>NC_044036.1:115101428-115410239 GCF_901765095.1 Microcaecilia unicolor
CAGTCTATGCACTTAACTGTTGGCAGTTAGGTGTGTAACTCCAAGGGTTCTATAACCTGCACACTTAACTCCTAGACACACCCTTGATCTGCCCATGCCCCTCCCATATCCACGTCCCATTAGAAGTTGGGTGCCATAGAATTTGCACGTGCAAATTCTAGAACAGTTACTAAGAACAGTTGGGCATATAACTGCTACTTGGTGCACCAACATAAGTCAATAAGTGGCTGTTAACACCAATTAGCAGTCAATTATCAAATAAAGTTGCATGTGCGTCTTTGGTTTCGAAAATCGCCGAAAGTCAAAGACATCCAAATCTAAGGACGTCCTTGGTATTTTCGAAACAAAAGATTTTTTTCAAAAATACGCTTTTCCCCGCCTCCGGATTTGGATGTTTTACAAAGACGTCCAAATCCCAACTTAGACGTTTCTTTGAAAATGCCCCTCTAAGTATGTTACAATGAAGGCTCAAGGTGCAATAGCCCAACAGAGGCCAGTGGTGATGGGATGTTTATATATTAATATTACAGCTGTGAAATGCCTGGCGTTAGAGGCCCCAACCCAGGGACTCATGGACTGCACTCATTTCTTCGGAGATTTCACTTATAACTCTACCTGCAACTTTTCTTGTGAAGAGGGCTTTGTGAGAGATGGAATGGGAGCAGCTGAATGCACAGTGTTTGGAAACTGGACAGCACTTCCTTCATCATGCCATGGTATGTGCCACACTGTTATCTGACAGGACATCTCGTTGTGCTAAATATCAGTGCCAGACAGTGGGTTTTCACCAATGTGAAAGAATAAAATAGATTTTTTTTTCAATATGTTCAGAATACAGCTTGTGAAAGATAGAAATTTACAGGTCAATATTTTAAAAAATGCTTATCCAGATAGCACCTACTATCCGGATATGTGCCACTGACCAGGTTATTTAGGGTACTGCCTATAAATATCCTTACAGACCACTTCAGCACTAATGGGAAAGC
The DNA here is from genome assembly GCF_901765095.1 of Microcaecilia unicolor. NCBI lineage: Eukaryota > Metazoa > Chordata > Amphibia > Gymnophiona > Siphonopidae > Microcaecilia > Microcaecilia unicolor. The sequence continues at coordinate 115,102,415 of NC_044036.1, forward strand.
ATGTATATGCATTTTCTTCATATCAATATTAAAAATAAGATAAAGTGGAATGCGCTAATCAATACCTAGGTACTTGACTTGCAGTTTGAATTGATTGTTACAACTCTCTTTTTATGCTCTGTAAAGCCTCATGTTTTGTTATGGACTTGCCTCAGTCTAAAGATAACTCTAATAATAAAGGGAGTGTGAGATAAATGTAAGCTTAGCCGAGATTGGGTGGCGGAGCCGGTGGTGGGAGGCAGGGCTGGTGGTTGGGAAACAGGGCTAGTGCTGGGCAGACTTCTATGGCATGTGCCCTGAAAATGACAGATACAAATCAAGGTAAGGTATACACAAAAAGTAGCACATATGAGTTTATCTTGTTGGGCACACTGGATGGACCGTGCAGGTCTTTTTCTGCCATCATCTACTATGTTACTATTTACTATGTTACTATATCTTTCTGACTGTTACTTTGGGAAAACTTGCTAATGCTCACACTGCCTTGGATCATCATCATAGGCAATCATTCAGCCAGTGTGCTGTGTGCATCCTTATAAATTATTGACTCGGCATCTGTTTTCTAAATTTACTTCCAGTGATGGCCTGCAGTAAGCTGTCAAGTTCTGCACCAAGAGTGATGAATTGTTCACACCCCATCAGGAGCTTCAGTTATCGATCAACCTGCAACTTTCATTGCACTGAAGGCTACGTGTTGAATGGGACAGAAAGCATTGAATGCCAACCATCAGGGCACTGGTCAAACAAGATGCCAGTCTGTACAGGTAGAATGCTTTCAAATGTAAAACTGCCATCAGACAGCAGTCAGGTGATTCCCTGAGGGGGCAACAGAAATCATGGGTCCCAGTACGGTAGCGGACAGGCTTTGGGGATAATGAGCCTTTTGGTAGGTGGCCACCAGAGCTTAGTTACCACATGAATTTGTTGTGACTCATAAGCCACATTTCCACAACATACTACAGTAAAGTCTTGATCAGCCAACATAAATGGGATCGAACCATTGACGGAAAAGTGAAAAGTCAGACAGTATGGAAAACAATGGTAAAAGCAGGGTCTCAAGTCACAATGATGCTGTTTTGCTGTAAAAGCAGGGTCCCGGGTCTGAAACAAATTGTCTCAGGTGCAAAACTTCCCTCTGTGCTATGCTAGAAAAATGGAAAGAGAATCAATGACATCACCAGAGGGAGTGTGTGTGTGTGTGTGTGTGGGGGGGGGGGGGGGGGGGGGGGGGGGGGGGTCTGTCGGATATGCTGGATTAGAAAAGGTCAGATAATCGAGACTGTATTGTAATTAAAAATTACTTTATTCTATACACTAACGGGTCAATACTGAAAAAGATTTAACCGGGCAGGAGAAGTTCCTGCTAGGTTCATTTGCAGTAACCTGGGCAAACCCGAATATTCAGCAGCATATACCTGGATAGTGAAGCTGATTATCTGGGCAATCCTCTGCAGCATTATCTGTGAGTGCCAGGGAGGTCCAGAAGCAGCAAAAAGGTATCCTTAGTTAATGGGGTACCTATTTGGGTATTACCTCTGAATATTGATCATACCTGGGTAACTCACTCTAGCCACCCTAGACCAGATAATCAGTGTCAGTACCCGGATAGAGGCCAGCAATGAATATTGGCATACAATTTATCCAGCAGGTGCCAGCCTATAAAGAAACACTAATGGCAACTGGATGAATATTGACCAGTCAGTTACTAGAATTTGCTTTACAATGAGATTAGAGGACTAAGGGGCAAATAAAAATTGAATAAAGTATAGTTTTCTTGCTGAATACGTTCAAGTGGTGACCTCACTGTATAATATCTCGGCCAGTTCTCAGCAAGATGATCACTGCTCCTCTAATATTTATTTATTTATTTATTTATTTATTACATTTATACCCCACATTTTCCCACCTATTTGCAGACTCAATGTGGCTTACAAAGTACCGTAAAGGCGTTTGCCATTTCGGTTGATAACAAATACAAGATTGCGTTAAGGTCAAATGTGGTAGAAGTGAATCGGGCGTCCTGGGGTTGAGGGGAAAGGGAAAGTAAATTGTCCAGTATGAACATTGATTATGTTGTGTTGCTGGGTGTGAGGATTTATGTTGGATCGGTGGGATAAGCTTTTTTTGAAGAGGTGGGTTTTTAATGATTTCCTGAAGTTTAGGTGGCCATGTATTGTTTTCACTGCGTATGGGAGTCCATTCCATAGTTGTGCGCTTATGTAGAAGAAGCTAGATGCATAAGTTATTTTGTATTTTAGCCCTTTACAGTTTGGGTAATGTAGGTTTAGGTATGATCGTGCTGATCCGAGTCTGTTTCTAGTTGGTAGATCTATGAGGTCAGTCATATATCCTGGGACTATGCCGTAGATGATTTTGTGGACCAATGTGCAGATTTTGAAGATGATCCGTTCTTTGACTGGCAGCCAGTGCAGCTTTTCTCGAAGGGGTTTTGCACTTTCGAATTGTGTTTTACCATATATCAGTCTAGCTGTTGTGTTTTGCGCAGTCTAGAGTTTTTTATGAGTTGTTCTTTACATCCTGCATAGATTCCGTTGCAGTAATCTGCATGGCTTAGGACCATTGATTGTATTAGTTTACGAAAGGTATCCCTCGGGAAGAAAGGTTTTATTCGTTTGAGTTTCCACATTGAGTAGAACATTTTCTTTATTACGGTTTTTACTTGGCTCTCGAGAGTGAGGTTGCGGTCGATTGTGACTCCGAGTATTTTTAGGTTGTCTGAAATAGGGAGTGTGTGTCCTGGGGTGTTTATGGTTACGGGTTTGTAGCTGTTATGTTGATATGAGAGGATAAGGCAGTGTGCTTTTTCAGTGTTCAGTTTCAGTTGGAATGAGTTTGTCCAAGAGTCCATGATGTTCAGGCCATCATTGATTTCATTGGTTTTTTTCAGTCAAGGCATGTCTGAAGGGAATGTAGATTGTAACGTCATCTGCATAGATGAATGGGTTAAGGCCTCGATTGGATAAGGACTTTGCTAGTGGGATCATCATCATGTTGACGAGTATTGGTGATATTGGTGATCCTTGAGGTACTCCACAGGCTGCTTTCCACGGTGGTGATATGTTTGAATTTGATTTTACTTGGTATGTTCTGGTGGTTAGAAAGCCTTTGATCCAATTGAGTACGTTTCCAACAATCCCGAAGTGGCAAAGGAGTCTTAGTAGTATATTATGGTTTATCATGTCGAATTGAAGGAGAAGTATGCTTTTACCTTGTTTAAACCTCCTCGTTTAAACTGTTTACTGAGTATTTTCACCAAAAAAGAATAAAAAATGAAAGCAGAAAAGTTGTATAATTTTTTCTTTTTATTCAACTGTCAATTCCATGACAGAGCTATGCAAGAATATTACATAGGAAGCAAGTACGGAGAAACAATCTCATCAGTTACAGAGATGAAGTTGCTTACTAATACAAATATCTCCTTTCTTATATACACATAATTCTGGCATCATCACACATCCCTTACATGTTATTTAGCTCTTTACTAATTTATCTCAAGCCATCTGGCGTCTAACTTTCTCTCCCCTTTTTTTCCCTTCTGCAGTACTATCAGACACAAGTTTCACATGTCTTGCCAACCTTTGTTCTTACTTTCAACTCATGGTCATGCTGTAGACATCCTGTTCCTCTACCCCCTTCTTCCTCAGGACTCTCAGTACATTCTTGATAAAGGTTATTATAATGTCAGATTTTCAGTGTCAGCTATTCCAGCTGCACTTCTGGAGTCCATTTTATATTTGTGACTCCATTTTGTCAGTTTTTTTTTTTTAAATTTTTAACAAGAATCTTTATTGAGTGAAACCACAAAGTACAACTCAAAACTTTACAGACATTTATCATACAGGTTCCTCTCATAATAATTTGCATAGTACATAAAGACTCCTAATGCAATTTTCATAAAAAGCAATAACATTTCTTGTAACATTTAAACCTTTTATATATCCCCATTGCCCCCAAAGAACTCCACCTCCCTCCCCCCTCTTCTCTATGTCTCATCCCTAAAGAAGATTCCAAGATCCATGTCTACGATAACGATTTGGTCACTGGTGCCCAAATCTGTTCCCATTTTGCTAGGGTTTTATTCTCCTTAGCCATTAATTTTTCCATACTACTTATGTACCACACCAAATTGCACCATCTCCGTATTGAAGGACATCCATTCTGTTTCCACATCCGTGCTATCAGCAAACGAGCTGCATTGAAGCAGTGTTTTGCCAGCTGGCTTCCTTGATTAGTGAGCCCCCTGATCGGTTTATTAAATAAAAACACTGCCGGATCCCATGGTATGGTACCCTCCACCCATCCATGCAACCTGCCTCGTACTGATTTCCAAAAGGCTTGTACTTTTCTACAGGACCACCAAATGTGTCCCATTGTGCCAATCTGCCCACATCCTCTCCAGCATAATTTCGATGTCCCAGGATACATATGATGTAACCTCGCCGGAGTGAGGTACCACCGATATATTACTTTTGTACAATTTTCTTGGATATTGACTGCTCGAGAGCTGTGGACTGAGGCTCGCTCCATCTGTTGCCATACTTCAGGGGTATATGTCACTCCCAATTCGCTTTCCCACTTATCCCGGTGTCTACAACTAACCCCCAGGGAGTCCCTCAAATGTCTGTATAACTTGGAGATCAGTCCCTTGGACTCTTCAGTTTCTACACATAGTTGCTCTAAAAATGTAACTTCCCCACTTAGCTTGCGCTTCAAACCTGCTGTCTGAAGGAAATGAATGATCTGATTATATGCATATTGATCTTGCTGAGGTAAGTCATATTCACTAGCCAACTCCCCAAATGTAATGAAGCGCTCATCTTTCATTAACTGCCCCCACCATATCAATCTATTTTTCCGCCATTTAATAAAAGGAGACAATGTGCATCCAGGAGGGAATGCTGCATTATAGGCTATGGGTGTTAGGCGTGATTCATAGAATCCTTTCATTCTCTCTAATTTGTCCCAACAAGAGAAGGTGTACTGAATGATCGGATTTAAGGGTTGAGGTAAACACCGATATCTAGGCGCCAGCCACAATATTTGTCCCAACCTTAGTGGGTTCTGTATCATATACTGCTCTATCCTAATCCAAAGCTTATGGTCTGACTCATGGAACCACTCAATCGCAGCTTTCGCTTGGGCAGCTCTGTAATATAACCCCAAGTGTGGTACCCCTAATCCACCCTTACTTTTCCTAGCTGCATATAAAAGGGACCTAGGGAGACGAGCCCTACGACCCTGCCATATAAAGTGCTCTATTCTGGTTTGAAGCAAGTGAAGCATATGGTTATTAATTGGAAGTGGTATAGACTGAAATAGATAAAGCAGACGTGGGAGAATATTCATCTTCACAGTTGCCACTCTCCCAAACCACGAGAGATGTAATGGGTCCCATCTATCTAAATCTCTCCTAATTTCCTTAATTAAGGGCAAATAATTGGCTGCACTCATGTCATTCAATTTACAGGTAAGTACCACCCCCAAATACCGCAATCCCTGCTTGACCCAGGTCAGCGGGTAAGTCTGACAGCAGGTCTGATAGTCTCTTTCCTCCATTTCCACTGCCATGGCCTCAGTCTTTGCATAGTTAATTTTAAAGCCTGATACTTGGCTATATGACTCAATCTCAGCAAACACTGCTGGTAGAGATGTTAAGGGAGAGGTTAAGGTCAACAGAATGTCATCTGCAAAGAGAGCAATTTTTGACTCCCACCTCCCCACCTTCAATCCTTGGACTGCAGGATTGGATCTTATATTATGAGCTAAAGGTTCCAGTACAAGAGCAAATAATAAGGGGGAAAGAGGGCAACCCTGACGAGTTCCTCGAGATAACTCAAAAAAGGGGGAAGAGTTACCATTAATCTTGACGCATGCCCTAGGTGCAGTGTATAATTCTTGTATTAACCCTCTAAACATAGGTCCAAACCCAAACTTTTGTAAGACCGAATGCAAAAAAGACCAATGCACCCGGTCAAAGGCCTTCTCCGCGTCTATACTTAGCAAACAGCATGAGGACTTTTGTTGTTGCGCCAAGTATATGACATCCATCGTCCTCCTAATATTATCAGAGGCTTGTCTACCCATTATAAAGCCTACCTGATCAGAGTGTATTAGAGTTGGTAAAATATCTACTAACCTAGTGGCCATTACTTTAGCTAGGATTCGTACATCCACATTTAATATAGAAATCGGACGGTATGAAGCACATTCAGTTACCTCCTTATTGGGTTTGGGAATAACTGCTATCCATGCATCCTTCATGGTTGGAGGCAAATTCCCTCCTTCCCTAACAAAATTCAAAACCTCTGTCAATATAGGTGCGAGATATGGAGCAAATGTTTTGTAATATTCTCCAGTATATCCATCCACCCCCGGAGATTTGCCTGTCTTCAGAGTCTTGATAGCTTTAAGTACCTCCTTAACCTCTATCGGAGCCTCCAATTTGCTCCAATGCTCCGGGAGCAGAGCTGGAAGATTTATTTCCTCTAGGTATGCCTGGATAGCAGTAGTTTGTATAGATGGATCTTTAGTATATAATTCAGCATAAAATTCCCTAAATCGCTCCCCGATAGCCTGAGATGTGGAAAGAGTCGTGCCCCTTTTATCTTTAACCCGGAATATGTTTCTATCCATCCTAAGTTTACGTAAACGAAGTGCCAGTTGACGATTAATTTTATTTCTTCCATTGTATGCATGGAGACGGAGTTTCTCATTAATAAAATCAAGGTCTCTAAGAAGCAGCTCGTCTAATTGGAGCCTCGCTTCCTGAAGAGATCTATATATCCTAGATGAGCCTGTTTGCTTATGGATAAGCTCAAACTCCTCAATCTTGCCCCTCCAGTACCGCTTCAGCGATTCCCGATGTCGCTTAAGGTGACCCGCCACTGTCATAAAGTGGCCACGTGATACCGCTTTCAAAGCATCCCAGACAACAGCAATAGAAGGGCCTGAATCCAGATTAAAGTTTAAATATTCTTTAAGCATTTTCACATAATCTGCACAGATGTGTTCATTTTTTAGCATAGTGTTATTAAAGGTCCACCTTTTCTGTCCATCTACTATCCCAGAGAAGGACAGTAGTACCTCACAAGGAGCATGATCTGAAATAGTGATATTTCCAATTTGTGTGTCTTTCACTTGTCCCCCCAGTAGTTTATCTAGGAAGAGAAAATCTATACGGGAGTATGTGGCATGTACTGAGGAGTAGAATGAGTAATCCCTGTCCAGGGGGTGTCCATCCCTCCATGTATCAAAGAGACCCATCTCTTCCACCCATGTAGCCATCTGACCCGCCAGTGTTCTATCCACTCGGGAGACAGATCCCGATCGATCTAAGTTCGGGTCCATGGTAACATTAAAATCACCTCCCAATATGAGTTGGCCTCCTACTATAGGTCTAATATTTCTCTTTAACGTTTTTAAAAAGGAGGTTTGGCTTGCATTTGGCCCATATATGGATCCCCAAGTATATTCCTTAGATTCCAACGTTCCCCGAATGAGAAGATATCTCCCTGCTGGGTCTCTCTTAATTTGCTGAACTTGTATGGGTATACTATCATGAAAGAGTAAAGCCACTCCTCGCTTCTTACTATTTGCAATATCAGAGGCAAAGTAAATTTTTGAATATGAGGCAGGGTGAAACAAATGTTCATGCGCTCGTTTCAAATGTGTTTCTTGTAACATTACCACCTGTGGATGCAATCTGGCTAACTCTTGGTATATCAACTGTCTCTTTCTCGGAGAATTCAAACCCTTAACATTCCAGGTAATTATTTTTAAATCTGATAACATTTAACTCCTTCAAGTAAAGACAGCATATACCAGCATATACCAGCACCTATAATAGAATCTTTCCCTCTTATCGACATAGAAGAAGAATAACTCCCCCCACCCACCTTCCCCTTCCCCTACCCCAACAGTGTATTCCATGTGGGAAATGCAGAAAACAGAAAAAAGAAAACTTCCCACACTTACCCACATTAAACTCCCAACAAGGTCAACAGCCTCTCTCCCGGCCCGATTCCCTGACTTCCCTTCATCCCTGAAATACGACCCTCCAATTCAATACAAGTGCATCTTCCCTTTCACTTCTCTGGGTGCACTCTTATCATGAATAACAAAACCTTAGTATTGTCCCAGATCATGTCACAGATCGTGTTGTCGTCTTTCGCGGTTTCTTTGCTTTATTGAAGACTTGTTTCCATTGATGAACTTTATCCCGTGCCTTATTAGCCGCTGTTGTCTCCTCAGCTTCCATCTCCATTAGGCCTGCCAGTTGAAGAAGTTGTTTCGCATCTGCTACAGTGCGTGCTCGGTGTGATTTGCCTGCTATAACAAAGCAAAGGGCAAATGGGAATGCCCATCGATATTTAATGTTATGTTTGTTCAAAGTGCCCAGTATTGGTTTCATCTCTCTACGCCATTGCAACGTATTTGCTGATAGATCTTGATATACTGTTATCAACGTATCATTATACATCAGTTCTTTCTGCTGGCGTGCCAAGGCAAGTAACTGCTCTTTTTCAGAGAATTTCCAAAACCGAACAATAATGTCTCTTGGTCTGTTAGTTTGCGGTTTACCCAGTGCTCTGTGGGCCCTCTCAACCTCTGGTAAAGGCGTCTCTGGCTGTGCCGCTAGGAGTTGTCCACAGACCTCTTGTACAATTTTCAGGACCTCTTCCTGGGTCTCTCCTTCTGGTATCCCGCGAAATCGCAAATTTTTACGTCTACTGCGATTTTCAATGTCGTCTAGCTTATATTGCAATTCAGACATCTGCGTTGTAATTCCTTCCTCACGCTGATGCATTTGCTGTACTACTTCCACGTGTTCATCCATCCGCACTTCTAAATCTTCAATACGGGTACCTACTTCTTTAAGTTCACCTCTTAAATTATCAATGCGCTCTACTATGTCCGCTTTCATATGAGCTAAGTCCTTTCTTAAATCCATTAACAAACGAGCAGAATGCGATTTCCTCACACTGCCTGTGTCTTCTTCCGATCTTTCCGACTCAAAATCTGAGGCCTCCTCGAGGTGTGGTGAGACATGGCGCGAGGGTGTTTTAGATGTACGCTGGCTACTGCGCATCGCGCTTTTCGCCTCTAAATTCTTTAATTTTTGCGTCATGCTCCCTTCCTACCTTTCGGCCGAGGTTCTATCAGCGGGAAAGATTCAAAATACGTCGTATTTATTGCTAAAGTTCGCTATTTTAGCTGGATTGTTCGGGAGCTACAAAATCAGGCTTCCATCGAGGACAGTGACGTCACCGGAAGTTCCCATTTTGTCAGTTTTAATATATACAATCCTCCCTTGAACACTGTGTACAGTGTTCACATATTTAGGCAAACACTATAGTATGTCTAGCATGTTTGAGCTCGATAGGGATGTAGTATTTCTCATTACTCCCTTTCTAGAGGCCGTCATAGCTAGCATACAGTTTCTGTCAAGTGTTATTCACTGTTAATCTTTGAATAGATTTTATTACATGCCATTCTTTCCTTTGTTTGTCCATGTACTGGATATATGTTAATATGTTCCCCCTGTGTTATCATAGTGGTAGTTGTTATCCTTGTCATCATTTTCCCACATAATTTCATACAGCATGGGATAAGGCAAAGTAACAACAATATTACAATTATGAAGACTGTGACAAATGACACCAGACCCTTCAACCAGGGGCTCAAGGATCCAAACCATCCAGTTATTGAATCCCACCAAGATGTGTCTAAAATTCCCTTATAATCACTCACTTCAATTCTTGCCAGTGAAAGGATGCGCTGCATTGCATTTTTCACAATTATTGATTGATTTCTAATAACTGAACAACATGATGTATCATTCACTATGCCGCATACTCCTCCGGATTGGGCTAACATAAAATCAACCGCCATGCGTGTATGCATTGCATATCTCGCTGTGTCATCAATCTCCTCTTGAAGTGCTGTTATAGCTATATCTAATTCATGTGTTACAACATGTAATAGTGATTGTAAGCGTCTGATTGACATACCCATTTCAGCTGCAATGGCAGATCCTGCAAATGGAAGCCATCCAGTGGCTGACAAGGCATCTAAACGTGTCTTGGTCATTGGATATGTACTATTAATATAATCTAATGCTAATTGTAAAGCTTGATCATCTCCTGTCAAAGCACTAAAGGAGGTACTGGAAACATCTCTTTTACGTCGTCTCTGACTATTAGAACTATGTGATGTGTCATTTAATGGAATGATCAAATCAAATAAATTTAGTTGAACAAGAGTGCAGAACTTATAACATGATGGAAGATAAGTGTACAGGATATTATCACATAACAAATAATCCCCTAACCGTAAAGACTGTAGAGAAGTTAGGTTATGATATAAAGCATAGGTTTGAGAAAAGAGAAAAATAGGATTATTTGGTTCTTTAACTGAAGAACAAGCAGTAGGTACAGCAGTAATGGCTTGTATAGAAGAGGCATTAAATTGACATAATGAAAAAAAGAAAGTCAAATTTGTGAGAGTAAGGTTAGTAGAGGTCACATAAGAGGTTGTCAGTGTCCGATTACAAGTTGTTTTGTTAGCACAGGCTATGGACGTTGCAGTCTGATTTATGACATAGGATCCTTGTAACACAGTCCAATTTCGGGATTGTATGTCATAAGTATAATTACATAAAACATTAGGCATCTTACCCTGAAGTAAACTAGAATTTATCAGACACCAATAGTTTAGTGTAGGAATAGTATGAGCAAACAAAGAAGGCAGGCGTTGAGCAGTAACATTGGTCCAATATTGCCTATGCTCATGATCCCGACCCAAATAGCAGGTACCATTACTGAAACAGTCATGAATACCTTGCAACTTAATCATAGAATAAGGATGAACATGTGCTGGAATGGTAGTCACAGAAGTGACAAGTGGAGTGCAAACAATACAGTTAGTCAGATTAAGAGTCTTTGAGGCATGTTGAATTCTCTCAACATATGTATTGAGTCCATAAGTAAGTCCTACCAGCAAACAGATTACAAAAGCCTTCATAATCCTTTTACACTGATAATGTTGTTAATCAGTGCCCTTTGGAGGTACAATGGTGGTTTCTATTTCCTCAGGTAGTCCTAGATCATGAGCCTTACGTATATCAGATAAATGTACCCAGGTAGTATGGTCTGATAATCTTGCTGATGTATGAGTTAATTCCTTGATCTCAAATGGTCCTACGTAGATAGGATCTTTCCAGGTTTTGTGTGTGAAATTCTTCCGAAGTACTTTCTGACCTATTTCAAAATGAGAACAAAAAGTCATTTTAGGCACTTCTTTTGATTTGGCTATTGCCATATCTCTTGTCAAATTAATTATTGGATTAACTTGTTTCCAATAAGCTGTCACTCCTTCATTAGTCATCTCTATTGGATTTACAGGGATCCCTCTTGGATCTCTTCCTGTATGCAATTGAAAAGGTGAAATCTGTAATTTCGTACTGGGATGGGATCTCAATTGAAATATTGCCAATGGTAACACATCCATCCAAGTATATCTTTTCTCTTTATTACTTAATGCTTGTAATAGCACTCTAAGTCTGGTTTTTAAGAGACCATTGTATCGTTCCACAAGGCCATTAGAAGTAGGTCTATACACTGCCACCCTTCGGTGCAGTATCCCACACAATTCAGTCATATCTTTGACCAAAGCGTTGACAAAATGACTACCATTATCTGTAACAAGTTTCTGAGGACAGCCATGTGCTGGCAATATTCTCTGCAAAAAAGTTTCAATTACTACTTGTGCATTTTCCTTTTTACAAGGGAATGCTTCTACCCATTTTGTAAAAGCGTCCACCCAGACCAAGAGATACCTTTTACCTTTTACCGGTATTACCATATCTGTGAAATCCACATGCCATTCTACTCCAGGTCCCGTCGGTATTGGGATTGATCCAGGAGAAATAACTGGTCCCCTGTGCACTATATTTTTGGAACAAACTACACAATTTAGTACAACTCTTGTGGCATAAGAAAGCATATTAGGATGCCAAAATGAGACTTCCATTGCTTTACTCATGTCAAAAGCTGGTAAATGTAATGTAACATGCCAATTATAGAAGTTATTAATTAATTCTGAAGTAGACATACATATTTTCCCACTAGGATGTATCCATTTACTTCTATCAAGATTCATTTTACAATCTAAATTTTGCCATTTCAATTTTTCAGTCTCGGTTGGTTTTTCTCGGGGTTGTGAGACATCTGGTGGATATGGTGTATCAGTGCACTGTATATGAGCACGGGTAACTATCATGGTAGAAAGTACCTCTTTAGCTGCCTTATCAGCTAGATCATTCCCTTTTGCTTCAAATGTCTGTTCTCCTGTATGAGCTGGTACCCAAACAATGGCAGTATGTAGTCCCTTTCCTTCTCTATCACTCAAACAATTTAACAATTGTTCCCACAAACTTTCATGTTTCAGGGGCTTTCCATCTGCTGTCAAAAATCCCCTTCTTTTCCATTTTAACAAATGATATTGCAATGAACTAACTACATATGAACTATCAGTATATATAGTCCCTTTCTTTTCTGTCCCTAATTGTCTCACAGCTTCTAATACTGCTGTTAGTTCTGCTTCTTGAGCTGTTGTGCCTGCTGGTAATCGTTTTTGAATCTTTTTACAGATTTCAGTGTTTCCTTGATTTAACTGAACCTTAAGTGCTGAAAATGAAGCATGCTCGCCTGTTTGTGCTCCATCAGTAAACCAAATGTCTCCCTTTCCACTAAGAGGCTCAAAGATGAGTAATCGAAAGACTGGGATGTCTTTTAACCCATCTAGGTGTTCCTGAGTCTCTTGTTCTAATTGGAACAATGCATCCATTCGTTTAATATTTTCCTTATTCAATGGCTGAGTACGAACATCTTGTCCTATTAATATAGCCTGATACTTACCGAATCTCGTACTAGTTAATGCCACTTGGCTAGTAGACAGCAAGTTGTGGATGGTATGGTCAGAATGAATAATAATAGGGCCAAAAGGCATAACCGCTCTCCATTTCTCAACAGCCGCAACTGCGGCTACCAGGAAACGGGGAATGGTCTCCATCCCTCTTTCTACTGGACTAAAGGTTCCTGATAAAAATGATACAGGTGACACAAAAGTGTCTTGTTGATTTACCATTGCTGCCCAAGTAGTGCCCATATCTTTAATCCATAAATGTATCTCTTCTTTGGGGTCTACCGTGGTTAACGGATTATATGATACTAGATGCTTCACCAACAATTGTATAATGACAATATCACTCTGAGTAAGCTGTATATGAGTCTTGTGCGGCGTACCAGCCGGTACACGCAAATGGCGATACAATGGGCTAATTAATTGAGAATAATTAGGAATCCATTGCCTACAGTAATTAAGAGAACCCAACAATCCTCTTAATTGTGTAAGTGTTTTTGGTAAAGGAGACTTTAAGATCTCTCTCAAGGCTTCTCGTGTTATAACCTTAGCTGCACTTGAAACTGTTTGTCCTAAGAAGGTAACCTCCTTCTTGCACACAAAGCACTTATTTCGATTACACTTATATCCCTTTAAAAGCAACTGTTCAAACAATGCCACTGTCCATGACAAACAATCCTCCCTTGTGGATGCAGATAATAATATGTCATCGACATATACAAAGAGAGACACAGTGTCAGGCAATAACTGTTTGAATGATTTCAAATCTTCCATTATTTGCTTAAAGAAAACTGACGGACTTTCAGTATACCCCTGTGGCATTCTTGTCCAGCGATATGCTTTATTTTCTAAAGTAAATGAAGTTAAATCTCGTGATTCCTCTGCGAGGGGGATAGCGAAGAAAGCATTTGACAAATCTATAACTGAGTTAAATGCATGTATAGGCTGTGATTGTAATAGCGTCATTGGATTTGGACAGACTGGGAACTGAGCTTTTACTAGGTCATTTAAACCTCGTAAATCATGAACAATTCTTACATCACCATTTGGTTTAGGGACTGGAAAAAGAGGTGTATTATACGGTGAAGTTGATGGTTCTATGATATTATGTTTCAACAACTTCTCAATATGTAACAAGGTCTGAGGTAATAATTGTGGTTTGATAGGGTATGGCGGCCACACTGGGCCATCAACCTCATGTTTAAGGCGAATCACATGGGGCTCCATTTTAGCTAATCCATAGGGATCATCAGGTGTGCTCCATAAATCTGCTGGTAATCTTTGCATCACCTGTATACCCTCATCATCCTCATCAATATAGAAAGTGTCTTGTAAGACCGAAATCAACAAACTCTGTTTACATTTTGGAAACTTTAAGGTGAGTCCTAATTGTGAGAGCAGATCTCGGCCACATAAATTTACGGGACAATTTTCTGCCATCACAAAATCAATGACTCCTCTCCTGCTCATTTCTACCTTATTAGGCCCAAATGCTTTTAAAGTTACTTCAGTGGGTACAGTAACACGCTTATCCTGCTTTTTTCCTTCAAATCCTACTAATGTATCTATCTTTTTGCTTAAGGGTACACCCCTAACTCTAGTACTCAGTACTGATCTAGTGGCTCCGGTATCAATTAAAAAGGACATAGGCACTTTCTCAGGACCTATGAAAAGGGTGATAAAAGGTTCTTGATTAGTTAAAGAAAAGGTAAAATCGCTATTCCCCTCTTCGGTTAGTCAATAGGCATCCTCCTCATTTTTCTCCTGTTCCCACAAAGGGAATTGTTGGAGTGGTATGTTTTGCTGATTCTGAGGCTCTGGTATCATACTCTGCCTCTGCACAAATGGATTGTGAGACCCCATCATTTGTCCTAAATTCTGGGGCATCTGTGGTGACTGCTGAACCTGACTATTAGAATTGGACACTAATGGAAATGCTGGCTGTCTGGCTGGACATTCATTCGCATAATGTCCCAAATTTTGACAAACCCAGCATTGAACATTTGCTCGTCTGTTGGGAGAGGGCTGACTAAAACCCCTTCCTCTTCCTCCTCGACCTCTGCCCATACCTCTACCCCGATTAAATTGATTATAAGGTTGTTGATATCCCTGTTGGTATGGTGCCGGAGGATAAGCTTGACTTTGATTTTGGCCTGGAGGTATCATATAGTAAATAGGTTGCTGCACCTTAGTGGGTAGTTGTGTTTTCTTATCCTCTATCTCTTTTATCTGCATAGCCACCAACTTATCTGATAATTTTTGTTGTTCCTTTGCTGGTGTTTCTAACATTTTTATATGTATGGTACTGAAATGTAACAATGTAGCTCGAATTTCAGGCCATGGCTTTGTTGCTAAAGCTACCACATTATCTAGATTCTTTCTCATATTCGTGGGCAATGTCACTAAAAACAAATGCAGAAAAATAGCGGAGGCAGGAGCAACGTCAGGGTCGTCTCCGGTCTGAGCTTTATAAATCTGCATGCATCTCATCAAGTGAGTAGTAAAGTCTTCCTTTCCGTTCCATTTGGTAGTAGTAATAGCGGAAAAGTCTATCTCAGTGGGGTACATAATTTGTAATGCAGCTGTCAACTCTCGCCTAGCATTTCCTACTAAGGCTGCACCATCTTGGGTGTGGTTCAATATTGCAGGGTTCTGTGCCTGCACGGCAAGTTGTGCCAAACTAACGCCTGCAGCAGAACAAAATGCTTTAAAATCACCAACTGCTAATTGTGTCCCCGCTGTTAATGTATCCATCTGTTCTAACCAAATTCGTGCCCCTTTCTGAATATTGGGTAATTTATTAATCATGGTACTGATATCAACTGGGTTATATGGCTTATAGACTTCGAGTCTCTGTCCTAAGGGATCGGTGCGTGTGAATATAGGATACGCACTCTTAGCCATAGATTGTTCTTTGTTTACTTCAGTTTTATCCTGCTCTGATATTTCAGCCTGCAATAAACCTCTCCATAAATTAAGTCCTTCTAATATTTCTGTCTGATTTGACCATTCGGTTCCTTTGGTCTGGACTTTATTAATTAGCCTATCGACGTCAGCTAAACTAGTTGGTCCTTTAGCATCGATTGGCAATCGGGTATTTTCTTCTGAAAAAGTTTGAACTACATTATCCCAGAATGCATATCCAAAGCGATTTTTATACGTCGTGGGTATGCGAAACATTAATCCTTTAAAAAGACAATCCTTATCTGCTGACCACCGTTCAATTGTATCTTCCCCTGGAATCTTTCCCTTCTCCTTATCCTCTGTTTTCTTATTAGTTTTGGGTCTTGTAACCGGGTCTCGTAGTTCCTCCCTTTCTTTGCCTTGTTCCTTTAATATTTCCACATTCCCTTTCATTGTAAACGTGCCCTGCATTTCAACATCCGCTCTCTTCCTATTTTTACTTTTCTTATCCTGTTTCCTTGTCTTGGGAATGGATGTTCGGGCTTTATCGTCGCTATCAGTGTCATGGTCTGAATCAGTGTCATTATCAGAACAATCTGTTTCTATGACAATCTGCTTTGGGTGTTTAGGCTTGGGTTTTGGTTTAGACCCCCAAGGTTCATAACCCGCAGCTGTCCTATCGGCAACCGTGGCTTCAGCTTGTATTTGAGATAAACCTTTTAAATTTGGATATATACCTGGTGTGTCCAAATGATCAGCACCCTCATATGGAGGTGGTGCGGATGGAGTAACAGATTGAAGAGGGGAGATCCCCTGCCTTTCTCTTTCTCGCTCTGCCACAAAAGCTTTGTCTTGGCATTGCCGTTTATCATAGCGCCACATGTCAGCAGTTAGTGTAAATAGATTCCAAACATGCAAATGCTTTTTTAAGGAATCCTTAGTCTTATTATCGCGGATATGATTAAGTAACTGTAATAATATAGGTTTTTCAAAGGAGCCATGCTCTGGCCAACCTAGAAATGGATGTTTCTTGCTATATGTTAACCATTTTTTGTGCAAATCTTTAATGCGCTTTTCATCAAAAGGAAAAGCGGCTATAACATGTTGCAAAGGAGTAAAAGTACTAGAACTATCTACAAATAAAGTGTATTTGGATTCAGAATCCGGTGGAGGCACCTCTATATCAATGTTAATATTAGCCATTTTACAGCAAGTACAATAATATTGTAAATAATATCCAATAATAAACAACAAAAGAAAATATAAACAAAAAAGCGGGAAGAAAGAAAGCAGCGTTAAAACGTGAAGAAATGAGTTAAGAATGACGTCACTATTTTATACTCACCGTCCGTTGGTATCAGAAGATTGCAGAGCACCTCTCACGAGCTGATCAGTATCGTAAGACCGATGCACCGTTGATCAATCAACATCCGTAGGTATCGGAAAATTGCAGTGGACCTCTCACGAGCTGGCCAGTATCGTAAGATCGGGACACCTTAAAGCAAAAACCGAACCAAAAAAAAAAATAATGGCTGTGCGTGCACGGTCCTGCCGCGCAGGTCGCCAATTGTTTAAACCTCCTCGTTTAAACTGTTTACTGAGTATTTTCACCAAAAAAGAATAAAAAATGAAAGCAGAAAAGTTGTATAATTTTTTCTTTTTATTCAACTGTCAATTCCATGACAGAGCTATGCAAGAATATTACATAGGAAGCAAGTACGGAGAAACAATCTCATCAGTTACAGAGATGAAGTTGCTTACTAATACAAATATCTCCTTTCTTATATACACATAATTCTGGCATCATCACACATCCCTTACATGTTATTTAGCTCTTTACTAATTTATCTCAAGCCATCTGGCGTCTAACTTTCTCTCCCCTTTTTTTCCCTTCTGCAGTACTATCAGACACAAGTTTCACATGTCTTGCCAACCTTTGTTCTTACTTTCAACTCATGGTCATGCTGTAGACATACTGTTCCTCTACCCCCTTCTTCCTCAGGACTCTCAGTACATTCTTGATAAAGGTTATTATAATGTCAGATTTTCAGTGTCAGCTATTCCAGCTGCACTTCTGGAGTCCATTTTATATTTGTGACTCCATTTTGTCAGTTTTAATATATACAACCTATGGCTATTTCCTGTTTGAATTTGGCCAGGAGAGTGACTAGGACAGTTTTGGTACTATGGTGGGAGTGGAATCCTGATTATGAGTCGTGTAGTATTGAGTGATTGTCCAGGTATTCCGTAAGCTATTTGGTCACAAAGCTCTCCATCAATTTTACTACTAGAGGGATGGACGCAACTGGGCGGTAGTTGGTGAGGTCGTTTGTTTTTTTTTCTTAGTGTCTTTTGGTATTGGGGTAAGTAGGATGTTACCATATTCCTCGGGGAAGAAACCTTGTTGTAGCATGAAGTTTAGGTGGGATGTGGGGTCTTCTATGAATTGGCTGGGGGCAGATTTAAGTAGATGACTGGGATATATGTCCAGTTTGCAGTGGGTGTTAGCGAATCTATGAGTCACTTGTGTAACTGATTCAGTGGTGAGTAGATTGAATGTAGACCAGATACGGTCAGCTGGGTATCCACCCGGGATTAGGTCTAGGTCGTCGAAGAAGTTTTCGATGTCGGTGTTGTGATGAGGAAGAGTGCTGCGTAATTTTGTTATTTTGTCCTTGGAGTAGGTAGCCAGTTTGTCTGCGGATGGGATGTCTGTGTTGGATGTAGGAACAGCAATTAGATGCAATATGAAAAAAAAGAGAAAAGTTCTAACTCGCTACATGATGCCCAGGATAAAAAAAGATGCCCATCCTTAGCCTCAGCAATTGTGCTAACGATGGTGGTACCAATTAGTCTCTATCTTCAAGAGAAATTCACAAGTCTGCTTCAGTTATGGGCCTCGGTGAGCTTGTTCATGGACCCACTATTGCAGGAGATGGACCACAGAAACTAATGAAACAATTAGATGGATCTCTGAAGATAAAAAGAAAATAATGTACTGCTATTATTATGCTTCAAACCCTGTATTTAAATCTGGAAGGTATACAAAGAGAGTTTCCCAAAAATGAGAAGAAAATTGCAAAGTTATCAAAGAAAAAGCTGGAAAAGCAACTTTTGCAAATTTAAGATCGCCAAGTAGAGAACATAATATGAAACTATCATATTACAACTGAAAAATGATGCAGAAGGAGAAATAATAAGAGGAAAAGGAGATGATGGCCAGAAGAAAGGTGCCAGAACAGCCAAAACAAATGGAAGATACACCAGTGAATGAGGGTAGTGCTACACAGGAAGAAAATGAAACTTAAGACGAGCTAAGAACCAGACACTATGAGATAGAAGAGCTGGTCACTGAGAGGTCTTTTTACAAAGGTGTGCTGAAAAGTGGCTTGCGGTAGTGCAGGCTCGGGTTTTGGGCGTGCGCAGAATCATTTTTCAGCATGCCTGTAAAAAAGGCCTCTTTTTAATTTTTTCCCAAAAATGGATGTGTGGCAAAATCAAAATTGCTGTGCGTCCATTTTGGGTCTCTGACCTTACTGCCAGCCATAGACCTAGCGGTAAAGAATTTGAGTGGTAAGGACCTGCGCGTGTCCGCTACGCGCGTCCGAAAATAAAAAATATTTTTCAGATGCGCGCCAAAAATGAAATTACCATAAGAGCCACACGGTAGTCGGGTAGTAAGTCCATTTTGGCGCGTGTAGGTGCCTACGCGGCTTAGTAAAAGGGGGCCCTGAGCTCCTTGCCTATGTAGAGTTGGACATGCATGCTGAAGAAAGACTAGTTATATTCAACCTGACAACAAAGTGAAATACATGATAAGTAAGAACAACAAGGCTAAAACCTTTATAAAGTACAGTTCAAATTGCTGATGCCAACATTCCAAGCTCTTCGTATGGATATGGGCATTCCCCAATATTTAGGGTCACTTACTATTCCATGCTGTCCTCTACTGGTGCTGTGCTCATTAAATGATTATAGATTGGTGCTTCCATGCTCAAGATTAGCTAGTGGCGTAGCCACAGGTGGGCCTGGGTGGGCCAGGGCCCACCCACTTAGGGTTCAGGCCCACCCAACAGTAGCATATGCTTAGTGGTAGCTGGTGGAGATCTCGAGCTCTATCAGCTGAAGACTTCCCTTTCATGGTAAGCCAAGGTGGAAAGAAGCATTTTCTCGCCAGCTGAGATATTTTTTTGGTGGTGGTGAAGAACACTTGGTGCCCACCCACTTCTTGCCTAGGCCCACCCAGAATCTGTTGTCTGGCCACGCCCCTGGGCCACATTTGAATCAAATATACATTATGCATTTTTTTTGCACCTGCTACCTGGAACAGTCTTCATTTGTACATCTGGACTGAGCTGTCTTATTCTAAGTTTAAATCCTTAGTTAAAACTTGTTTGTTTAAAAAGGCTTTTGAGGGGATGTGTGCAGCTCAAGGGGGATAAGGTTCCCTGGAATTATGTTTATGATTTAATTGATTTGCCTGTAAATTAAATGTTCTTGATTGCCGAGTTGTTGTTTGTCTTATTGATGTGTATTTTTCAGCTTTCCTATCAAGCATAGGAGTTGTTTTCATTTTTAACCTTAGACTGTATACTACTTTGTCCTGTTCAGTTAAAGTGGTATGCACCTCTGGCATTAGCTTATTCCCTTGGAGTCCAGGGGCAACCCGAGCTCCGACCCAGGCCACAAACCAAAATTTTCTCTCTCCAGATTCACCACTCAGTCTCTCCATTTCAATCAGTCACAGATACCACCTTTTGAGCTGGGCCAGGAGCCAGAATAGAGATCTGGAGCAATGGGGTATACCGTTGGGCTTTTCAAAGGTACTCTGTCAGTCCAGGGGAGCAAGCGTCCTCACTTCTGCTCCAGAGAACCACACTGTACTCCAAGGATTTGGGTTTTTTAATGCAAGCTCAACTTTACTGAATTTTCTGCAACCAGCAGGGAAACCATATTATAACTCCATCTGTACAGTCCTGTATTTATCTCAGAAAACTCACCTGTTTATTGAGATCATGTATTATAATCCCAACTCACTTTCCAACTGGATTCATGTAGCAGTTTATTTATATAAGTAAAGTTCCACCTGTCCTCTACCCATCCCTTTGGGCAAATAGTAATCCAAGGCTGCTCCTATTGCTTCCGATCACTATCCAAGTCTCCTTCAGGCACAAACCCTCCAGGCTGTCTTTCTTCCAGTGATGCGCTTCGCAGAGTTATACCCTGGCCTTGAACAAGCTTTCCCTGTTCTAGTCCTTGCTTCCAGGATGCATTCCCCTTATCTACCCAGAGCTCCACACTTCTTCTCAGCTGTCACTGCAAGTACAACAACTACTCCAGGCTTAGTTTATTCTGCTTGTCCAGAACCCCCTCTATTCCTAGGGTCCCAGTGGGGGAACAGATACCCAAAGACCCCACAAACAATTCAACACTCATATTTATCATATTCCTTGATACCTCCCCCAATCTAATAACAATTTCCTTCGCCCACTTATTCATTAAACACACCCCTGGGCTGGATCTCCATACACCCACAAACACATCTCCCTCTCCCCTCCCCCAGAGACTCTGGAGAGTTCTTGCAGATTCCAGTTTCAATAATACCCATTTTAATAGAGTATTACATAAACTATAATAAGAAGAACATTCCTCCTTCCAAAGAAAGACCCAAGTAATGCCCTCAAAATCTACTAAGCAATAGCTTGCCTATCCACACTCTGTAAGCTGTTCACTGTAATAGAAGGCAATAGATTAGCCAAAGTTTTGCCCCCCAAAAGCCCTTAAATTGGGGTCTCGGCGCCTTCTCTCATTCTCCTCCTCCCCCCCCCCCCCGGCATACTGTTCTCTCCTGGCTTCTGCTGCCATCGTTGACACAGTAAGGTCGAGCACCTGTGCATGCTGAAGAGGTTCCTGCAATGCTGATCTTGCGGGGGAGGGGGTGAGAGAGGGAGAGAACTGGCAGTCACTGGCAGGAGGGAACGGTAAGAGGACAAAAATGCTGCACACCAAAGGGGAAAGGGAAAGGGAGAAATGCAGGACACTACAGGGGAGGAAAGATTACTGGTATATGTGAATATAAACCCCTTGGCTTATACCCGAGTTAACAGTTTCCCCCCCTTTTTCGGGGAAAATTATTAACTTGGCTTATACTTGGATAGGCTTATATTTGAGTATATATGGTAGTCAATCATCTGGACTCTAACATCGTGGTGATAGAACAGAAAGGCAATAAGAGGGCACACATGGAAACAAAGACTAGAGACCATAATATAAAGAGTAAGTTTCATAGAACTCCAGGCATATTTAACAGCCCCAACAGACTCAAATACTAAGAGTTCTGAATTATGAAAGGCCAGAATAGGTTTCTGTTCATAAACTTGGACAAGCATTCTGATAGAATGAATCACTGAGAATCTACCTACACATGTGAAAAAGGAAGCAACAGAATTTGCAAAACAAGAGAAAAAAATTCTTTAGAGAATAAACTACCAAATAAGGAAAAGCAATTGCCTAAAGCACAAATACAGTGAAAAATACTTTAGCGATCCCACACGACTAAATGACACAGGAATGTTTAAGGAGAAATGAACGGGACAGTGGACTATGGACAAAATGGTTCACACTGATCATAGGAAAAACTTGACAAAACTGGGAATGGTTATACATCTCATTGCTATCTGTGATATGCTAATGTTAAGAGGCATGTTTCATCCACTAGAAACTGAACACTGTAGTGTAGCATCTCTATATCAGAAAAATACTGGAAATGTGAGCCTGCCAAACTGTACAGAATTAAGAAGCTGTGATTACTTGGGACATTCCAATTCCTACTGGGGGAAAAAACAGATGCAAGAAAAGCAGATATAGGTGTAAAGAATAAAAACACAAAAACAGTATTGCGAGACAGAAGATTCTTAAATACTTAGAGATGCAATCGGAGATCAAGAAAATGTGGCAGAAAGATACAGAAATAGTCCTATCTGAATTAGTTAAAAAAGAACTTCCAGGTGCACCTAGATATATTGCCGGTACATAATACACATTATAAATTTCAGAAGAAGGCTCTCTTTGACACAATACAAGTATTAAGAAGATCCCCAAGTACCTAGGGAAGAAAACGTGGCAAGAGATAAGGAAATACTCCCAATTGTATTGTGCACCACAGACTTAATTAAAAAGAACTTACAAGCACACCCTGATAAACTGTTCATACATATTATACCTTATGAGCTCCAGAAGAAGGCGCTCTTTGGCAGAATGTAAGCACAAAGAGGTGTACTAGCAGTAATTTTGGACAACTGAGGTCATACCCAGCACATCTTGACTTTACCCATCTAGTTTATTCCTGTCACAATATGCACAAAACAAACTCATTTGGAAATACAGTCCTGAGACTGTTCTGTTGACACACAGTTTAAGTAATGATCAAAACACAAGGAACACAGTGGGATCTGCTGATGTAATAATATCATTGATGTCACATAGCACTTTTGTGACATCTCAGCTTTCTGGTATACTACAGTTAAGGGCATGTCTAGCTGATCTTCATTTAGCAGTGTTGCTACTTGTAGAAAAAATGTCAATGTACTTATTGAAGAAAGAGAAGAGGCTAGGACTGGAATCTGAGAGGTAGTGAACTTTTAATCTATTTGTTGTAATTTATTTTAGGAGAGAATTACAGCAGGTGTTTTTATCCTTATGGGATATAGTGTTTGTTTATAATGTATGGAGAATGGGCATGATTACCTGTGGCATGGGATATTCAGATGAGTACACAGACCTGTATATACTGCAGAAATGGATGTGGGCTAACATATGGCTAATCAAAAGGAAAAAAGTCCAAAAAATGGTCTAAGTGGCAAATGGACGTGTTTCTCACCCAAAAATATTTAAACCATATAATCAAACATACAAAAAAAATGTTTAGGTCCGATAGTCACCAAAAACAAAATGTTGTCACAAAGGGTGTTTTGGGCGTGGGCGTGACATGGGTGGCATTATGTGATGGACATTTTTTTGCGATAACGGATAGCAAAACGACATCCTGTAGTTGGAAAGAAAAACATTGTGATTTAGACCTGCTTTAAAAACATCCAGGTCAAGGCCAAACCTGTCTTTGGACCCATTTGTGAATTTGCTGAGTTGAAGAATAATCAGTTGTGAGAAATAGTGGAGAGCTGCTGAGTGGTTCTTACCTTTGTTTGTTTGCCCCAGTCTGAACCTTTTGATCCTCCCATTTCCTGTCTTGTTTCCTCTGAGTCTCACCTCCTCAAATCCTTACCCATACCTCCCCAGCCACATCCATTCTGGCCCCCTTCCCCCACCAAACCCTCACTGTCCCCAAACCACCACACCTTCCATTCTACTTCCCTACCTGCTTGTCTTTTGTCCAATCCCAGTTTGCCACTGTGCAGTGTGCTGCTGTTGCTGGGAGACAGAGTGCTTTGTGCTGCTGCTGTGTGTGTGAGGACTGTTTGCTGGTGCTGGGAGAGTGAATGCGTGGTGCACAGCACCTGCAGGCAGTCCTTATGGGCTCAGAGTCTCTGCTCCTGAAGTTGCACACCCTCACACATCAGCTGTAGCTTCTGGCGCCAGTAGTCAGCCAGCTGAAACATTTGACCCAGGAGTTTGGGGGCCAGCAGCACAACTTGGTGCCTGTGATGGGAGAGTCCCCTACAGGCCAGCTGTGGCTCCTCAGTCTCTACAGAGATATCTGGCAAATGTGGCAGGGGGTGTGGGTCCCACCAGTAACTGTTCCTGCCCTTCCTCCCCTTCAGGCGCCTCATGGCTGGTGTCCTTGGCATGGTGTTCATCTGCCATGGTGCCCTCCTGTGACTCCTCTGCTGCTCCTTCTCGCCCTCCTCCTGATGAGGTGCCTGTGCTGGCTGCTGGTACTGGCCTTTCCCTTGGAGTCTGAGGGCCAGATGCACTAAACTTTACGAGCCATTAACAAGCAAGTAGTAAACCCTGGCATGCACTAAATTCTTTTTTCCGACGACGGTAGCAGCTAACGCAAACGGAATACAGATGAGCAAATTGTGTAGAAACCCTATTGAAATGAGATGCACTAAGCTTTTCCGCTTGCCCTAACACTGGAAAATGCTGGGAAATCTAACGAGAGGTCTGTACCTCTCGTTGGGGCTACGAGGGCTTGGAAAACTTATAAAATGTTTAAAAAAATATCGGGAGGAGGCAAAAACGACCAAGTGCTCATCAGGAGCGTCCTTTATGGACGGCCTTGCCCCCCGCCTAAGGTCGCCGCTGCCGCTCTCCGCTCCCCCATGCATTGAAACCAGAACTTTACACAGCCACGGCCCCCCTCCCTTCCTTCCTTCCTTCCTTGAAATGACAGCTTCCCCGCCATCCTCCGCCCCCCTGTGGCCCTGCCTCTGCCGCCCCCCCTGAGGTCGTCGTCGCCGCCACCGCCGCTCCCCCCTCCACCCGCCCCCCTCTGTCTGCCACCAGGCCCTCACAGCGCCTCTCACCTTCTGACGAGGGCGGGCCAAGGAGGAAAGGAGGGAAGTCCGGAGAGGCGATCAGCTGTTGTTGCCAGTGCAGCGCCTTCACACGGAGGTGAGAGGCGCTGTGAGGGCTCGGTGGCAGATGGAGGGGGGAGCGGCGGCGGCGACAACTTCAGAGAGGGGCGGCGGGGGCGGGGCCATGGTGGGGCAGAGGATGGCGGGGAAGCTGTCATTTCAAGGAAGGAAGGGAGGGGACCGGGGCTGCATAAAGTTCTGATTTCAATGCAGGGGGGAGGGGGGAGCAGCGGCAGTGACCTCGGGTGGGGGGACAAGTCTGTCCATAAAGGATGTCCATAAAAGACGTGGGGTTTTTTTGACGTCCTTGGCATGCGCAGAGCAGCCAGCATAACGCTTGGCTGCTCTGCGCATGCTCTACCGGCCAATTATCCGACGGTTTTACGAAGGATTAGAGAATGCAAGTGAGCTGCAATGAGCAGCTCATTTGTATTCCCTTTCCTTCATGCATAGCCGTTCCCTACCGATTCGCTATGGAATTCGGTACGGAACAGCTCTAACGACGACTTTAGTGCATCCCCCCCCCCCCCCCCCCTCAGTCCTCACCTGCATTCAGAAAGTGAAAGAAATGTGTCTTTTGCACCAGCTAACCTATCAGTCTGTTGCAGCCTTCTGGAACATATCCCTCCATGTGCACTCGTATACCACAGGAGATGAGGACTGCCATGCCACTCATAAAATGTATGCCTCCACATCCCACAGTGGGCACTATGTACCTCAGAAGCCAGAAAGCCACACAGCCAGGTGGGTAAAGAAAGGATAGTGGGAGTGGGTTGGAGGACAGAGTGAAAAGGCCACAGGTGCCTTGAATACAGGAATAGTGACTGGTTGGTGATAGCCCCAGGCAGAAGGGAGAGAAAAGGCACTGAAAAATGATAGACACAGCAGGCCTCAAACTGGTGAACTGAGTGCTGCCAGATCTAGGCACTAACCACTACTCTATGCTGAATTGTTATGACATGACCCCTGATAACCAGCCTTTCAGTCTGTAGTGTGCCTTCTTACCCCTTCTCCCACCCATCTGATAACCTGTAGTACAGTTGGGTTTCCTATCAACCCCAAAGCACTGTCCAAGTTTGATGGAGAAAAGATTAAATAGAGAGAGCAGCCACCGCATCTTTATTCCCCACACCCAGGGCCGGTCTTAGCAAGTGCGGGGCCCTATGCAGACCAATTTGGTGGGGCCCCACCATAGCCCCTCCCCATTTCCCCATTGATAAGATTATTCCATTTTTAGAAAATTTCAAATAAAGACAAATGAAGCTAAACTTGTACAAAAAAACTAATTGAAATAATCAGCACAATGCTATCATGAAACCTCCCCTCCCGAGAAATTATTCAGTTCAAGTCCACTACAATTTGTAGTTCCAATTCTCATAACAAAGGAGAATACAGGAAATCAGGATGAAGGGAGAACACAGCTCAGGCGAGAATCATGACTGTAGCCCGCCTGCGGCCTTGCTGCCTGAGACAGACTAGTTCTCTTGGAGCTGGCTTCTCCTTTGCTGCAACACTGCACTGCACTGCACGAGCTGATGTGCTTTTTAAGTGTCATGGTTACCCTACCTGAACTTGTGCCACCCTAGGCAACTGCCTAGTTCACTTAGTGGTTGGGCTAGCCCTGCTCAGGTGCAGGTATATATATATTTTTCCTAAACAGGCGTAATTGTTTCAACACTGGTGAAACATGTTCAGATATTATCTTACAATTCCACAAATCATACGAGCAGATGCATTTTGGATAACCTGTAAAGCATGAATTCTAGACTGAGGCATTCCTAAATAAAGAATATTACAAAAGCCTAATCTTACCAGGACCAAATACTGAACCACCATCATCACAAGCTATGTGCTGAAATAACATTCGATTCTAATGGGGAGACTGAAGTCTATATATATATGTAATGGAACACAGAGGACTATAGTGATTTAAACGCACAGTGAAATATGAAAAATAAAAAAATAATAATAAATAATAAAAAGTTATCTTATTGAACACAATAATTAGAAAAAAACTCTGATAGTAAAAATATATTAAAACGCTACACGTAAAGAGGGAAATACTCCTAAAAGACTATAATTTATATGACACTCACTGTAATAAAAAGGTTTAAAAAACCAAAAGAAAAAAATACTCTGCTTATTTAACGCTATCCATCAGAATAAACTGTCTCAACTTCTGACTCCACGTGCGGAAAGTGAATAAACAAAATAAAAAAACTGGACAGGATATTTGGAAATAAAAACCTGTGATAGCTCAGTCCAAGAAAATGAACACTGACAATAATATTAATAAAAAAAATAATAATAAAAATAATCAATTATTCACCTTGCCTTTTGCACTGCCACTGGCTGGCACAACAATTAAAACTTGCTCCCAGGCCAGGCTGAGGCAGGCGGGCGGCAGTAGCAGGCGCACACGACCACCTCTTTATCTTTATTTTGATGGCTGCCTGCCCCCCGCCTGCTGCTGCTAGTGCTCACCTGCTCCGATGACCACGACGCTCCAGCTCCTTCCCGATGGCTGTCTCCGTCCTCCTCCTGCTCACCTCCGACCACGCTCTCTCCAGGCAGCTCCTTTTCCCTTCCCGCTCAGACTCCCGCCTGCCCTCGCGGAAACAGGAAGTACTCATCATTAGAAGGCGGGCAGGAAGGCGGAAGGGAAAAGCTGGGCTGAGCGAAGCCGACAGCCGTCGTGCCTGTGGCTGGCCTGCTGCACTGTCTGTCTTTCGGGTCGGGGCGTGCCGTTGCTGTCATTGTCATCCTGGCCTCTGAGAGTGGGACTGGGAGGCGGGAGCTGTCATCGGCAGGCTCAGCGGGGGGGGGGGGGGGGGGGGGGCGGGAGGCGGGATCGAGCGTCGGACTCGGAGCGATTCGCGGTCTGGTCCGGAGTGAGCAGCGGGCAGGATCGGATTGTTGATTGATCATGTGAGCAGCAGCCGGGTCGACTTGGAGAGGCAGAGACTTGAGGCGTGCCGCGCGGGGCCCCCTTAAGTGCGGGGCCCTATGCGGCCGCCTCGGTCGCCTCTGCCTAAGACCGGCCCTGCCCACACCTTATCTAACTTACCAGTCTGTGCGGAGGTGTCCTGGGTTCCCAGGTCATGGATGCTCTCCTTGGGAAGGAGCCTGTGTGGGTCCACATCCTGCAGGGACCTGGCTGCTGGAGCAGGATAGAGCACAGACACTGGTCAGCAGGAACACAAGGGACAGCAGTGGACTTTGGAATACACAGTTTTATGTAATTGATGTATTTGTGGCTCTCTGCCTGAGAAGCTGAGGGGGGGGGGGGGGGGGGGGGAGGATGGAGTCCCTGGGTATGGGCCTGTGCAACTTGTGCTCCTCAAGGTTCATAGGGTCCACATCTGGTGGGGTATCTTCAGCTTTGTGCTTCACATCCCTGTTCAGCTGGCTCCATTTGTTTTTGCAGTCCTCAATATATCAATTTGTGGTGTACACCACATGTAGCTTGGGGCTTATGGCCACCCATTCCCAGGACCCCTGTCCTAGTTGTTGAATTCCCTACAGCTGCTGCTGGGGCCACATAGGACCAGCTTGTTTGCCACCTATTATCAGTGGTGGAACTTGCCTCTGGGGCCTCACCAATTCCAGTGGGAGTGTCATGCACCTGATGGGTGGGTAGTGTGCTGGACAAGGCCTCAGTGTGCCCACCCTGCTTTTACTATTCCCGTGCCCTCTGTCTGGCTGAACACAGAGTAAACTCTAGTCCGTGCAATGGTAAAGCACACTTTCTGGTTTGTACCTGAGTGTTTGCTATTGTGAGACATGTAAATTGTGCCTTCCCCTCCTCATGTATATATCTCCCATCTTTGTATATATTTTTTTCACCTTAAATTTTATATGTTGGTTTAAATATGTAAATATGTAGATAGGAAGTAGCTGTTTGCATCTTCCTAAGCCCTCGGCCATGCGTGCAAGGCAGCGTGCTGAATTGAGCATAAACTCTAGTCTTGACACTGCCTAGGCACACCTGCTGGTTGGTACCAGTACCAGACTAGTGGCTAGTGTGAGACAATACACCTTTACTTTGATTAGCTGTATGCAGACTGCCACTTGGGTATGGGTCTGCAGGGTGAAGGGGGGTATATGGGGCTGGGCTTCTGCAGCAAGCTGTTAGTCACAGATAGGGAAATGCTTAGAGTAGGCCAAATGTGCCCTATATCAGTAGCTGTTGCTTTCAGTGGAGGAGGGGGGATGCAGTGCAAATGTCTATCTATCATCTTTGTCAGGGGACACCTTTAATGGGAGCTGTGGGTGCACTGTAATGAGGGTAGCTGCATACTCAAGCCTTGATCCAGGGCAGAGCTGTTATAGGGGTGCAATGTCAGTAGTACTTACGCATCGGATGAAGCCGGGGTCCTCATGCTATATCCACCTGTACTGATGCCCGAGTGCCTCAAGACCCCAGTTTATGTCAAATTGTCCGTAAATCACAAGTTGGTGGAGACAGGGTTCAGGTGACAGGGCTTCTTTGGTTTCACATACACACTTTTTACGGTATGTTCTGCAATGCTCTTCACATAGCCTGGGGAGGGGGGAGCTGAGGGGGTGGGTATGCAGTGAGCTAAGGTGGCCTTTCTGTGGAGCATGTGCACAGTTGCTGGGAAGTAGGGATGGGCAGTGGGTTAAAGCAAGTTTGCCTTTGGGTGGCTGAATGTACATTTGTGAGTTGCTGACAACATTCTCATCAGTATATAGGCATGGGGCTGGGGGGGGGGGGGGGGGGGGGGTTAGAGGGTCCAGATATATGCAGCTTCTCATTTCAGCATTTTGTTAGTGGAGGGGGCCCAATAATGACTTATCATTCAATATTCTGGACATTCTGATTTTATCAATGTTTTGTTATTCTTTCTTATGAAAAATCA
The DNA here is from genome assembly GCF_901765095.1 of Microcaecilia unicolor. Taxonomy (NCBI): domain Eukaryota; kingdom Metazoa; phylum Chordata; class Amphibia; order Gymnophiona; family Siphonopidae; genus Microcaecilia; species Microcaecilia unicolor. The sequence goes on from NC_044036.1 coordinate 115,132,680, forward strand.
ATAAAATTTATTGCAACAACAACAACAACAACAAAAAGAACTCACTGTATCTGACCCTACTTACGTATGGTGCTTGTGCATGAGTGGTGATGTGATACTGGGAGGGGGGGAGGGTTGCTTCACACTCACCTTTCCATGCTGCTCCTAATGGATCTCTGTGCCCTCATGGAGAGATTATGGGATGGCAGGTGGTTTTGGTACATAAATATCTCTCTCCTGTACATGAAGCACAGAAAGACCTGGAGCTCAGACTTCTGCTTAAGAAATTTGGCTCCCTGTGCATAGATATTGCTGTCCACAATGAGGAACATTCTTCCATGTGCAGAGGTATATATATGTACGTTTTACACGTGGAGGGAATATCCAGCCATTTCACCGGATGTTTTCGATGCAGAGGCCACTACTACTGTTACACGTTTTGCTATTATTCGTGCAATTAAATTTTTAATAATTGCCCACCCCTAACTTCTTTTAGTAGGGGTGGGCAATGATTAAAATTTTTATTTAATCGCAATTAATTGAGCTTAATCATGGCATGCATCCAACCTTCATCCAGATTCTCTCATGCCCCCAGCCTCTCATGCCCTCCTCCCCAGCCTTCACCCAGTTTCTCTCATGCCCCCTATACCCATCTTCTTTGCCAGTTTCTCTCATGCCACCCTTCTCAGCCTTCATCCAGATTCTCCCCTCCTCCCATTTTAACCTCTACAGCAGAGCTCCTGTGCTCCTTCTGTGGCATTCCTTTAACGCTGACCAACTCCCCACTTTTACCTCTACAGCAGGGCTCATTTTCACCTTCCTTGGCACTCATTGCCTCCCCCTGCATTTTCTACCATGTGGTGCTTACCCAGCGATAATCAGCAGTGGAAATGGACCAGTGCATGTCCAAAACACATGCCTACACCAGCGCAGGCCACTTCCCCTGTTGCTTCCCTTCTCCCACAGTCCAGCATCTTTCATTCCCTCCACTACCCTGAATCTCGCATCATTTCCTCCGCACTGTCCTCCCTCCTTGCCCAGTCCAATCATCTCTCACTGCCTGCTGTGAGCCCCCCCCCCCCCCCAACCCTCCAGACCTGCCTAAGATTGCTAGCAAACTGTGTCAAGGAAAGCCAGTCAGCATCTAGAGCCAGTGGTGGCAACACTTCTTGTCTGCCAGATCCCGCATGCTGAAAACAAGAAGTTGCATCAGAAGAGTGAGATCTGGAAGAAGAAAGGCCCTGCAGGTTGGCTAAAGACTGCCTGACTGGAAAGCTGCCACCGTTGACTCCAGATACTATGCTGCTGGAAAGCTCTGGCATTTGAAAGCCCTGAAGTGTAGTCTGCTGAAGCCCAAGGGTTGAAACGACAGCAGGGGAACATATTTGAAATTTCCCCATTCCCTTCTTGCCCATAATAACGTTGGACAAGATCACTACAGACAGAAAATAAATGCCAAGGACTGAACAGCTGCTGCGAGTGCATCATAGCTCAGTACCATCTTGGATCCACCATCCTTATTTACTCAAATAGTTTTTATGGAGGAACAGACTAGATTGAGAGGTTCTGTGGACTACTTTTGGTCCTGCTGTGGTTTGCCTTCCCTTTCTTTTTATTATATATGCATGCTTTATGTTTACTGGGCTAGTACCCTTTACCACATATACTGATACCCTTGTTATTCTATGCATAGTTTACATGCATTGGTCTAGTATTGGATCATACACATGATCCAGACATGAACACCTGTCTGCATGCTGATAGTGGCATAGCCACAGGGGAGGCCCGAGGGAGCCTGCCTTCCCTCACTGTGGACTCAGGCCCTCCCAAAATTGTGGCAACATTGCTATGGCTGGGGGGGGGATCCCCAAGTCCCATCAGCAGAAGAGGTCCTCCTTTGGTGGCCATAAATTCCTCAATGATCATAGTCAGTGGCACTTTCCATGGGCTGCTGCCACACTGGCCCTACTCCCCCATACATGCTCAGTGTTTGTGCATGTGAAAAACTGAGCATGCATGGGGGGGGGGGGAGGTGTGCTGGAGAACCCAGGAAAGTTCTGCCATCTGCCACTTTCTGGCTGCTGGAGAAGGACCTCTTCTGACAACATTATCCTGAGATGAGCAGATACAAGTAGAAACATAGCACAGATAAGGGGTTCTCCTCAGGATTTGAAGGACGGCACTACCATACACATACACACACACATATACTACTTACTGATTTATATCTCTTCTTGGCCTTTTGACTAAGAGCAAAGTATAGACAATCACCTTATGATTGTCTCTTATTATGTACCCCCATATACTCTCGTATCCATGTTTATTTCAAAAGCTGTTAAACTATGTTCATGTTGTGGTAAAAAATAAAGGAAAAGTAATAATTACTCTAAACTGGTAACTGTAATCAGTAACTAATTACTTTCTCAGATGGGTAATTTAATTATCATAACTAATTATGGTACTTTAAGTTGAGAAGTAAAAGTAGCTGTAATTAATTTCTTTCAATAAGTAATTGGCACAACACTGATAGTAAGTATGTTTAGCAGAAGTAAGGGCCAATTTGTACTGCTTAATCTCCGATTTCCATTGACTCTTTAACTTTTGATCATGAGTACGTCTCCAAATATGTTGTAATTGCCGACATGATCTTTTTAAAGTCATTAAATCTTTATCTAACTTATTTTTGGACTCCAAAGGGGCTAATGAATTTGTTGTTGATGATAAGTTATACCATTGATTCAGTGATGTTAAAGCTTCAGAACAACTGCAATCTAAACGTAGAATAAGAGTGTTCCAAAAAGTATCAGGGTCATTTAAAAAAAAAAAAAAATCTTATAGGAGGTTTTGGTTGAAGGTTGATCTTTGAAAGAGAAAATGTAAATTAATGATCAGACCAAGGGACTTGTTTCCAAGAAACAACATTAATATTTAATTGAGAAAAAGAACCAGAATAAAAAGCTAAAAAAAGCAAGGGTATGGCCCTTATGAAGAGTTGAGGATGAGGAGCATATATATAAAACACAGTATCTAGTATTATCCTAAAATCTGATACATCAGTATTATGACTATCCTCTAAATGAAGGATCAAAATATATGGATTGCTGAGATAAAAGTTTTATAAATGCCTCTTGTACCTGGTTGAAGTCACCTGGTGGCTGGTACACCAGAACAAAACCAGCTGAGCCTTGAAAAGATGAGTCCACTAACTTAAATTAGATCATTTCTAATAAAGGGATTAAAAGATTACCCATGGGAGTAACATTGAAAAAAATCTTTATAAATTAGATCTAAGCCCCCCCTTCCCATTCTTGAATTATATAAAATTTTATAACCAGGGGACGTATCTCCATTGTAATAAAATATTCTTATCTTGAAGCCATGTCTCAGTAATAAAAGAGAACCCTAACTGTGAGTCACCTATCAGGTCCTTTATGACCATGTGCTTATTGCAAACTGATCTAACATTAAAATAAGAAAAAGGGACAAGAAGATAAGAAATGTTATCTACCTGAGACACTATAGGGATGTAAGAAAGCGTTCTAGTACCAATCTTATACTTACTTTGTTTTTTTGATTTATAGAAGGAAGAGTTTCCTACAATAACTTCTATCAGTCAAGGGTTAAGAATAGTAAACTGAAAATTCTTATCTATAAAATTATAATGTAACAACTCTATAAATGGTTTGAGCCAGACTAAAAATGCCTCCCCACCCCAGTAAATAAAATACAAATAAAACTAACCAATGCATGTTGACCAGAACAAAATAAATGGAATCAATTGGCACTAAGGAAATTAACCAAACCAAATTATTCTCAGGGTTACCCCCAAAGTTGCCCATGAAGGGGCATTACATGCCCCCTAGTCATGCCCATTCGAATGTGCACCTAAGTACTGCACAGAAAGCAGGCTGGTACTAATGATGTAATGAAAAGAGGCGGGGCAACTTCTATGCCACCGAAATTCCCAGCACGTTAATACTAGTGTAAGTTCACAGTAACACACCCAACTTTAGGCGTGACCACTTACGCTGTGTCTAAGGCTGGTGTAAATGGTGGCACCTAAATGCAGCAGTTGCGCATGTAAAACAAGTATTCTATAAAGTGCATGCAAAGTTACTCAGAATGCCCCTGACATATTCATTCCCCTCCCATCTTAATGCTCCCTTAGCAGTTACATGTGAGAGAAGTTAGGCGCTCGGTTTACAGAATAGGGGGTTAAATCAGTTTTGGTATAACTGCTAAGTAGTGGCAGTTGGTGCTTGTTAACACCAATTATTGGTGCTTATCTCCAATTAAGTGCCAATTTATTGCCAATTAGTTAATTATGTTATACGCATAACTGACCTTATTCTATTGTAACTAACTTTAGGTACCATTTATAGAATCTGGGGGATTGTGTTGGGTAAAATAATAATAATTAGCTGTCCCCGCTGGTATTGCTCAGTGATAGGTTAGTACTTTGCATCTGACAAAAGCTATTCTGTGGTGTGTGAGTGGGGATGTACTGCTGAGAGGTGTGTGTGGAGGTGTGCTACTCTGGGGTATATGGTACTGAGGGGTGAGTGTGAGTGGGTGTGTGCTATTCTGGGGTGTGTGATTGGAGTTGTTTTGCTGAGGGGTGTTTGAGAATGGGTGAATGTGAGTGGGGTGTTTTGCTGAGTGCTGTATTAGAATGGGTATGAGAATGGCTGAGTGTGACTGGGGTGTTTTGCTGAGGGGAGTGTGAGAAAGGGTGACACTGACATTGAGTTTAATACTCCCGTAAATGATAAAATGTGGAGACTGGATCCCTACCTAGCACTAACTTTCCTTTGCCGATCAATTTGTTTAGGTTGATTTTCTTGATTAGTTGTTCCTTTCAATCTAGCAAGTGCCTGCCGTTTGGCTTTCACCGTTTTCCTGTCAAAATGCAATCTTCTTTTCAAGGGCATATTGAAATTCAGTTTCCCGCCCTTTTCGAGGAGCATTTCCCTAGCAGGGTAGTGAATTCATGCACAGACACACACTTCCCAGACTGACCCCAATACTTTCTCCCTACCCTGTTCCCACCAGTCTCTGAACCTCCCTTGTATTGAAATTGTTAGGGAAGAGTGTATTAGAGAATGAGAGAGGGACAACTGCACAGCTGCTGTCCTTGGTTTTCCTCACCATTCTCTGAGCCCTTCCCTGTCTTGTCCCAAGCAGTTTGTCGCTTAGCAACAGCAAGAAAGAACTTTCCAACCCACAGACTATTCATTTAATGAGTGCTCCTGAGAACCAAATCGCTTCAAACTATAACCTGCATGCCGGGTTTGATGGTCGTAGCTCTTCAGGGGGCAGAGGAGTTTGGACACAGACAAACAAACACATACAGTATGCCTGCTTTATATATATACAGTGCTTTTTTTGTGCTGGTATGCGCCGGTACGGCGTACCGGCACCTTTTTTGTAGGTCCGACATTGTGCTGGAGCTAGCTCTCCTCCCTCCCTCCCCCGATCTAGCCTACAGGGTCCCTCCGCGTACTCCGTGCCGCCAGTCAACCATTCTGCCACCCGACCTGGCTGGCACCTGACCCAGCATTTAAAAAAAATCTACGAAGCGGCAGCGCGGTGCCTCGTGTCTGAGAGTAAAAGAAGAAAAATTGCTTCATCGGCCGGCCTTCCCTCACTGTGTCCTGCCCTCTGATGTAACTTCCGGAAGGGCAGGACACAGTGAGGGAAGGCCAGCTGACGAAGCGATTTTCCTTCTTTTACTCTCAGACGCGAGGCACCGTGCAGCCGCTTCGTAGATTTTTTAAAATGCTTGGTCAGGTGCCGGCTGGGTTGGGTGGCAGAAGAGGGTCGTCTTTCGGCATGGAGCTGGTAGGCAGGTAGGGACTGGGTCGGGAAGGGGGGGGCTCAGATGGGATGGGGGCTCAGATTGATATGGGTGGCTGGAGGGAGGGGGAGCAGGGGAACGAGGAGAGTCGCTGGACATGGGTGGAGGGCAGGGGGACAGGGGGGGGTTGCTGGACATAGGTGGATGGCAGGGGAGGGCAGGGGGGACAGGAGGGTTGTTGGACATGGGTGGATGGTGGGGAGGGGGTTTCTTGACATAGATGGATAGCAGGGGAGGGCAGAGGGGACAAGAGGGTCACTGGACATGGGTGGATGGAGGAGAGGGGGGTTGCTGGACATGGGTGGATGGAGGGGAGGGCAGAGGAGGGTTGCTGGATATGGGTGGATGGAGGAGAGGGCAGGGGGCAGAGGAGGGTTGCTGGACATGGGTGGATGGAGGGGAGGGCAGAGGAGTGTTGCTGGACATGGGTGGATGGAGGAGAGAGAAGAAATGGTGGACATGGGTGGATGGAGGGGAGGGCAGGGGAGAGAGGAGGGTTGCTGGACATGGGTGGATGGAAGGGAGGGCAGGGGAGAGGAGGGCTGCTAGACATGGGTGGATGGAGGAGAGAGAAGAAATGCTGGACATGGATGGAGGCGAGGGAAGAGTGAGGAAGGAGATGAGGTGAGGGAAAAGGAAGAGAGGAGAAAAACTGCACATGGATGTAGAAAATAGGCAGAAGCTGGATCCACTGGACAGTCAAGTCTGCGGAGGACCCAGCTTTTACTTACGGATGTAGGGCAAGAAATGAAGAAGAAAGGCGGAAAGTAAAGAAATAAATGGAAAGGAAGCCCTGGAAACGGAGTTAAGAGGAAGATAGCAGCATAATCGGATACTGAGCCAGCATGATCAGAAAAACAGTCACCAGACAACAAAGGTAGAAAAAATCCTTTTATTTTCATTTTAGTGTCTGGAATCTGGCCAATTTGAGAATTTACATCTGTTGTCTTATTTTGCACTGGGTATACTGGAGCTGTAACAGCTTACAGAAATTATTTATAATGAAAAAAAAATCACATTATTTTTTCTCCTATACTAGTATAATATTTTCAATGATGTCTGTTTATATGCGCTATGGCTGGTATAAGGGGTGTGGCTATAATAGGGGCAGAGTCATATGTGGTGACTCCGCCCACAATGAGTACCGGCACCTTTTTTTCTACAGAAAAGCTCTCTCTCTCTCTCTCTCTCTCTCTCTCTCTCTCTATATATATATATAGAAAGAGAGAGAGAGAGCGTGTGCTAATAATAAACAATTAAAATATTTAAAATGTTTTGCATATATACGATTATATCCAGTGTTATTAAATTGACTTGGGGAAAATCCACTGCTATTTATGGGATAAGCAGCATAAAATGTATTGAACTTTTTCGGGATCTTGCCAGGTATTTGTGACCTGGATTGGCCACTGTGGTAAACAGGATGGTCTGTCCTAGTGTGGGAATACTTATGTACTTATGTTTGATTTTTAAAAAAGTCCTGGGCATCTTTACAATTGACTATGTACACAAAGTTGTGATATCCACACTACTTTAATATGTCCTTGGAATGTTACCTCCCCCCCCCCCCCCACCACCACCACACACACTTATATTTAATAAGGGATTTTAAAGAATGCTATAGATGTCTCTTAATTTCTTATTTTGCATTTCTATCAGTTGTAGGTTCATCTTTCATCAAGCAAGCACTGCATTACACTGGAGGTGTGGCACTCGCACTGGTTGCAGCCATCATGAGCAGCACACTGATAGCTTTCATTGTAAGGCGCTTTAGACAGAAAGGTAAAACACTTTGTTCCAACCTGAGTCCACATAAGTAGAGGTCTAATTCTGGTGGGTGGGCTCAGTTAGTTGGAGCCTTTGTGGGTTTTTGGATGGGGTTGGTCTTTGCAGTGCAGTGCCTTGGTTAACATTAAAAAAAAAGTTTTAAATTTAATGTAGGTGGGTTTCTGGGTGGAGGTGAGCTCTGCAGTGCCCAGGACAATAAAATAAAAAGGTCTTATATATAATGCTTGTGTCCTTCAGGGTGGGGGTGGGGAGATGCCAGACCGTGGGGGGGGGGGGGGGGGATGGATGAGGGTAGGACAGGGCTGATGCTAGGCTACAGGGAGGGGTGGGGTAGGGTAGGGCTGATGCCTAGCTATGGGATGGATGCTGGGCTACTGGGATAGATGGGGGGGAGTAGGGAAGGAAACGAAGGGCAGATTCTGGGCTACGGAGATGGATGGGGGAGGGATAGGGAGGTGAAAGCTGATGCCGGGTTAAAGAACAATTTCTAATTTTTGGTCCATTATTCTGTAATTGATGAGGGTTGGTCTGTGTATGTCCTGCATGTGTCTGAGTAGGTGAGAGATTCTGCTGGCATGTGGTTTATGTGGGGGATCTATGAGTATGACTTGTCTGGCTTTTCCAATGGGATGTGTAGTGCTGTTGTGTATATTCACTGCTGCCTTTGTAAAGGTACTGTTATTGGAACTGGTGTTAAGGTTTGCAACATAGGATCTGAGAAGCCTCTTTGCAGGATTTAGTGTTATTTTACAAAGTACCTGGCAGTGAAGGGATTTTGTTGCTATTACTGAGGTGCTACCAGAATTTGAATACATTGCTATACGTCATTGCTGTAATTATATTGCAGGATCCTGTCATGTGCATTGAGATGTTTGCCATTATAGTAGATCTATGTGTGGTCAAATTTGAAATGGCATAATGTAATATATTTAAAATATCAGGTTTTCCATTAAGTATGTCTGTGGTTTATGTCGATGTTGGGCAGACTACTTAGAAATTCATCATCAAGTGCATTCTAAGGCATTATTTTGTAGTATCCCAAGAAACACTATTCATACCTATATGCACAGTGCCCACCCATATTAGCTCTGGGCCCACCCAAAATGTCAGGTCTGGCTACGCCACTGGCTCATGACCACGCTCCCTTTTGAGTTCCATGCTAATAGTTAGGTGCCGTGCTTTATAGAGTAGCATGCAGCCGGATGCATGCACAAATACTAATGAGTGCCAATTAACATCAATAATTTGTTGTTAGCATCTAATTATTGGTAGTTAAGGGCTCGTTGTGCAATGAAATTGCATGTGCATCTTGGGTGCGCAAATCTGGGCACCATATATAGAATCAGGGGAATAGCATATAACTGTCGTGTATATATGGGTTAACCATGGGGAGGATATGGGCACATTCCCCATTTACATCACAACTTAGGCAATATTATCATTCACGGACTAATGGCAATTAATCCTGCTATACTTTTTAAATGAAAACTCCAAATGTTGCATTTTGATTAGGCTTTTAATTTTCCACAATTCATGTTTTGCTTTTTAAATTTCTGCTTTCCTTTCCTGTTTCCATTTTTGGTACAATACACTATCTGAATGTGAAGAAGGAACCAAGAAGCTCCTGAATTCAGCAAGGTATAGTAAGGATGAGGATTCTTCAGGGAGTTCATCAACATTAAAAGTAAAAGATTTAGATTAGGCTTGTCTAACCTATTGCTCATGTTCCAGAACACTGCTCAACAAGTGCCTTCTCTTGGTCTGCAGAAATTTGGCAATTTTTTTTGAGGGGGGGGATGCAGATTCTAACTGCAGGATCCCAGCTTCTCCACCTTGACTCGTTCATCCGCAAGCTTGAGCCACTTGATGCCAAAAATTCGGGTTTCTCTCGCAGTTTCAAATCTCATTGTCTTACGGTTTCAAGTCTCATGAGATAAGGATCTTTATTACTGATCCCCCAAAACAAATAGGTATAGGAGATACGTTTTTAGTAAAATAACAAGAAAAGTCCAAAAAGAAGTCAATTAATGTTCCATAAACTCCTTATTTTCAGTCCTGAGACATAAGAGAGGGCAGTTCTAAAACTGTGCTTCTATAGTTAGGCACCTAGAGGGCACGATATAACTGAGTATCCGCTGATTTTCATCATGAAGATGGCTAAATTTGGAGGCCATATTTGGCCGCAACAATAGGTGTAATATCTTTGGCCGGTTCCAACTTAACCAGCCAGTGCTGAATATCAGCTTGGCTGGTTAAGTTGAAACTGGACAAAATTAAACTGGATATTCAATGCCTGTCACCGGAAATGGCCCAGCATTGAATATCTGGGCTCAGCACCAACTGCAGGAGGCAGCCCAGCTACCACCTGTGGTCTGAATATCGGCCCCTTAGAATCATTACAGCATAGTGCTTTCTTTTCCATTGCCCCCTCCTTATGGAATACTAGTAAAAAAGGCCCGTTTCGAAACGCAATGAAATGGGCGCTAGCAAGGGAAATTCCCACCCATCTTCCCTCCCTGCCGAGTTCCATACGCCCCCTCTCTCCCAACTCCCCTCTGTCCCTCGGTTTCTCCCTCCCTCCCGAGTTGCAGACCCCCTCCCTCCCAGTTCAAGGCCCCCTTCATGCCGCTCCCACCGAGTTGAACCCCCCCCCTTGGCGTTACTGCCTGCCCCCCCCCCCCCGTGGCACGACCCTCTGGATACCACCCTTTCGTTCGGAAAACTCCCCCGAAGCCTGTGCGTACCTGTGCTGACGGAGGCAAACTTCTCTTCTCGGCTGTGGGGCGTTCCTTGTTGAATGAGCATCTGTTGAAGTTTCTGTTTGTGTGCCTGATGTCAGACGCACGCACAGAGACTTGGACAGATACTCCTTCATAAAGGCATGCCCCACAGGCGAGAAGAGAAGTTCGTCTGCATCAGCAGAGGTAGGCGAAGGCTTCGGGGGAGGGTTTTCGGAGGAAAGAGTGATGTCCAGAGGGTCGCGGCAGGGGGGTCCAGGGGACAGTAATGCGGAGGGGGTGTGTTGCAATCAGAGGGAGGGGGGAGTGTGTAAGTCATTGGTAGGGGAGCGTGTTTCCCTACTCCTGCCTTTCCTTTGCATTCCTTTAGTTCACCGAAATTGTTCCGCCCTCGATGTCATCATGTTCGACGCAAGGGCGTGACACAGAGACATGGTCAGTGGAGAGGCTTCACCACCATGAAGTTACGAACCCTTCATGGAAGTGGGTTGAGCTTGGGGGCTTCATTAGAACGTTGGGGCTGCGAATTATGTCCGGATGGGGCATAGCTGAGGGCGGGTGTATGAGTGACAGTGAGAGTGAGTGGTGCTGACAGGCTACAACAGTACAGGGCTTCAGTGTTTCCCTGCCACACAGTGAGCTTCAGAATTGGCGGTGAGAATTATTCATATAGATGTTGCCTCTTTTTCTTCATCTAGAACTAACATAGAAATGTCAAGGTAGCCCTTAAAATGGACTTATTTTTGCAAACTTTTGATGGGTGAGGTTGCCTCTGAGGATGGGGTAGATAGTATGCTTGTAGATTTCTCTCAGGAGATGTTCTGCCCTTCTAATTACCCCTCTATTTTTCTTAATTTTTCATATCACTTAATGAAGTTCTGTTTCCTTTCTGTCTAAATTTAGTTTGTAAAACACCTTAACTCAATAATTGTCACAAAAGGCAGTATAGTAATCACCATCAATCATATATTATATTATATGCATTATGAAGTGATATGTCATCATATTCTTTGTCATCTAGGGATCCAGTTGCACCAGAACGTTACATAAATCGAGCTTATCAGGAAACATTGTAAGGTATGTTTGTAATAATAGCTGTTGTATTCATGGCTATAAAGTACAGGTCACTAAGACGGTGTATTTTAAGTTCAGATTTTTTTGTTGGTTGCAGCATTTATTTAGATTTGACAACATTTGGACAGTGATCCAGAGTTTACTAATTCCACATTTTCATTATTACAATGCTTTATTCTTGGGTTTCCCATTGTGTTGCTTTTGGGCATTGTAGGTTGCCCAAAGTTCAGCAGCTCATTTGTAAGTGGGCGCTAGTCCTTTGCTTATAAAATTGCTCTGCTTATCTGTTTTTAGGCGTACTAAGTTCAAGGTGTTGTCCCTTGTACATCATGCCTTGAATGACAGTACTCCTTTACTAGTTTGTTCTACTTTAAAATGTATTGCCTTTCTAGGTCACTGTGTTCAATGGATAAGTTCCATTTGATGATTCCTACCTTCTGACAAATTAGGTTAGATGAATATCGGACATCAATTTTTAATGTTGCAGAACCAATTCTGCGGAATACTTTAGTTTATGAACTTAGGGCTATATTTACTAAGCGGCACTATGGGCGCATTTAACGTTTTTAACGTGCATAAATGGGGTACGCTCATTAAACACTAACATGCCCATAGAAATCTATAGGCGGTTAGTGTTTAACACACATGAAATTTACAGGCACATTAAAAACGCTAACACACCTTAGTAAACATACCCCTTAGGCAGGTTATGCATTTTTGTGGCAATGCTACAAGCTGGTGCCTAGAGTTAGGTAAAAATAATAAATAGAGCCACACCCAGAATGCCTATCTCCTCAAAATACCATAAAATAAAATGAAGGAAAGTAAAAAAAAGTGGTAACTTAAATTATTCAAACAATGGAGATCTCTTATGGCATACACCATTACAGGTAAATACCTCCAAAGCTGAATTCAATCATTTGTATCTCCTTTGTATTTGTTGAATCAAAGTATTCATGCGTGCCTTAAATCTCCAAGTGAATTTTATGAAAAACATTTTACTGAATTACTCTCCGCTGGAATAAAATAAAATCTCATAAGAACAATAGTTTAATTAATCAAATTAAAAATCATTATTATAAAGCAGCACCATAAAAAACAACTTACACGTGTAAATTTGGGAAAAAAAACCCCTAATGACCGACCTCATTGGCTCACATTCAATAGTATTCAAGGTGCAGTCTCACCATGGTATAACACATGGAGGGGCATTTTCGAATGAAATACCGAGTTGCGATTTGGATGTCTTTACAAAACATCCAACTCCAGGGGCGGGGAAAACCGTATTTTCGAAAAAATATGGACGTCCATCTTTCGTTTCGAAAATACCATCAGAGACGTCCAAATCCTTAAATTTGGACATCCCTGGATTTGGACGTCCCTAGACATGGATGTTTCTGACTTTTGGTGATTTTCAAAACCAAAAACATCCATATCAAAAATATCCTAATGCAAACCATTTGGATGTGGGAGGAGCCAGCATTTGTAGTGCACTGGTCCCCCTGACATGCCAGGACACCAACCGGGCACCCTAGGGGGTACTGCAGTGGACTTCATAAAATGCTCCCAGGAACATAGCTCCGTAACATTGTGTCCTGAGCCCCCCAAACTCCCCACAAAACAAGCTGCATGTATAATAGCTGTTTACATCCTTAAATAAATAATTGCTGTCTACAAGCTTAGAAAAATACAAGTCCAGGTGAAAACATCCAAGTGCTTTTCAGGGACGTCTTTTTTGTCCGTCCAAAATGTGGATGGATGTTAATGTGAGAAGGCCATTCATGCCTTTGCTATACCCCTTATTTATTTGGCTTTTGGATGACAAGTAGCAGCGGTGGGATTTGAACTGGCCACCTCTGGATTGCAAGACCAGTGCTCTAACCACTAGGTCACTCCTCCACTCCCTTGAAATTTGGCCGTCCCTGTGGGGTAGGGGGGCAGTTCAGGACATCCACGCCTTCGCTATGCTTCCACTGACACACACATACCTCCCCCCCCCCCCCCCCCCCAGGGACCTGCATACTACTGCAATGGACCTGAGTATGTCATTTCAGGCTGGCAAAAAAGTTTTTAAAGTTGTTTTTTTCAGGGTGGGAGGGGGTTAGTGACCACTGGGGGAGTCAGGGGAGGTCATCCCCGATTCCCTCTGGTGGTCATCTGGTCAGTTTGGGCACCTTTTTGAGGCTTGGTAATAAGAAAAAATGGACCAAGTAAAGTCACCCAAGTGCTCCTCAGGGACGCCCTTCTTTTTTCCATTATCGCTCGAGGATACCCATCTGTTAGGCAAGCCCCAGTCCCATCTTCGCTGCGGCTCCGACACGCTCCCAGGAACTTTGGTCATCCCTGCGACGGGAAGCAGTTGGGGACGCACAAAATCGGCTTTTGATTATGCCAATTTGGGCGACCCTGAGAGAAGAACACCCATCTCCTGATTTGTGTGGAAAGATGGGCGCCCTTCTCTTTCGAAAATAAGCCTGAATGTATCAGAGAACATGATCTTGATGTGATATGCTTAAAGGACACAGTTCCACCAGAAAGTGGAAAGACTTGTGGAAGACTCAAGTCTCCTAATATGGTTCTCAGAAAGTATTAAATGTATATATGTCATGGCCTTTTTAATCAAAAGTAGGACAGAGATCCATAGCCGTAGAAATGAGTAAAAAAACACTGACAAAAACCCGCACATATTTGAGAAGAAACATAATACTTTTAAATGTGCCATACCAATACAGAACGGGATGCACCAAATATTAAAAAACATAACTGTGGGGCCATGACAGGGGGTATAAAACACTGTATTCACCAAAATTTATGAAGACGCTTGCAATAAATGTCAACGTAAGCCGAATGGAATGTCAAAAAACAAGTGCACTGTAGTGTTGGTTATTTAAATGGCTGTATATTAGATCAAAAACATACTGTCTTTCTATATTGAAGACAGTCTGTCAAAAAACTGTAGCTGTATTAAAGTGGGCTTACTTGAATACATACAAGATAAGCTTATGATATGTGTGGTTGAAATATAAAGAGATCTGTGTATATGTAGTGAGATGGGTATAAACTGAAACACAACAAAAAAACATAATCATAAAATGTCAAGTGCGGTACCAAAGTATAAGAAAAATATGAATAGATAAGAAAAGTGGTTACTAAAAATTGGATGCCGGAGTGTGAACTTGATGCAATATGTTTTAATGGCGCAGTTCCAACTGGGGGAAGAAAAACTCATGTATTGTAAAAGACGTTATAATGCTCTTAACAAACATACTCATATTGAATGTACGTTGTAGCCATTATGGAGTAAAAAAAAGACAAAATTCCATTGCCATTGAAAAAAGACAAGGACAGGAAACAACAAATGTTTGTAGGCAAACTATATATTTTTCAATGTGCGGTACACATACAAGACAGCATGAGCTCATGTCAAGGGGTATATCACACTGTACTCAACAAAGTATAAAGACGACACTTTCAACAATGGTCAGCATGAGCCAAATAAAATGTCAAAAACCTGACGTGCTATAGCATCGGTTATTTAAATGGCCGAATTGCACCAAAATACACACAAAATCTGCGCAATCATATCATAGTGTGCCACATGGTCAAGTATAAAATGTGTAGAAAAAGTTGTAAGCTCTAGCAATTTTACAAGGATTATAATACCTCATAATGGAGACAGTCTGTCAGAATGTTGTAAACTATATTGAAGTGGACATGCTAAATAAACTTATGAGAAATACATGTATATATATATATATATATATATATATATATATATATATATATATATATATATATATATATATATATATATATATATATATATATATATATATATATATATACATAGTTGAAGTATATATATAGTTGAAGTATGTAAAACAGGAATGTTAGTATTTATGGTGACATGAAATGCCTCAGAGAATCGTAATCTGTCATAGATCTAAAAATATATATATATAAAATCTCAAATAGAAGTCAAAATACAAAGAAAATGAGAAAAATGGTAAAAAGGAAATTACTATAAGTTGATTGGAGGAGCATTATACGAATATAAGTAAGCATACAACATGAGAACACTCTCGTTCTATATATATGGTGACAAATCCATATTATATAAATTAAAAGAACATATATTTGAAAACCAGTTATATCTATAAACTTGCTTGTAATCATGCCTTTGTGTAAAAAGGAAAATATAATGTGATGAGTAGGAGTAAACAATTATACATTTCATTGTGGAACATATACTCAAAAATTCTATATGAAGCTGGGGTATAAGTGATTGTAGATGCTGACTGATTGATACATCATATACATTCAAAGGAAAGGTCTAAAATCAATGTCAGCATTTAAGCCATGAGACTCAAGTGTTTGCAATTGAAAAATTAGTCTCTGCTCCTCAAGTATCAGCATATTATCTGTTGTATTTCTATGCCAGTTATTCTTGAAGATTTTGAAGACAAAAAAATTAAGATCGTGTATGGAGTGTCCAGCTGACTTCCAATGGGAGCCCAGGGGGTAGGGGTGGGGGGCGGATTCTTTGCCTCTTTTTAGACAACTTCGATGTTTGCTGATCTGAACATTAGGAACTACTTCTCACTGAATTTTCAGTGCATAAAAGTGTTCTAACGACTGCAAGGCACCAAAATGAGGCAGAAACAGCAGATCCACACAAAAACATACTTACGCGCCCATGTATAGAATAGCACATGCATGTTTCTGTGTGGATCTGCAAAGGGGGCATGGCCATGAGAGGGCATAGGCGGGCCAGGGGCGTTCCTTTAAAATCTGTGCACTGTTATAGAATTCGGAGGATGCACATCCAACTTGCGTACCAGGATTTATACCTGGTTTCAGTTGGTGTAACTCCTCGTTCCCACAGTTGAGTGCAAATCCCAGCGCTACATGCTATTCTATAAAGGGTGCTGATCCAGGAACTCTCATCGTAGAATACCAATCATTTATAGAATTTCCCCAAAGAGGTGCCTAACCACAGATGCTCAGGTATAGAAGTTCCCTTTATTTGATTAGTACCTCACCTCTGTATATCCCAATCAGCAGCACTTAACTCTATAACAGGTACTGCTATCCAAATAAGTGTTTTTGAATATTGAATACTTGTAGGGTTGATCATCTTCTGGAACATGTCAGCAAATTATCTGAATCTTCTAGTCCTTGACACTCTTGCTATTTACAGGACTCATGATTAAGCTTAAGGGGAGCTGCACTCGTTTAAAGGTTAAAAAAAAAAGCCTAGGGAGAATAGTTTCTTTTGAAATTTTGCTGAGTATGGGTTTACTCCCTTACCCTTAATTGTTCTGTCTGTCTACCTGTCTTATCTAGATTGTAAGCTCTTTGAGCAGGGACTGTCTTTTTTGTGTATGATGTACAGCGCTGCGTAGGCCTTGTAGCACTATAGAAATGATAAATAGTAGTAGTAGTAGTAGTAGTTTAGTGTTACGTTAGAAAGAAATGTGCTACCTACTGTTATGCTGGAACACTGAGAGAAGAGTGCTCAAACATCATGTTAGTTAGTTATTTTTTATTTATAGTATATCTCACACTGATCCCATTGACTTGTTCGCAGTGAGCCACTAACCCCATTTACTGACTCCCTCAGGATGTCGTTAGACTCCTGTATGATTAATGACTAGGCCCAGCCCTGCTTGTTTTGTGAGCAATCAGAACAGAATGTGGCATTGCCTGGATATTATGATCAAACATAACTTGTACTATTTCAAAATGCATAAATACTGTTTTATGTAAAACAGTGTTTTGTTGCTTTATCTATGTAAACAGGAAGAAAGTCAGCCATAAAGCTCAGCTGTATCTCATCATGGAGTGCTGGCCCACTGAGCTCTGCAATCCTAGAATCTCACTGTCCGCAGCTGTCACAGACATTGATGTTGCCTCTCTACAAGACACACAAAGAGGAGATATCCAGAGAAGTCTGAAAAAGCTCCCATCTAACTTTCTCTATCCAAGGAACACTTATAAGATGTGACCAGTGGCGTAGCCAGACAGCCAATTTTGGGTGAGCCTGAGCACAAAGTGGGTGGGCACAAAATTTTCTCTCTCCCCCCTCTCCCCAAAATTGGCAGTCTGGCTACCCACTGCCCCGAACCCCCCCCCCCCAAGCCACCACTGCAGGTTTCTCCGGCACCCCCTACCGGCACCCAATGGGCCTTCTTTCCCCTCCCTCCGTCGGGCAGCGCGCGCCAGCCTAACTGTACAACAAAGCTGCATGGCACCGGGTCCGTCAGCATGCTGCCGCTAGCTCCTACCTTGTCATCTTTCGGCAGAGGTGTTAGTTCTGCTGCTGAATCTGCAGCGGATCCACGCGGTGCCAGGGCTGTCTCTCTGTACGCTGCTGCGACTGCTTCCTCTGCCCTAGCCCTGCCTCACCTCCGATACTCTTTCTGAAGAGGTGGGGCTAGCGCAGAGGAAGCAGTTGTAGCAGCGTACAGAGAGACAGCCCTGGCACCGCGTGGATCCGCTGCAGATTTAGCAGCAGAACTAACACCTCTGCCGAAAGATGACAAGGTAGGAGCTAGCAGCAGCATGCTGACGGACCCGGTGCCGTGCAGCTTTGTTGTACAGTTAGGCTGGCGCGCGCTGCCCGACGGAGGGAGGGGAAAGAAGGCCCATTGGGTGCTCCGTTGCTGGGTGGGCCTGAGCCCAAATTGGGTGGGCCCAGGCCCGCCCAGGCCCACCCGTGGCTACGCCCCTGGATGTGACACAAACTTTCCCTACTGGCTTATTATTTTAGTTTGTAATATATTATTACTATTCTTCACCAGGAGAATTTGGGTATTTTTAGTGTTCACAAAGGTAAAAAAGTTATGGGTGTCCTCATCTCTTTACCATCCCTCCATCACTCTTCTCTGTCATTCTTCCTTCTCAATCTTTGCCTCCCTCCTCCTCCTATCCATCTGTGTAATAGTTTCTGCTTCTCAATAGTATGAGGTCTGTGCAATAAAAAGAAGAAGTGCTTTTAATCGCAGCATTTTGGTGGGATTTTATTTAACTGTGACTGTTGGGAGGAGTATCCAGTAGACTTTTTGAAGTACCAACAGTGGTGCTGCTGCACAAACCATCATCATTGTGTTTCTTTGCGACCCTTGACAAACACGGCCCGTGTCGGGTCTCTATAATAAAATTCACCTTTCTCCTGTTCCTGGAGGCCTGTTTGTGCTTTTTGATTTGGTTATGTATAATTTAATACATATTGATAATTAGGCAAAAGGACACGTGGAGGGGCATAATCGAACGGGGCGCCCAGGTTTTCCTGAGGACATCCTTGCAGGACGTCCCCGCGAAGGGGCGGGGAAAGCCGTATTATCGAAACAAGATGGGCGTCCATCTTTTGTTTCGATAATATGGTCGGGGATGCCCAAATCTCAACATTTAGGTTGACCTTAGAGATGGTCATCCTTAGAGATAGTCGTCCCCGATTTTCAGCGATAATGGAAACTGAGGATGCCCATCTAAGAAACGACCAAATCCAAGCCATTTGGTCATGGGAGGAGCCAGCATTCGTAATGCACTGGTCCCCCTGACATGCCAGGACACCAACTGGGCACCCTAGGGGGCACTGCAGTGGATTTCAGAGAACACTCCCAGGTGCATAGCTCCCTTACCTTGTGTGCTGAGCCCCCCCAAACCCCTCCAAACCCACTCCCCACAACTGTACACCACTACGATAGCCCTTACAGGTGAAGGGGGGCACTTACATGTGGGTACAGTGGGTTTCTGGTGGGTTTTGGAAGGCTAACATTTACCACCACAAATGTAACAGGTAGGGGGGGGGGAAGGGCCTGGGTCCGCTTGCCTGAAGTGCACTGCAGTACCCACTAAAACTGCTCCTGGGACCTGCAAACTGCTGTAATGGAGCTGGGTATGATATCTGAGGCTGGCATAGAGGCTGGAAAAAATATTTTAAAAATTATTTTTAGGGTGGGAGGAGGTTAGTGACCACTGGGGGAGTAAGAGGAGGTCATCCCCGATTCCCGCCGGTGGTCATCTGGTCAGTTAGGGCACATTTTTGTGGCTTGGTCGTAAAAAAAAGGAACAAGTAAAGTCGTCCAAGTGTTCGTCAGGGGCGCACTTCTTTTTTCCATTATCAACCAAGGACGCCCATGTGTTAAGCACGCCCCTGTCCCGCCTTCGCTATGCTTCCAACACGCCCCCGTGAACTTTGGTTGTCCCCGCAATGGAAAGTAGTTGAGGATGCCCTAAATCGGCTTTCGATTATGCCAATTTGGGCGACCCTGTGAGAAGGATGTCCATCTTGCGATTTGTGTCGAAAGATGGGTGTACTTCTCTTTTAAAAATAAGCCTGATAGTATTTTGTATTAAGCACTTTCATTGGATTATGGGTAAGTTATCATACCTATATGTAAGTATTCTTTTCATAGATTTAAGCTTTCAGTCTGTCCGATATTCAAAATTATTTAACTGGCCGTGAATGGCTCCTGGCCAGTTAAATAGTGTTTTAGCGCTTAGCTGCAGATATTCAGAGGGAGAAAACCGTTATCTCTGCTGAATATTAGCGGTTAGCTGCCAACCGGCTTTATTGCATGGCATAGAGGGGCATAATCAAATGTCGCCAGTGGAATAGATTGCCGGCGATCTATTTTGGTGGCAGCGCAACAGCTGGCCGGAACCGTATTATCAAAAAAGATGGCCGGCCATCTTTTTTTTCCAATAATACGGTTTAGCCCTGCCAAATGCCAGAGTTCGCTGGGTTTCAGATCGCGGGTTTTGTTTTTCAGCGATAATGGAAAAAAATGCTGGCCATCTCAAACCCGGCGAAATCCAAGGCATTTGGTCATGGGAGGAGCCAGCATTTATAGTGCACTGGTCCCCCTGACATGCCAGGACACCAACCGGGCACCCTAGGGGGCAATTCTAAAAATGTTACAAAAATACACAAATAGCTCCCAGGTGCATAGCTCCCAAACCCACTCCCCACAACTCTACACTATTACCATAGCCCTTATGGGTGAAGGGGGGCACCTACATGTGGGTACAGTGGATTTTGGGGGGGGGGGGGGTTGGAGAGCTCAACACTTAGCACCACAAGTGTAACAGGTAGGGAGGGGGATGGACCTGGGTCTGCCTGCCTGAATTGCACTGCACCCATTAAAAACTGCTCCAAGGACATGCATACTGCTGTCAGGGAGCTGGGTATGATATTTGAGGCTGGCATACAGGCTGGTAAAAAAGGTTTTTATTTTATTTTTTTAGTGTGGGAGGGGGTTGGTGACCATTGGGGGACTACAGGGAGGTCATCCCCCATTCCCTCCGGTGGTCATCTGATGAGTTGGGGCACCTTTTTGAGGCTTGGTTGTGAAAATAAAAGGACCAAGTAAACCCAACGAAATACTGCTTAACGCCGTTTTTTTTTTCCATTATCCGTGAAAGCCGGCCATCTGGTAGCCACACCCATGCCCACCCATGTCCCGCCTTCGCTACACCGCCGACACAACCCCTTGACCTTTCGCCGGCGCGGCGACAGGAAAGCGGCAATGGTGTCAAAAAAGCTGCTTTCGATTATACCGATTTGGCTGCTTTTGAGAGATCGCCGGCCATCTCCCGATTTATGTCAGAAGATCGCCAGCGATCACTTTCGAAAATAAGCCTGATAGCCAGTTAGGCATGGATATACAGAGCCAAATTGGCTATGCTTAGTGGTTAAAATATGCTTGCTATTTATGCGGCTATCTTTAACTGCTAAACACTTTACTGGTTAGCATGAATACTGGCTTAACCGGTTAAGTTGCCGCAGTCAAAATTGAAACCGGATATTCAATGCCAGTTGCTAGATACAGCCTGGCATTGAGTATCTGGTCTGACAGTCAGCATTGGGCAGTTACCGTGCAATCCACCAGGAGGAGTGTTTTTAATATTATACCATATTTAATTTATTAAGTCATAATTACAGAAGGAACATTATTTTATATGTATTCAATTGTATTATAACATTTCTTTATATATCAGTATGGCTGCTCTTTGTCGATTCATAAATTCATATGACTCTTAGGGTAATGTTTCCAAATGGGTTAGTTTTGCACAAACTATGACAGGAATGAACCTTATTCCTCCACATCCTTGAGAGACCCCTTGTGACTGTGTGGACTGCTCAATGGGTTTTGGCGTGAGCAGGATCTCTTCCTTCCTGTTCTACGTATTTCAGTTGTAAAGTAGAACATTTAAATATGTACAGGGTACCTAGCCTTGGCATAGTCCATCAGGTGGCTTTGCACTTCCAAAGGGTCTGTCAAAGCATTTATTTGTCTCCTTGTCATCTTGTTTCTTTGCTCAGCACATACATAATGTTCTCCTAGAGAGTAGGTTCTCTCTGGGGGGAAAAGGGGTATCCTTCAAGGCCCAGGTATTCCTTCTATAAATAAATACTCAGAGATAGGTATAGGGTGCACTAACTGACTTTCTAAGGATTCATGCAAAACAAAAGTCTCTCTGAGGTAGTTTCTGTTTCCTGAGGTTGCACAGGATGAAGTGAATACTGAAAAATCTTACATTGTACAACTCCTTCATTTGTGTCTGTGATCCTTTCAAATTATAGTCAGTCTCTTGGATTTGGCTTTTTGAAGTACGGTAAAATTATGTATAATCATACCTGATAATTTTCTTTCCATTAATCATAGCTGATCAATCCATAGACTGGTGGGTTGTGTCCATCTACCAGCAGGTGGAGATAGAGAGCAAACTTTTGCCTCCCTATATGTGGTCATGTGCTGCCGGAAACTCCTCAGTATGTCGATATCAAAGCTCCATCCGCAGGACTCAGCACTTAGAGAATTACACCCACGAAGGGACACTCTGCCCAGCTCACCACCGCCGAAATGGGGGAGGGGAATTAACCCAGCTCATCCCCACACAAGTGGGGGAGGGGAATCCGTCCAGCTCATCCCCGCGGAGCGGGGGAGGGACACCACACCCGCCGATGCGGGGGGATCTGGCTTATCCTGCAACCGCAACCGCGGGAGGAGCTGACTGACCCTAACACCGCCGAAGCGGGAGGGGTACAAAGCTGCCCTACAGCCGCACGAAGCGGGAGGGAGTGCCGGCAGAATTTATGTCTCAATCCAGCCCCGTAAAACGGGGGGGAGAGGAATGCAGCAGCTCACTGTAACACAAACTCGTCTCAACTCTTGAAGAATCCAAGTGAAAAAACTTGAACACGAAGTCTTTCTGAAGTAACTGAAGACTAAACTTGAACCTGAAATGCAACCAGAATAAAAACAGTACAGATATCTGGGAGGGGCTATGGATTGATCAGCTATGATTAATGGAAAGAAAATTATCAGGTATGATTATACATAATTTTACCTTCCATATCATCAAGCTGATCAATCCATAGACTGGTGGGATGTACCGAAGCAGTACTCACCCAGGGCGGGACATTGAAATCCCTGACCTCAACACTGAAGCTCCAAACCGGGCCTCCGCCCGTGCAGCCACCGTCAAACGGTAATGCTTGGAGAATGTATGAGCCGAAGCCCAAGTTGCCGCCTTGCATATCTCTTCCAAGGAGACGGATCCGGCCTCTGCCATCGAGGCCGCCTGAGCTCTCGTGGAGTGAGCCTTCAGCTGGATAGGCGGCACCTTCCTTGCGGCCACATAAGCCGCTGCAATGGCTTCCTTGACCCATCTTGCCACTGTAGGCTTAGCAGCCTGCAGACCCTTACGAGGACCTGCAAACAGGACAAACAGATGATCCGATTTCCGGAAATCATTGGTCACTTCCAAGTATCTGATGATGACTCGCCTCACATCCAGATATTTAAGAGCAGAGTACTCCTCTGGGTAGTCCTCCCTACGAAAGGAAGGGAGACAGAGCTGCTGATTCACATGGAAGCGAGAAACAATCTTGGGCAGAAAGGAAGGCACTGTGCGAATAGTCACTCCTGCCTCAGTGAACTGCAGAAAAGGCTCTCGACATGAGAGCGCCTGGAGCTCGGAAACTCTTCTGGCTGAAGTGATAGCCACCAAAAAGACTGCTTTCCACGTCAGGTCTTTCAGAGATGCCCTTGACAAGGGTTCAAAAGGCGGCTTCTGCAATGCTCTTAGCACCAGGTTGAGATTCCACGCAGGCACCACTGAGTGCAGAGGAGGGCGCAGGTGATTAACTCCCTTGAGAAAGCGCACCACATCTGGCTGCGAAGCCAGGGAAGCACCCTTCAGGCGGCCCCTGAAGCAAGCCAGAGCCGCTACCTGGACTTTAAGGGAACTGAGCGACAGGCCTTTCTCCAGACCTTCTTGCAGGAACGCCAACACTGAAGAAATTGGAGCAGTGAAGGGAGAAAGTGAGCCTGCTTCACACCACGCTGTAAAGATACGCCAAACCCTGGCGTAAGCAGTAGAAGTAGAGCGCTTCCTCGCTCTTAGCATAGTGGCGATGACCTTGTCTGAGAAGCCCTTCTTCCTCAGACGCTGCCGCTCAATAGCCAGGCCGTAAGACCAAAGGGGGAGGGATCCTCCATCACCACGGGACCCTGATGTAACAGGCCCTGCTCCACTGACAGCCGCAGAGGATCGTCGACTGAGAGCCTGATCAAGTCCGCATACCAGGGACGTCTGGGCCAATCCGGACCCACCAGGATTACCCTGCCGGGATGCTTTGCCACCCGGTCTAGCACCCTGCCCAACATGGGCCAGGGCGGGAACACATAGAGGAGCTCTTGTGTCGGCCACTGTTGGAGAAGAGCATCTACTCCCAGGGATCGAGGGTCCCGTCCTCTGCTGAAACAGCGCGGCACTTGGCAATTGGCCGATGACGCCATCAGATCTAGGCTCGGCTGGCCCCAGCGCTTCGTGATGTCCAAGAACGCCTGAGCAGATAGTTGCCACTCTCCGGGCTCCAGGTATGGCGACTGAGAAAGACCGCCTTGACATTCATGACTCCGGCAATGTGGGCCGCTGAAAGCTGCTCCAGGTTCGCTTCCGCCCACTGGCAAAGATTCATAGCCTCCTTGGCTAGAGGGGCGCTCTTGGTACCTCCCTGGCGGTTGACATAGGCCACAGCCGTGGCATTGTCTGACAGGACCCGTACAGGCTTCAACACCAGTACCGGGATGAACTCCAAAAGCGCCAACCGAATGGCTCTGAGTTCCAGGAGGTTGATAGACCACTTTGCCTCTGCAGGAGACCAGAGCCCCTGCGCTGTCCTTCCCAAGCAGTGGGCTCCCCAACCCGACAAAGAGGCGTCCGTCGTGACGACAATCCACTCTGGGGTCACCAGAGGCATTCCCGCAGACAACTTGTCTGTCTGCATCCACCAGCTCAGCGCCTTGCGCACTGCTGGGTCCAAGGGAAGGCGCACAGCATAATCCTCCGACATCGGAGTCCAGCGCCGCAGCAAAGATTGTTGAAGTGGTCTCATATGAGCCCTGGCCCAGGGCACTACTTCCATCGTGGCCGTCATAGTGCCCAACAGCTGCACATAGTCCCAAGCCCGAGGAGGAGAGGCTACTAGGAACTGGTCCACTTGAGCCTGAAGTTTGACAATCCGATTGTCTGGCAGGAACACTCTGCCCACTTGGGTGTCGAATCGAACTCCCAGGTACTCCAGGGACTGAGTCGGGCGCAGCTGGCTCTTCTCCCAGTTGATGATCCATCCCAGGGAGCTCAAAAGAGCAACTACCCGGTTCACAGCTTTGCCGCACTCTGCATAAGAGGGGGCTCGGATCAACCAGTCGTCCAGATAAGGATGGACTTGTACCCCTTCCTTTCGTAGGAAGGCCGCGATGACCACCATTACTTTGGAAAAGGTCCGCGGAGCAGTAGCCAACCCGAATGGGAGGGCTCTGAACTGGAAGTGTCGTCCCAGGACTGCAAAACGCAGAAAGCGTTGATGAGGAGGCCAGATGGGAATATGCAGGTACGCTTCCTTGATGTCCAAGGATGCCAGGAACTCTCCTGCCTTCACTGCCGCTATAACAGAGCGGAGAGTCTCCATGCGAAAGTGCCGCACTTTCAAGGCCCGATTGACCCCTTTGAGGTCGAGGATAGGCCGGACAGAACCTCCTTTCTTTGGTACCACAAAGTAAATGGAGTAACGTCCCTTGCCAAGCTGACTTTCTGGCACCGGAACGACCGCGCCCAGGCGGATCAGATTGTCCAAGGTCTGCTGCACTGCCACAGCTTTGACCGGAGACTTGCAGGGAGAGAGTACGAACCCGTCTTTTAAGGGTCGGCAGAACTCTAGCTTGTAGCCGTCTCTGATGACTTCCAGCACCCACGCGTCTGAAGTTATTGTGGTCCACTCGCCCAGAAACGAGGACAGCCGTCCTCCAATCTGCACTGGGGCGTGGACCAAGGCCCCGTCATTGGGTACGAGACCCTGGGGGAGGACCGGAGGGAGCACCTCCGGGACGGCGGTCTCTGCGAAAGGAATGCTGCTTGGGGGAGAAATTCCTCTTGAAGGAAGAGGGGGCAGAGGAACCCGACTTGCCCGGGCGGTACCGACGGGCTTCCTGCAACCGTCCTCTGAAGGTACCGGGACGAGTACTAGCCCGAGCCCTGACCTCTGGTAATTTCTTGCCCTTAGACGTGCCGAGATCGGTCACGATTTTGTCCAGCTCGACCCCAAAGAGCAGCTTGCCTTTAAAAGGCAATCTAGCCAGGCGGGATTTAGAGGCGTGGTCAGCAGACCAATGTTTCAGCCAAAGCCACCGCCGCGCAGAGATTGTCTGAGCCATGCCTTTAGCTGAGGCCCTCAAGACATCATACAGCAAGTCTGCCAAATAGGCTAAGCCCGATTCCAGGGCCGGCCAATCAGCCCTCAAGGAATGATCCGAGGGGGAAGCCCGCTGCACCATAGTCAGGCACGCCCTGGCCACATAGGAGCCGCAAACTGAGGCCTGCAAACTTAAAGCAGCCGCCTCAAAGGACGACCTTAAGGCCGCCTCCAATCTTCTGTCTTGGGCGTCCTTCAGGGCCGTGCCACCTTCCACCGGCAAAGCCGTTTTCTTAGTCACCGCAGTGATTAAAGAATCCACGGTAGGCCACAGATAGGCCTCACGTTCACTCACAGCCAAAGGATAGAGGCGGGACATAGCCCTAGCCACTTTAAGGCTCGCTTCCGGGACATCCCATTGAGCCGAAATTAAGGTGTGCATGGCATCATGCACGTGGAAGGTTCTAGGCGGGCGCTTCGTCCCCAGCATAATGGCAGAGCCAACGGGCTGAGGGAGAGACGTCCTCCGGAGAGGAAATCTTCAAAGTGTCCATGGCCTGTAACAACAGGTTGGGCAAATCCTCTGGGCTAAAAAGCCGCGCTGCAGAGGGGTCATCCGCTCCATCCGAGCGGGGATCTATCTCCTCCAAGGAATCCGCAAAGAGCCGTTGGGAGACCTCAGACACGCTGCCCTCATCTACATCGGAGGAGACAAAGTCCTCCAAGGCCTGGGAATCAACCCGAGGGCGTTACCTCTGGGAACCTCAACCTCTTTACCAGACGAGGGAGCAGGGGCAGCGTTTTGCATGAGGAAAGCCTGATGCAGCAGCAAAACAAACTCGGGGGAGAAACCCCCCAGACTGTGCACTTCCGCAGCCTGGCCACAGCCCTAGACGCACCCTCAACCGGCGCTCGCAAGAGCGGGGGAGAGACATGCTGCGCATCCAAATGGCGTCCGGCGCGACACTCCGTGAAGGAGCCGCGCGGGAAGAACGGCGCTTAACTTTAGCCGCTTTTGTGCCGTCGCCCAAATTAAGGGCGTTCATGGCATTGTCTCCAACCTCAAGGGCGGCCCACGAAGAAGCCGTCCGAGCCGCGTGGCCGGCCAAGATGGCGGAGGCGAGGAGCGGGGGATGGGCGTTTATGGCGGGAAAAACCGCCACGCCGGAGGAAGGACCGGGACATTCATCGGTCACTAAACTGTCACCCATCAAGGGC
Source organism: Microcaecilia unicolor (assembly GCF_901765095.1). NCBI lineage: Eukaryota > Metazoa > Chordata > Amphibia > Gymnophiona > Siphonopidae > Microcaecilia > Microcaecilia unicolor. Next base: position 115,160,041 of record NC_044036.1, read on the forward strand.
GAATCAGGCTGTAAAACCTCCGCATCCCCTCTAGAAGCGCTCCAGCGATCCGGGGAGCGACCCTTTGCGCCCTCGCCCTCCGACGCCATATGCCACGAGGAGAAGAATCGGGGAACCCCCTGCCCGCTATAAAAAGGTAACGAACTGGTGTCCCAGTGAGTAGCTGCAATGAACGTTTAAATAAACGTCGAAATAAACGCCTTTAAGGACGTTTAAAATTTTTTTTTTTTTTTTTTTTTAACGGAGCCAGCGGGAGGGGGGAGAAAAGGAGGGACCTGGCACCACCAGGTTTGCACTTGCTCAAAAGAGCCCTCAACCCCAGGCCTCAACAAAACCTAAGGATTAGGCTTGGAGGCCTAGCCAGAGCTGCTGCTGTGTGTGACCACCACCTGCTGAGATAGAGAACATACTGGGGAGTTTCCGGCAGCACATGACCACATATAGGGAGGCAAAAGTTTGCTCTCTATCTCCACCTGCTGGTAGATGGACACAACCCACCAGTCTATGGATTGATCAGCTTGATGATATGGAATGGGCACCTATTGCCTTCTTGACAGAAACGTCAGTTCTTTTGCTTTGAGATCTTTCCCACACAGACTCTTTCTCTCAGTGGAAATATCTCAGCACAATGGACTAAATTCTATACATGGAGCCAAAAGATCAGTGTTACAAAAATAGTGCTTAGCGCTATTCTTTTAATTGCATTCAAAGTTAGGTGCCATTTATAGAACAGCACTTAGCACCAGGACCCATGACTACGTTTAGGCGGAAGGGGGGTGGGGTAGCACTCTGCCTGCCCTCAACTTTACAAATATCAGGAAATCCCCACTACTTCTTTTCCATATCCTGAGCTATTTGCACTTTTATAAATGCTCCCTGGTTTTTCACTGTCTTTGTTTGCTATTGACCACCTTTCTTACCTCTACATCTCTGGGAGGAATTGGAGCAATCTTTGGCTTATGCAGCCATTTCTTTTCCTAATCTATTAGTGATTGGTGACTTTAACGTTCATGTAGATACGTCTACCCTCCCCTTGGCTATCTGCGTTCCTAGCATTCCTAGGTTTATCTCAGGCTGCTCATACCCCGACTCACAGCAGGTGCCAAATCCTTAACAATTCTCTCTTCATCTCCCCAATTTACTATTGACCATATTTTCACTCAACCCCTCCTCTGGCCTGATCATTTCCTGGTTTTGTGCCATCTCTCTCCTACTCTCACCCAGTTCCCCTCTTCCATCAAGCCTTTATCCCTCCCTGAATCTTCTCGGTTTTGTTACCATGATCCAGAAATAATTTCTCCTTTACATTCATGTTTTCCTCCAATTTCTCTGTGCTTCCTGTAAAAGCCAAAGGAACTTGTTGGAATTCTACTCTTTCGGCATTTTTCACTAATCACTCTGAATCGTCTAAATCATCTTCTCAGGGTAGAAATCCCTGATACCACTCAGGTCTTTCACTTTTAAGTCGCCAACTGCGGAAGGCAGAATGTCATTGGTGCAAACATCGCTCATCAACTGTTTCCTTTAAACTCCGATCCTATCAGGCATTAGCCTCCACTGTGCTCTTGACTGTTCCAACAGAATGTGAAATTCACACTTCTTTATCTAGCTAAATTCCGAGTGATGGACCAGGGACAGCCCAAGATTTTCACCACTGTCCATAAGTCTAAAGCTTATGTGGAATGTTTATTTCTGTCTCTTGGAGATTCCTGATCTACTTAGCCCTGTGGAAAGAATTGTATGGACTTTTAACAGAGTCATTTATACAGTTTTTGGCAATGACTGATGACTCTTCATTTTGAATTGTTTTATCTGTGCTGGTTCTAGTGTCCTCTAATTCTTATGGCCTTTGCTGCTGGTTGCTTGGGTTGGGGGATGGAGGGAGAAGAGTTTTTTACTCCACTGGATTTTGCTTCCCTAACTGGGTTTTAGGGATTGAATATGGGTGTGTGTGTGTGGGGGGGGGGGGGGGGTAAGTTACTGGGGGACTCTCAATTAGGGAGTCATGGTGGAGGGAAAAGCTAAGCGTGGAGTGGGAGGGGTAGGCTTGGTTTGAGGAATGGGATTGCTCCTTCATCTCCAATACCAGATGGAGTTCTATACTAATGTTCAGGTAACTGTTCAGGATTTTGCTTTTACTTTATCTGACTCTATTAATACAACATGGTTGGAAAGAAGAGATGGGCTGGAACACCTTTCACTTAGGTTTACACTTGTCCAGTTAGGTTGGTCTATGGATAGTTTAGAGATGAGTATTAAAATTGCTTCCAGAATGTAGGAGGTGCATCTTCCCCAATCAAACACAGTAAAATTATCCAAGCCTTGCAGAGAAAACAAGTAACTATAGCTATGTTGCAATAAAGAATTACATCGTTCAAGGACCTTTTTTATCTGTGGTAATGCTGCCCTTTGTCTTCTGGACTTCCATATTACCAAAATAAAGAATTACATTGTTCAAGGACCTTTTTATCTGTGGTAATGCTGTCCTTTGTCTTCTGGACTTCCATATTACCAAGCCTCTGTGGTTTTCTTCTGTTATACTTTTGGGTTACAGAAATCTAAGGGTGGAGTCCACAGCAGGGATAGATGGGCATGAGATCCAGATGTGCACCAAACTGGGCAGGGATCTTATAATAAATAATAAGAAGAAACACAGCATTTATATACCATCTTAACCACTGAGCTCTAAATGGTTTACACAGAAGAGTGTATGAATGAGAGTGTAAAACCACAGAGTTAATTTGCTCAAATCATCAATTACAATTGCTAACTAAAAGATAGAAAACATAAAAAGGACTAATGCAAATATTTCTCAAATAACCAAGTTTTCAGCTCTTTCCTAAATTTCAAACCTAATTCACATCTCAATCTGCATGGCATAGAGTTCCATAAGTTTAGAACTGCAACCCATACAAATCTTTTTCTTATAAATTGACTTCTAAAAGTAGAAACAGATCACAGCTCAAATTTATTTAGATGTAACGTCCTTTTAACTAAGAACATAAGAATAGCCATACTAGTTCAGATCAATAACCCGTCTAGCCCAGTATCCTGTCTCCAACAGTGGACAAATTTTGTAATTTGATATTTTTCTAAATAAAGAGGACATTCACCATACATTTTAAATGTTAAACACAAAATTTTAAAATTGATTCATGTGGCTACTGGAAGCCAATGCAATATTATTTTTGCTGCAGTATTCTGGACTAGCTGCAACCTCTGCTTTGCTGTCTGAGAGATACCTAGATATAGTGAGTTGCAGTAGTCCAATTTTGATAGTACAAATGCATGTGCCATCTTCTTCAAATAGCTGAAAAATAGCTTCTGATATAGTGTAGAAAATGTAACTTCACAAAGGTCTATGATACAATACAGTGAATTTAAACACACCCCTCTAGTGCTGAATCTATCCAAATTCCTTGACTTCTAGCTTTAGAGTGAAGAGCCACATTCTTACCATCCATCTATCATGGGATGGAGAATAAATTTACCTCCTATCCATAGAACTGTTTTCTCTGTTTTTAATGTTAATTGACCACTGTTGGAAACAGGATACTGGACTAGATGGACCATTGATCTGACCCAGTATAGCTATTCTTATGTTCTTAAATTATTTGACATCCAATTCAAAATTCATTGAAAGCAGCTATCAGTCACTGACAATATTTTAGTCAATGACTGATACCGGACGGTATTCATCCCAGAGTACTGATAGAACTGAAAAATGAACTTGCGGAGCTATTGTTAGTAATATGTCATTTATTCTTAAAATTGAGTGTGGTACCGGAAGATTGGAGGGTGGCCAATGTAACGCAGATTTTTAAAAAAGGTTCCAGAGGAAATCCAGGAAATTATGTACCGGTGAGTCTGACGTCTGTGCCGGGCAAAATGGTAGAGACTATTATAAAGAACAAAATTACAGAACATATTCAAAAGCATGGGTTAATGAGATGTGGAGGGGCATAATCGAACGTTGCCGGTAAAATAGATCGCTGGCGATCTATTTTGGCGGTGGCGCTACAGCTGGCTGGAACTGTATTATCGAAAAAAATGGCTGGCCATCTTTTTTTTTTCGATAATACGGTTTAGCCCTGCTAAATGCCAGAGTTCGCTGGGTTTGAGATCGCCGGGTTTGTTTTTCAGCGATAATGAAAAACAATGCTGACCATCTCAAACCCGGCGAAATCCAAGGCATTTGGTCGTGGGAGGAACCAGCATTTGTAGTGCACTGGTCCCACAGACATGCCAGGACACCAACCGGGCACCCTAGGGGGCACTTCTAAAAATGTAAAAATAAAATACAAATAGCTCCCAGGTGCATAGCTCCTTTCCCTTGGGTGCTGAGCCCCCCAAATCACCCCAAAACCCACTCCCCACAATTGTACACCACTACCATAGCCCTTATGGGTGAAGGGGGGCACCTACACAGGGCTGTGCCAACACGGTAAGCGAGGTAAGCATGGCAGGGGGGCGCTTCCCTCTGGGGGACGCCGCCACACCATGCTCACCTCGCTCGCCCTCCCACTCCCATTGTTCAACTTCCCGCCCTCTTCTCCCCCGCCCCCCAACATCCCTTTTCTTTTTTTTTCTTTTTAAATTTACCTCCGTGGCGGTTCCGGCAGCGCAGCGTCAGTGAAGGAGATGGCTCTCCCGACGTCTCTAGCCTTCCCTTCGCTGTGTTCCGCCTTCTTCTGACGTCATTTCCTTGACGTCAGAAGAAGGCGGAACACAGCGAAGGGAAGGCTAGAGACGTCGGGAGCGCCGCCTCCTTCACTGACGCTGCGCTGCCGGAACCGCCACGGAGGTAAATTTAAAAGAATAAAAAGAAAAGGGATGTTGAGGGGAGAGAAGAGGGCAGGCAGTTGAACAATGGGAGCGGGAGGGCAGGGGAGAGACGAGAGCATGGGTGCGAAGGGGGAGGGGAGAAGAGGGCGGGCCAGGCCAGGCCAGGCCAACTGGGACATGATGGGACATGGGAGCGAGAGGAGAGAGAGGAGCATGGATGCGAGGGGGGGTCATGGAAGGGAGAGAGGGGAATTGCTGGATAGGGATTAATGGAGGGTGACAGAGGAGCATGGATGGGAGGGGCAGGGCTCAGGGAGAGAGGGGAATTGCTGGAAAAGGATGAATGGAGGGGGCAGGGGGCAGGGGACAGAGGAGCATAGATTGGGAGGGCAGGGCTCAGGGAGAGAGGGGAATTGCTGGAAAGGGATGAATGGAGGGGGCAGGGGACAGAGGAGCATGGATGGGCATGGATTGGGAGGGCAGGGCTTAGGGAGAGAGGGGAATTGCTGGAAAAGGATGAATGGAGGGGCAGGGGACAGAGGAGCATGGATGGGCATGGATTGGGAGGGCAAGGCTCAGGGAGAGAGGGGAATTGCTGGAAAAGGATGAATGGAGGGGGCAGGGGACAGAGGAGCATGGATGGGAGGGCAGGGCTCAGGGAGAGAGGAGAAATTGCTGGACATAGAGGGGAGGGAAGAGAGATGAAGGAGATGAAATGAGGGAAAAGGAAGAGAGGAGAAAAACTGCACATGGATGAAGAAAATAGGCAGAAGCTGAGGACCAGAAATGAAGAAGAAAGGAGGAAAGGAAAGAAATAAATGGAAAGGAAGCCCTGGAAACGGAGTTAAGAGGACAGATAGCAGCAGAATCAGATACTGGACCAGCATGATCAGAAAAAGAAAGTCACCAGACAACAAAGGTAGAAAAAAATCATTTTATTTTCATTTTAGTGTTTGGAATATGTCCACTTTGAGAATTTACATCTGCTATCTTATTTTGCAATGTATAGCAATTTGTTTCTAAGAATATTGCTGACAATTCCTGTCAGTGTGGTAAGTGGTGAGCGATCATTTTCACGGGGGGGGGGGGGGGGGGGGGGGGGGGGAGTGCCGCCGCCAACTGATAGTCTGCAGGGGGGCACCAGAGACCCTAGGCACGGCCCTGCACCTACATGTGGGTACAGTGGTGTTTGGGGGGGGGGGTTTGGAGGGCTCAACCACTTACCACCACAAGTGTAACAGGTAGGGGGGGGGGGGGAATGGACCTGGGTCCGCTTGCCTGAAGTGCACTGCACCCACTAAAACTGCTCCAGGGACCTGCATACTGCTGTCATGGAGCTGGGTATGACACTTGAGGCTGGCAAAAAAAAGTTCTTAATTTTCTTTTTTTGGGTGGGAGGGGGTTGGTGACCACTGGGGGAGTACGGGGAGGTCATTCCCGATTCCCTCCGGTGGTCATCTGGTCAGTTTGGACACTTTTGAAGCTTGGTCCTGAAAATAAATGGACCAAGTAAAGTCGGCCAAATGCTCGTCAGGGCCGCCCTTCTTTTTTCCATTATCGGCTGAGGGCGGCCATGTGTTAACCACGCCCCCATCCTGCCTTCACTACGCCTCCGACACACCCCCTTAAACGTTCGCCGCTCCTGCGACGGACTGCAGTTGAGGGCTGCCAAAATCGACTTTCAATTATGCCGATTTGGCCGCACCTGAGAGAAGGGTGCCCATCTCCCGATTTGTGTTGGAAGATGGGTGCCCTTCTCCTTCGAAAATAAGCAGGTTAGACATCCCTGGAGAGCAAAGGCATAGCCTAATGGTTAGTACAGTAGATTTTCAATCAAGGGGCCCAGGTTGAAATCGCACTTTAACTCACATATTTTTGTAATTGTGCGCCCTCCAGGAACAGAAAAATACCTACTTTACCTGAATGTACACCACTTCAATAGCCTTCAGGCTTGCAGTTGGCTTATATATTTAGGGACAGTAGGTATTTTTCTGTTTCTGGAGGACTCACAATGAAAATAAAAAGAGTTAAAATAGGATTTGAACACAGATCCCTTCATTTAAAGTCCACTATATTAGCAAATAGACTACTACTCAGACCTGTTTTGTCTTTTGCTAAGAATACCTATAATACCTGAAGCTGTCCAGAGCCTGGTATCCCCTTTCAGTTTTACTTTCAGAGGAGAGAAAGGTGTCATGCCTTAATCTCGCTCCTGTCAGGCACTCAATCAGAGCACCTTTTTGACTGAAACAGATCTAATTTATTATGTCCTTCTTTTTAGGCTTGGACATTTCTTCCGATAATCGCCGTTAGATATTCTAATCTACCCCCATCTTTTTTTTTTTGTTACATTTGTACCCCACGCTTTCTCACTCATGGCAGGCTCAATGCGGCTTACATGGGGCAATGGAGGGTTAAGTGACTTGCCCAGAGTCACAAGGAGCTGCCTGTGCCTGAAGTGGGAATCGAACTCAGTTCCTCAATTCCCCAGGACCAAAGTCCACCACCCTAACCACTAGGCCACTCCTCCACTCCTTATTTTCATATTCTAATACTTGCTTTGAGATGTTCTTAACGATCCCCAACAACATCATTAACATGACATCTTTGGAATGCATGTATTGGAATGCCTAAATCTCACGGTGTTTCTAGCGGTTTTTGAGCATTTTATGGCCTTAAAAATATGAAAATAAGGCGCTTTTACTAATTCAAGCATGTCCTTTCAGAATCTGCCATTGTTTTTGTATTCTGAGGCTTTTAGTAAGATCTGCCCAGCACTGGGAAAGTGTGCCAAAGTTGTTTTTATGCATTTTTTTTTACTAAGTACAGTCTCTGAGTGAGGTATTTTGCCATTTTAATTTTATATTTATATTGCACACTAAAAGGGCATTGCCATGGGATGCACTGAGGCATATCACAGTAGTTTTTGGATAAGCGCACGCCAATCCCGCATCAAACTTTTTTTTATTTTATAGCACGGGAGGCATGTCTGGGGTGCAGAGTAGGCATGCCCATGCTAATCGGGTTGCATAGGCACATTACTGTGTGCTACCCAATTAGTGCGGGACCCCTTACCACCTTCAAAATAGGCGGCAGTAAGGGCTCCTGGCGATAATGGCCATGCACTAATGAGGAAATTCGCGTGTGGCTGTTAATAAAATATATAGAAAATCAGCCATTTTACTGGCACTCTAAAGGTGGCTGCAGCACATGGTAAATCCATATGCTAAAAGTAGCATGGACTACTTTTTCGCGTGCCTTAATGAAAGGACCACTTAGTGTGGGTTTTAGGAGGCTTGTTGGCTAATTAAAGTATGCTGTGACTTATGACTCCACACTAGAGAGTTGCATGAGGACAGAAATTTCACCTGTCCCTGCCCATCCTCACTGGAATCTAACCTGTCCCCACACTTCCCCACTGGAATCTCCTCTATCCTCACCCATCCCCCCAAGCAATCTCCAACATCCCTGCCTGTCCATGCAAGTAATCTCCTCCACACCCCCCACCCCCATCCACTGTACTAAAATAACCCAACTAGTGGTAAAATAACCCAACTTAACAGTAGCCCAAGTTGATAACTTCCCCTCTCAATATTTATGGGGATGTCAATGCTAACAACCCAATTTAAATCTCGAACCTAATTCACCCACTAGCACCACCCATACTCCAATCCTCTCCCCCACGTATCGTCCTATTGTCCTAACTGGGTTATCCTTGTGATACTTTATACTATACTTTGTATTATCTCTGTGATACTTTGAACCATACCTTGTAAGCCGCACTGAACCTGCTATCGAGTGGGAAAGAGCGGGGTATAAATGCTATAAATAAATAAAAATAAAATAAATCAACCATATCCATTAATCTTTTTTGTGTTATTTTAATTGCTATGCTAGCTTAGAAACACAAGGAAAGGATAGGTAGGCTGGGCTGGAACTACACTTCCGTGGGAACCCCAAAGGACATGCGTCCATCGCCGCAGGATTCCTGCGGAGCTGGAGGGAATCCCCACGGGAGTCTTGTGGACCTGGAGAAGATCTTCCCACGGGATTCCAACTAACCTCGTTCCAGTGCAGCTCTGTACTCCATACCAGCAGCATTTAGAGCAAGTATCAGAACAAATGAGGCAGATTCGCCACGAATTGCTGCTGTTTGGAGTTAAGGTATGCTTGTTTTGCTTTCATTTAGAAAAGTGATTTCAAGTTGGCTGGAGTGATTTGTTAATAGCCATAGTTCTGTGAGGTCTCATGCCCTTGTATATTAAATAAAACTGCTAAATAAAACCGCAAATCCCTGAAGACTTACCTTTTTAACAAAGCCTACCACGAGAACCCATAACTAACCATAACATAACACCTACCCAACTTTATTCAAAATGTATCTTTTTACAACTGCTTGACCAAATCCTCTTGCCGTCACTGACTTCTTTGTAACACCAATTGTATTATTTAACCTGGAATGGCGATGCGGGGCACCGCAGGCAGCCATCAGGCATTGCCTGTCAGCTCTGCAGCCGCTCCTCCTCTCACCTCTCACATTGCTGCGCTCCTCCGGGGTTCTACTCCAGGGGCAGTGACGTGAGAGGTGAGAGGAGGAGCGGATGCAGAGCCTGCAAATAGGTGGGAAAATGTGGGATACAAGTGCAATAAATAAATAAAATAATATGGCTTTTTACATAGGTTTGGAAGTTAGTCCTGCAGTGCCCTGCTTCCTTTTTAAAAGCATTTTTGCAGGTTTAATTTGGTTTTTTTGTTTTTGTACTGGCCGCTGCTGCTCAACAGGAGAAGCAGCAGTGGCCGGAAATGGCAGCTCAGCTGACGTCGGACAGAGGGGGGGGAGCGGCGGCGACCTCAAGGGGGAGCAGTGGCTGCGGCGACCTCGGGGGGGGGGGGGGAGGGGAGGAATGGTGGCACCCTGGGGGGTGTGGAGGGGTGAGCAGCTGCGACCTCGGGGGGGGGGGGCGTGGTGGCGAGGGTGGCAGGGGCGGGGCCTGAGACCACGGAGGGGGAGGGGGTCCTGAGACCAGAGGGGAGGGGGAGTCCTGAGGCCAGAGGGGAGGGGGTCCAGAGACCTGAGAGGGGGAGAGGGGAGGGGGTCCTGAGACCACAGACGGAGGGGGGACAGGGTCCTGACCTGAAAGGAGGGGGAGGGGGACCAGAGAGGGAGGGGGTCCTGAGACCACAGAGAGGGAGGGGGGAGGTATCTCTGTCACACACACACTCTGTCACACACACACACACACACACACACACACACACACACACACTCTCTCTCTCTGTCACAGTCAGTGTCTCTCTCACTCTCATACACTGTCCACCACACACTCTATGTCTCACACTGTATCACATTCACTCTCTATGTGTCACACAGTCACTCTCAAACACTCGATCTCATACACTCTCGCTCTCACAGAGAGTCTGTGTATCGCACATATACTCTCACACTCTGTCTCACACACACACACTCTCTCTCACACACACTGTATCTGTGTGAAACACACTCTCTCACACTCACTGTGGCTCACCTACGCACTCACACACACTCTCATTCTCACACACACACTCTTTCACAGACACACTCGCACCCACACTCTCTCTCTGTCACACACACACACACACACACACACACACACACAGAGTACAGACCTGTGGTGAAGAGGTGCTGAAAGGAGAGCTGCTGTACCCTGTGGCTGCTGAACAATGCAGAGGGGAGGGGGCCCCCCTGCAGGAGGGCCCCAGGCTGAAAGGCCTAGCACACTTGGAGCTGAGAAACACTATGAAGGGGAGGCTTCCTCCACCCAAGCCCCAAGCATGCAACCAGGAGAACCAGGAGAGCCCAGGCCTGTGGACGGAGGAAGGACCAGAGCCCAGCAGCGCTTGCTGAGGAGCCAGCTCACCCTGACTGTAAGTCCTGGCCATAACATTCCTAAGCTGGGTGAAGAACAGGGGGCAAGAAGGCAGGGCCCGGGTTCCAGAGCAGGGTTCTCTGCATCCAGTATCAGAGGAGAGGTGGTGGAAGAGAATAGCGGAGAGTCTGAAGAGGACGTTAGTGAGGAAGAAGAGGAGGAGAAGGAATCCAGGCCTAGGGCCTGGCAGAAGAAAGAGGCCCAGCATATGACTCCTGAAGAGGTAATTAGATCAGTGAAGAAAATGAATCGAGTAGAAGGTGAAATAGAGGTACTGAGGAAGCGGCTGAAGCTAGCAAAAACTATGTGTAACCTGGCTTCCACTGGCCCACGAGACAAGTATGTTAAGGGAGTTGAAGCACTCCAGAAGCGGCTTACAGCAAAACAAAGGCAGCTGCAAAAACTAAAGAACTGCAGAGATAATCCCCTTCGTGAGGTTTTCCTGAACAGGGAACGCATGCAGCAGACCCAGACGCAGTCCCAGATCCAGCAGGAAGCAGAACCCAGAGACACACAGGACTCCGTGGTTCCAGACACCCCAGAGGCTATGCTGGAAGGGACAGCAGGGGAAGAGAAACAGCAGCAGCCAGAAGGAGGGAAAGACAAGACTGACACAAATAATTCCCAGTTATCACCAGTATTTTATTTCCTACAGGATTCCCAAGAGCTAGGTGCTCCATCCACTTACCAGCCTTGTAGAACAGAGGCTCCTAGTCCAGTTGTGGCAGGTACTGTGGATAAGGAGGGGCTCCAGCACTGCATGCAGCAAGAGAGCCTGGCAAGTTTGGAACACAAAAGAGCTATGAAACTGAAAAAAATTCAAAAACGTCCCTTATACTTAGAGAGCTGGCAGGGCATAGCCGAACCCACAGAGAAGAGCTCAGGTTTGCTGGGAGAGACAGAGAAGAAAGACAGCCTGGAGAATCAGAACAGTTTGAATGCTGAGGAGAATCAGAACAGTTTGAATGCTGAGGTAGGAGAAGAATCACTACACACTGAGCAAGTACAGAAGTTACCAGGAACAACGGGAGGGAAAGTAGAGCAAAAACAAGGGGTTTTGCAGATGGAGACAGAGACTAAAGAGGATGGGAAAGTACAGGAATGGAGTAGTGGAGTACTACAAGAGATGGAAGAAGCTGAGAGCAAATATGGTGGACAGAGGGCGGGAACATCGTGGGAACACCACAGTCACTCATGGACAGAATTGATAGGGCAGACCTCTGAGCAGGGCTGTCCAAGAGCTGCCATCCAATCTCAATCAGAAGTGCTGATGACATCATGGGGGAAGCTCAGTGACAGGCAGGGGCTCCCAATAGATTCTGCCACTCAGAAACAAGAAGAAAGAGCAGAAGGGAGCTTCTCAGAAACTCATGCCCATCAAAGCAGGAGTCCCAGAAAGGAGAGAGAGAATTGTGGAGAGTGTCAGCTGCACCAGGAGGCGGAGCCAAGACCCAGATCGAGTGAGACAGGGCATGGAGGAGAGTGTCAGCTGCACCAGGAGGTGGAGCCAAGACCCAGACTGAGTAAGACATTGCCAGATACAGAGAGAGTACATGAAGGAGAGTGTCAGTTGCACCAGGGGGCGGAGCCAAGTCCCAGACCCAGTAAGACAGAGCATGGAGGAGAGTGTCAGCTGCACCAGGAGGCAGAGCCAAGACCCAGACTGAGTAAGACAGTGCCAGATACAGAGAGAGTACATGAAGGAGAGTGTCAGCTGCACCAGGAGGCGGAGCCAAGACTCAGACTGAGTATGACAGTGTCAGAAACAGAGAAAGTGCATGGAGGAGAGTGTCAGCTACAAGAGGAGACAGATCCCAGACCTGGTCTGAGTGGGACAGTTGCAGAGCAAGGGAACGAGTGCTGGTTGGGAACAGCAGCAACTGGCAAAGGACTGGAAGTAGAATATTGCAGAGGGGGAAGAGACAGAAACAGCACAAGTGAACTGAACATAGTGGGGTTAGTGGACATGGGAGAGGAGGGAGGGGAAGAGAGGGGGAGGGGAGGAAGGCAGGAAGGGAGTGGGGAAGGGGGGAGCATACTGGTATCAGCCCCTTTATCCTTTGCAGCAGTAGTACGGGGAGGAGGGGCAGAGACAGGGAAGGAGGAGGGGAGGCAGGAGTCAGACATGGAGACAAGGGGAAATCCATTTTCTGGTCCGTTGCGGGGTCCCGGGAGCGGTGTTACCCCAAAACGTCGAAATGTTGTCCAGCTGCGTTGGGTGGGCACAGGGGTAGCACCACCTAGAGAGGTTGTTTTAAGAATGGTATTCTCCCTTGGCTTTATCCCTGAAGATTTGTATGCATGCATACACCCTGTGGGAATCCCTGAATATGATATTAGTTTCTTAACAGGGCGAGGTTTGGACCTGTTTTGGGAAAAGTACACAGAGGTGCAGCATCAGGGTAGATGGGTGGATTTTAAGGCTGTCCCCATCAGTAGACAGGACGCAGTCCAGATTACCATTTTGGTACGTAATGAATCTCTTATGGCTGCAGACCTGTCATACTGGTTGGGACGGTATGCCGAAATTAGGACCCCATTAAGCAAAATACCAGACCAGAGTCGTGTGTGGGCGGGGGGGGTGGAGTGCCCTTGTAAAATTAAAACAGGCAGGCTATGTCACCCAACATATACCTTCAGCCGCATACATGGAAGGGATCGAATTCAATGCTTTTATGCAGGACAACCCAGACAGTGCTACAGGTGCGGATCTTTCCGTCACTTAAGCATGTCATGTACAGTGTTAAAGTGCTCGCGATGTGGTAGTACAGATCATGACACCAGCGACTGCACTACCATACGCTGTAACCTGTGTGGAGGCTTGGGGCACCCTTTTAGCAAGTGCCCACAAGCATCGCACAATCAGGTAGAGGAAGAGAGGAGGGGGGAGGAAGGGGCACAAGCAGAAACTACAAGGATACAAGGACAGAAGCGGGAAGCATTAAAGGGATTAATGGATAAATCAAATACCACTATTCATACAGAGGCAGGCACTAAGGGAAAGGGAAAGGGGGAGAAAAGGGCATCAGGTTTGGATCACATTCAAAGAAGGGGTATTTGTGAAAGGATGGAAGAAGGAGGTGGGGAGAAGGGGGGAGAAGAAGGGAAGCATGGACCCTGGTAGGGAAACATGGAGGGAAGGGGGGTCGGAGGAAGGAGGGGAGGGGGCTAGCCCGAGCGGGGAGAACAGATATTCTGGAGAAGAGCCAGAGTAATCGATATGCAGTGTTTCAGGTTTCAGGTGAAGGAGAGGGTGATCTTGAGATGAATCCACCCCAAAGGGAGGTTTTGGAGGAGAAGAGGAGGGAGGGGAGGGGAGCAAGGAATGAATCATCTGAAAGACTTAACAGAGAGGAGCCAGCAGTGTTACCCCCCAGTCTAACATCACATCCTACTAGTTTAACGAAGGGCCTCATGCAGGAAATAGAGGAGGGTAAGGAAGGGATGAAAGGGGAAAGGGCTGGTCCAGAGGAAACCAAGAAAAAAAAGGGTAGAAAGAAAGCCGGGGAAGATGACTCAGAGTGGGAGGATTTGGAATTAGAAGAAATTATAGAGGATCCTGAAGAAATGATGGGGGCAGGAATATCTGTGAAGAGGGATTGCGGTGAAGAGATGAGGAGGGGTAAGAAATTTAAGAAATAAACCATGGCTGCCTTGTCCTTAATCTTTGCAACTCTGAATGTAGCCAGCATAAAGGCAGAGAGAACTAGATTTGTCGCCTTTAGCGATTTGACCCAGTGCAAGGTAGACTGCATCCTGTTGCAGGAGACTCATTTGGATTCTTTGCAGCTCCTGCACCGGGCCAAGAGAGATTGGAAAGGGGGGCCCTCATTCTGGTCTCTGGCCAAAGAAAGATGCGCAGGGGTGGCTATTCTTTTTGCCACCCGAGAAGTGGAGATTACGAGGGAAATAGAGGTGGAGATAGGGAGGTGTGTTGTCTTAGACGTTTTCATTAGAGGGGTAGCAGTGCGAATCATTAACTTTTATGGGCCCCAGATTAGTTGGGAACGCAAGCAGCTGTTGCTCCGGGTGAAACCGTATTTATATACAAGCAAATTGGTGGTATTTGGAGGAGACTTTAATATGGTCTTACAGCAAGCAGATAGAAAGGGGTCCAGGCGTCAGGTGGGTTATGACAGCCTCCAGCTGGCAGCAATTGTAAAACAGGCAAGACTGGAGGTGGCGGGAGGGAAGGGGTTCACTTTTAGAAGGGGAGACACGGAGAGCCGTATTGACTGGCTCTTTGTAGGCGGGTTGGCTAAGTTTCAGGGGCAGCCGAATAGATGGACGGAATATTCAGATCATGCCTTAGTTTCCACAGTCTTAACAATATGCGAAGGGGCGCAGAAAGGCCCAGGATTTTGGAAACTGAGTGCAAAGTTATTAGAAGTAGAGGAAAACAGACAAATATTTGAGGGTTTTTTAGCAGACCAAGAAACACTATGGGAGGTGATGGATGATAAGGGAGCCTGGTGGGACATGGTAAAGGGGCGAGTCAAGGCCCTTTTCCGGTCCCTAGCCAGGAAGCAGAGTCTGGGGTTACAGGCACAGTGCTGTCGTCTTCGTAAGCAATTGGACCACGCGGTCTCCAACCATCTAGAGAAGGGAGAGATAGAAGCTTTGCAGGCCCAGTTGAGGCTGTTGCATATGATCGATACGCTGCTTTGCTTCTGGAAAGGGAATATGGGCATCGGTATTCCCCGGATCCTTTCCAGAATTGCAAGGTAGCAGTAGGACACAAGGTCATTTATGCTATGAGAGATGAAGCAGGGCAGCGATTGACGAACCAACGTTCAATCGAGGCCAGGGTCATTCGGTTTTACACCCAATTGTGGGGGAAAGAGAGCTTGGTTTCTAACTTCATGCTATCATACGTGCAGAGTGCCCCAGGCTTGGAAAAGGTTTCGGAGGGGGAGATGGAACAACTGCTTAGGCCCATTACCACAGGAGAGGTAGATGATGCTATTGATACGCTATCAGCACGTACAACTCCGGGTCCCGATGGGCTGACCCCAGAGTTCTACAAAAAATTCCGTGTGGTCCTGATTCCAGTGTTAGCTGCAATTTTTAATAATTGTTTGCAGAACGGGCGTTTGGCCCCTTCACAGCAGTGTTCTATTTTGGTTCTCCTCGCAAAGAAGGGAAATCTGGAACTTATCGAGAACTGGAGACCCATAAGTCTTCTGAATGTAGATAGGAAAATAATGGCCAGGATTATTTACAACCGCCTGGCTGGGGCAGTGGGTGGTCTCTTGTCCTCAGCACAGTTTTGCTCGGTGAAGGGGAAAGGGGCAGTGGAAGCAGTTTGTACCATCCGTGAAATAGTGGAAAGGAGTCAAGGTGGGACAAAGGGAAAGTATTTGCTGACCCTTGATCAGTCTAAGGCTTTTGACAGGGTGTCCCAGGAGTACCTATGGCTAGTGCTTCGGTGCTATGGGATACCCGACCAGTTTATAGGGTGGATCCAGACTTTGTATCGCAATGCAAGGAGTAGCACTCTAATAAATGGTTGGGTGGGCAAGAGCTTTGCAGTGAGGTCAGGGGTACGGCAGGGGTGTCCCCTCAGCCCCTTGCTGTACGTCCTTTCCTTAGATCCTTTCCTCAGAAGGTTGAGTGGAGGGTTTAGCGGTCAACTAGAGGGCATCTCTTTGGGTTCACACACATGGCGATGTGTCGCCTACGCAGATGATGTCACAGTAGTAATCAGTAGCAAGGAGGAAGCCGAGCGAGTTCAGACCTGGATGGCAGAATACACACAGGCTGCGGGGGCCCAGATAAACCAGGAAAAGAGCTCCGCAATTTGGGTAGGACAGGGCAGACCAGCTTTCAAACTTCCCAGTCAGTACCCAGTAGCAAGGGATGAAGTACGGATCCTGGGTCTCTGGGTAGGCAGACAGGACTATGATACGATCAACTGGGAGAAGGGGCTGGGGAGAGTCGAGGAAAGGGTGGCCCAGTGGAAATCATATAAGTTGCGGTTTGTGGAAAAACTGCATGTCATTAAGACCTATCTGATACCCCTTCTCCTGTTCATATCCAAGGTCTGTTTACTGCCTATATCGTTACATGCCAGAGTATACAGCTTGTTTTTCCAACAGCTATGGGGGAACAGGATGAATATTATCCGGAGGGAGGTGACCTATTTGCCCAAAAGGGAGGGGGGGTTGGGAATGGTCAACCCTGTGGTACATTTTAGTTGTTTCTTTTTCCAACAAAATCTGGGAGGGGTCTTGCGGGAAGGGAGGCCGGCTTGGGCAGACTGCATGGCCTCCTGGCTTCAGCGGTACTTGAGGGATTGGGTGAGGGGAGGTCAGGCAATGCCCCTGCGAGGGAAGGCGGGATACTTGCCACAGTACATCTCACCTCTGTTGAGATTGGTGAAGAGATGGGGTATCACAGTACAGGAAATCCAGAAGGAGGACAGGAGGCAGCTACAACACCGCATTATTCAGACACACTTTTCAACACGTCTAGCCTTGAGGGACTGCCCAGGTCCACTACAGGAGGAAGGTCTGGCTTTCCTCAATTCATCACGCCTCCCCCGGAAGATTGCGGACATGGCCTGGCTGACTTTCCACAGCCGGCTTTATGTTCGAGCTAACATGAAAAATAGAAACAGCAATGATCGTAAGTGCCCGAGGGGGGAGTGCGTGACGGAGGATGAAACAATGGACCACTTCCTCCTCAAGTGCCCGTTCAATCAACAAGTCTGTCAGGCAGTAGCCCGCCAATTAGGGATTCCTTTCTTCCACCAGCTATCTTATGCAGAATGGGCCTATGGAGGGTTTCCAAAAGGAAAGGGGTGGTGTAGGGAGACACTGTATATCATCGCTGCAGCCCTTTGTTACTTCCTGTGGCAGGCACGCTGCCAAGCTTCATTATATCGGAAGTGGCTGTCTGTACAGGAGGTGGCAGGGGATGTGGTACATTTTGTCCAGCAGCTGGCAGTGAGGGAGAAGGAGCATTGTTCTGGACTACAGTGGGCAAGGCATTGGAGGGGTTTTTCGTTTCAGCCTCCCTGAGTGGGAGGGTTTGTTGAGGGGCGGGGGTATTGGCCAGTAAGGTTTTATTTATTTATGTATTAGTTAGCGGGTTTTATTGCTTGTTTTATCGCTTGTTTGTATGCTTGGTTTGTCTTGTTGCAAGTTTCAATAAAGACAATATGACACACACACACACTCACACATTCACTCTCTCTCTCACACAGTCACTCTCACACACACTCTCTCAAACATACACACTCCGAGGAAAACCTTGCTAGCGCCCATTTCATTTGTGTCAGAAATGGGCCTTTTTTACTAGTAGGATTTAATAAAATGCACCTCCCATGGGCGTAGTTTGACTGTTTCATTTGGGGGAGGCAAAGGATGGGACGGAGCATATTAGCATATTCATTTGCTAATGAATATGCTAATATGGAGCAAGGAAGGAAGGGAAAAAGAGCTGGCTTTTTTTGGGAATAACCATAATGAATATGTATGAGATATCAAGCCAGCTATTTCTCCCTCCCTTCCTTCTTTCCTCCTTACCCAGCACTCCCTCCATCTTGTAAGGCACTGCCTACCCAACAAAACAGTGTTAGAGATCTGGCCATCTGAATTGATTTATTTTCTCCAGGAGAAAATAAATCAATTCAGATGGCCAGATCTCTAACACTGTTTTTGTTGGGTAGGCAGTGCCTTACAAGATGGAGGCTCAGGGCCTCAGGCTCAGTCACTTCCACTCACGTACCGTCTTCGGGACAGGCTTACAGCGGCGAACTAGCTAGCACCAGTAAAAGCACCAACAAACAGGCAGGCTCGACTCCGTCCTTCGCTTCCCTGCCCTCTCAGCGTCCCGCCCGAAAGGAAATGACATCAGAGGAAGGCAGGACGCAGAGAGGGCAGGGAAGTGAAGGACGCAGTCGAGCCTGCCTGTTTGTTGGTGCTTTTACTGCGACTTCGGGTGAGAAAGTTGTAAGTCATCGTGACGTCAGTCGTTTTGTTAGGGGGGCAAGGCCCCCCCTCGCCCCCCCCAGTCTACGCCCATGGCACCTCCAACGTTTTGAAGCTGAGAAACTGAAGCCTTCAAGCCTTGAATCATTCCTGCAATGTTTCGAAACTATGTGTCGTCAATTGAGGAGATGGAGCCTTACAGAGCGCACAAATGCTTCAAGGCTTGAAGGCTTCACTTTCTCGGCTTCAGAACGTTGGAGGTGCGTTTTATTATATAGGATGTGCTCGGTGCTTTTCTGTAGCACATGGGAGGAATTTAATATATGCTGATTAAAGTGGAGGAGTGGCTGGAGGGGGGGTAGGGGAGACAGGAGAATCGCTGGGTGGCTGGAGGGGGACAGGGGAGACAGGAGAATCGCTGGGTGGCTGGAGGGGGCAGGGGACAGAGGAGACTCGGTGGGTGGCTGGAGGGGGGGGGGGGCAGGGGAGAGAAAAGCATTGGTGGGTGGCTGGAGGTGGGCAAAGGAAAAAGTAGAATCGCTGGGTGGCTGGAGGGGGAGCAGGGGAGAGAGGAGAATCGCTGGGTGGCTGGAGGGGGGACAGAGGAGACACATTCGCACCCAGCAGTCTCACTCTCTCTCTGTCACACACACACACTCACACATTCACTCTCTCTCTCTCATACACAGTCAATCTCACACATATTCTCTCAAACATACACACTCTAAGGAAAACCTTGCTAGCGCCCGTTTCATTTGTGTCAGAAACGGGCCTGTTTTACTAGTATTAGATATTTTTCTATGTATTCATTAACAGTTTTTATAGCCCCTGATGCATAGGCGCCGACTCCGTGGGTGCTGTGGGTGCTCAAGCATCCCCAATATTTCACCCACCGGAAGTTCGTTCCCTTCCCCCCCTCTGAATTCCAGAGTTGTCGTCCCTCCCACCCTCCCTTCGAGTTCAGGCCCCCTCCCTCCGAATTTTAAAAGTCATCTTGACTTACCTCATCGGGGTTACGGCGGCTGGCAGCAGAGATAAAAAGCATGCAGGCTCAGTGCTTACTTCAGTTTTCTCTTCTCTCTCTCTCAGCTCTGGTCCAGCCCTCATTTCCTGTTTCCACAAGGGCGGAACCAGAGCTGAGAGAGAGAGAGAAGGGAAAACTGAAGTAAGCGCCGAGCCTGCACGCTTTTTATCGCTGCTGCCGGCCGCCGTAACCCTGACGAGGTAAGTCAAGATGACTTTTTAAAATTCGGAGGGAGGGGGCCTGAACTCGAAGGGAGGGTGGGAGGGACGACAACTCTGGAATTCAGAGGGGGGGAAGGGAAACAGGATACTGGGCTAGATGGACCATTGGTCTGACCCAGTATGGATACTCTTATGTTCTAAGAGCCTTTAACTGTAAAAATAAGGCTTGTGGGGTATCCCCATTTATAGTGAATATTCTCTGAGCATGGAAAAGAAGTTACTCCGTGAAATGCTTGCCTTTTCTATAGCTTTACTGGAGATAAGTCTGGGTAAACTTCAATAGTAAGATCTTTCTATTTAATTGGGCCCTTTGTATGTGATGCTGCTAAGAGCCTTGCTTTCATAGAGAACTCATGTAGGCAAATTATAATGTCTCTGGCTTGTTGATCTCTGCAGGCACCTAGCACTCTATCTATGCAAGGCTTGCCATTATCCTTTCCATCTAGGACCCATATATACCGAAACAGTTCAGCTTTTTTGATAAACCATTTCTTCCGGGATTCCTCGAACTCTGAGGTTGTGCCTCCTGGACCTGTTTTCAAGGTCCTCGGTTTTATTCCATAAGGCCTGCACTTCTTTACTTACAGAATCTCCTTGGGTCTGAAACACATCCATCTGATCCTTGCAGGTTTCAACTTGGTGCTTCAGGTCCTTTTGCCACTCTTCTTAAGCACTCCAATTTCATTTTTTATGTCCTCCAAAGTAGTTTTAATATCTTGCCGCATCAAGGAAAAACTCTTTTTTTAAGTTGGCCATCTATCTCGCTAGTTTAGAGGAGCCATGAAGTATCGCTTGATGCTCTGCATTGGTGCTATAGTCCCCTTCTGATTCTGCTGAGTGTATCGGCGCCATCTTTCAGGCCCACGCAGCACTCCTGGTGACCCAACAGAGTAGAATTGCTAAAAGACCCGCCACAGGACCAGCAACAAAAATAGGTACAATATTATCTCCCAGCAGAAATTGCCAAGGGAAGCTAAATATGGTCCTCTATTAAGGAGATTAGACTCAATATTCTAAATACTGGGACAGAGCCCTGAATTCAGGCTGCCATCCTGGGCGCTGATGTCACTTTCTTCCCTAGCACACTGTAACTTCTGTGGAGGAGCAGAGAAATTTTAGGTCAGAGTCCAGAGCAGGGAGTCATGACAAAGGAAGAAAGGCCTGGAGGGAAAAGACACCCCAGGTAGGAATGGAATGGTCACGGAGGAGTTTTACTCTCAGTAGGGTTGTGCCCAACAATATGTGGGAACACTGGTCTGGGATGGGATGAACTTGGATGAAAAACACCCAGATGTGACTTTTGTTTTTTGTGCACTCTACTCATAAACTGTAAATAGAAGTTTGTTTTATGAACTGTTAATTGAGTTGAATCAGTAAACAGTCGTTTACCTGCTGCTGGGACTGTTTGGTTGTTCTTTTTGAGTGAAAGTTCCTGAAAACCCAGGATGGGGATACCCTCCGGCCTACCGGAGAACTCTCTGGCCCTGCTCTGGCCCCCACTCATCACTCAAAGTTTTGTGAATCCTGGTTGGGGTACACACCCCATAGAGCTTTGCTAGCATCTCAAACTATGTGAGTGGGGCCAGGATTACACTTATTTTGTGTGGGTCCCTGCTCCCTTCCAACCTAAGAAGAAGAGCCTTGGGGAACAAATGAAATAAAATTATAAAAAAGTAAAAACAGAATTTTGCCTCCAGATAGCAAGTATGTTTGTATCACTTTAAAATTAGGACAGTCACTTTGGGAGCCAAGATTTAAAGCCAAAATAACAGTTGCAGCAATCAGTGAGAGTTGCAGCAATCAGTACTTCCCCAGTGAATGTTTACAGATGAGATGTGGACAGAAGCAGCTCTTCTCTCTTAGCGTGAAGAAGCAATGTTTGCACTGTGGAATAACCCCATGGACAAGGTTGTGCTGGGCTACGTGTACTGTAAGTATCACTGCCGCTGCTTTTCTGTCACTGCTTTGTTAGGAGAGAAAGGACAAACATAGAAGAAAATTTGAAAAGCCGACGTGCTGTCCCATATGCAGGGAGACCCACTTTAGTTGAGCACACCATGGTTAATTAAATCAATATGTGGGACAGAAATTGTAGATACACAGTGTGTAACATATAAAAACAGATTGTGACTGCAGATAAGACCCATCTAATCTGCCTAGTTTCCATTCCTGTTCCATGCTCCACTTGGCCTCTGGATTTTCCTTTTTTGAATTCTGTTACTGTTTCTGTTTCAAGAGAGGGGATAGGCTGGAGAGAGAAGAAATTAACTTTTGCAGTAGCTCAAGGTGTCATGAGTTAGATTCAGGTACAGTAGGTATTCTGCCATCTCCAGTGAGAAACTGTCCAGTACATACATCACTTTACGAGAAGAGCTTCTAATGTTGCACCTGACTTTATCCTGAGTCTCGTATCATGACTTCTTGTCATAGAACTTCCTTTCCACTGCTTCCCGGGTATTATGCAGACCTTTTGAAATATTTGAATGTCTCTGTCATATCCTCCTGCTCTCTCTGCTAAGATCTAAACTGTACATATTTAGCCGGGTAGCAGCACCTGCTATCCAGATGAATCTCATGGAGACAGATACTCAGAAAATGCTGCTTAATGTCTTTAGCCACTGTTGCAGCATTGTCTGTATAGTGCCTGGACAGTCCAGGGACAGATCTGAGTCGGAGACCACAGTTTTCGTGGTAATGGTGATTTTCAGCATCACTACCAGGATGACTATCCGGATCACTTAGGACAGAAAAAAAAAATATATATATATATATATTATACATATATATATATATAACCTAAATGTATCAGCTATCTGGATAGTGGACCAAAATGTTGCCACTATCCAAATTTGGCATTCATCACAGTATCCAGATATTCAGCTTCAGCTTTTTAAAAAAAACAACAACCCACTAACTGGCCCAATATCAGGGTTTAGTTCTTTATGTCTCAATTCATAGGGCTTATACAACAGACTGTACAGCGTTTTTATCCTTTGGACTACCTCTACTCGATCTTTGGGAGGTGTCATTCAAAATCTGTACAATTCCATCATCACTTTTCTTTTGGTGCACCTTAGTATTCTTCTGGCTATTACCACTGCCTCATCACACTATATTGAGACCTCATAGTCATCCGATATGATCTTCTACAGTTCTTCCATATTGTGCATATCAGTAATTCACTAATACCCCATTCCCCCACATCATACACTATTTTCTAGGTTTGTTGTCCCAGCCTTTATTGCCACAGAAAAACAGTGACATGGCATTAAATTTTAGATGGTATATTGGCCTTTTTGATTTCAATTGTTATTGTCAAGGCATAAAATATTGTCTTCAAAGGCAAATACAGTTCTTATAATCCAGCACTGGCCTTAGCTGTCAATGAAAACATGTGTTTACGTTTGCATTTTGCCACAGCTACCCCAGAAATGATGGCTGGTTGCATATATACCCTGCTCCATCTGGACCCTTATTCAACAATATCCAGTAACCCTGTACTAAGCAAAGGAGGAGAAGGAGGTTCAAATGAGCTTCAATGAGACACCTCAATTTCCTCAATGTGATACCAATATACTGATGTGTGCTCAGTTCCTCCAAAGAGATAGGAAGCTATCTACTAGAACAATAAGCATTTTCATAGTCTGAGCATTCAAGCGTGTGGTGGTTATTGCTTGCTGGTTCTTCCCATGGTGCCCATATATTGAGCCAGAATCTACTGTGTTAGTACATACGTGCTCAAGACGCTAAAGAAAGTGTTCTGTTGGGTAAATGCAGAAATAGAAGTCATAGGATTGTACAGCATCTGCTCTTTTGTAACATGCTTTCTGGTAATCATGAGGCAGGAGACTTAACCTTAAGAATGTTAGCTCTTGCCAGACTGGGCGCTAATCAGAAATAATGAAGGAATAGCAAATTGAGGCCAAGTGACAGATTATGGAATCTTTGATAAAAATTTTATGACTATAAGATGTTCCATGCTGGCTCAGACCAAAGGACTATCGAGCTCATCATCAAGTGTTCCACAGTGACCAATCTGGCAGATCCAGATGAATGGATCCATTTCTTGCAGTTCTCTCTAAGGGCTGGCCAATAGTTTTCTGAGATCTACTTGGCTACTAATTGTTCATGAGTCCATTAGGAATTTGTCCAAATTTCTCTTATAGATGGCTTGACAACATCTTCCAACAATGACAAATTTCACAGATTGATTGTATACTGAGTGTAAAAATACTTTCTGCAATTTGTTTCAGGTCTACTACATATTAGTTTTAAGGAGTATATCCTAGTCCTTGTACTGTTAGAAAAATGTTTTTATGTTTTCAAATTACCTGTTCCAACTACTACTGCTTTTGTAAACATCTATCATATCCTCCCTCTGTTTAGCCTTTCTTCATTTGTGATACTCTTCTCTGAATATTTTCTAGATTCTGCTATATCTTTATTATGACCAGAACTGCACACATACACATGGTATGATCGTACCATGGATCTATACAGGTGTATTTCAATACTCATAATTTTATTCATCATCTCTTCCTGAATAATTCTTAAGATTCTGTTTCTTTGATTTTTTTTAAAATGCTGCCTCACACTAAGCTGAGGATTTCAATATATTGTCCACAATGACTCTAAGATTCTTTTCCTGGGTACTGATTCCTAATATGGAACTCAGCATTCTCTACATATAGCTAGGAGTATCTTTCCCTATATGTATCGTTTTGTACTTACTTATATTAAAATTTCACTGCCATTTAGATGCTCAATTTTCCATAACTACTTAGAATATGTTTGTGTCATCTGCAAATTTGATCATTTCTTCTTAGCTTCCTTTCTCAGATTGTTAATAAATGAACAAAAGAGGGCCCAATACAGATTCTTGAGGGACTTTCCTATTTACCCTTTCCATTGGGCAAACTGATATTTGAGGGGTGTGGGAAGAGGCAGTTATCAAAGTGCGATAAAAGGTCATCTCTTACCAAATCTTGATTTACCAAAGAATTCAGCAACCTGTGATATGTCAGTACTGCAGGTTGCTGAATCCCATGGTAAAAGAATAACACTGCTTGCAAACCACCCTGCAAGGAGCATTATTCTAGTAGTGGCCCAGAAGCATCTGCTCCCT
This sequence comes from Microcaecilia unicolor, assembly GCF_901765095.1. NCBI lineage: Eukaryota > Metazoa > Chordata > Amphibia > Gymnophiona > Siphonopidae > Microcaecilia > Microcaecilia unicolor. Next base: position 115,185,036 of record NC_044036.1, read on the forward strand.
ACCATGATTTTCAGGCCATGCCCCCCTGCTGATCTGGGAACCCCATAATCCAAAGCCTGTTCCTACCTCAAAGGATCCCTCCTCTCCTTCGTGCCAGTACCTAGGATCTCTGGTTTTCAAGGATTTTCCCAGGCAGGAGTGACCTCCAATTGCTCCTGTCCTTCCAGGCGCCCCTAGCGGTAGTCTCATGTGACTTTCCCCCAACATGAGAAGTAAATGGCTTGAGACACCCCTACCACTACCATGAGTGGTCTCACAGTACTACCGCTGGAGGCTAACCCTTAGCGGTAGTACTGCGAAAATAAGCTAGAGGTTGCAGCAGTCATTTTTATCTGGAGCCATCAGGGACAGGGCTGTTAAGGTAGGAGCAGGGCAACGGCTGCTGGAATGGAGAGGGGGCTTCTCCTAGGAGGGGACTAGGCCTTTTCTAGGGGAGGTTCAGGACAGAGATTCACTTGTGGTGGGAGGGGAGGGGGTTTGAGCCATGTTGGAAGGGGCCTTCTCTTGTTGGGGGGGGGGGGGATGTCAGGGTCATAGGAATCGAAGGAGGGAATTGAGTCCAGGCTGAATATTGGTCAGGACCTACACAAGCTCTGGTGACCAAGACATGTCTGAATAGCCAGGTATGACCAATGTCAGCTGGACATGACCCAGCATTGCATATCAGGGTCTAATTTAGCTGGCAATAGCATATATAAAAACAGTGGCCACTGCTAGCTGAATATTGACCAGAATGAGGCAAATGACTGTTGTAAAAGATATACTACTACTACTCCTTAACATTTCTAGAGCACTACTAGGGTTACGCAGTGCTGTACAGTTTAACAAAGAAGGACAGTCCATGCTCAAAGGAGCTTACAATCTAAAGGACGAAATGTCAAGTTGGGGCAGTCTAGATTTCCTGAATAGAGGTATAGTGGTTAGGTGCGGAAGGCGACATTGAAGAGGTGGGCTTTGAGTAAGGATTTGAAGATGGGCAGGGAGGGGGCCTGGCGTATGGGCTCAGGGAGTTTATTCCAAGCATGGGGTGAGGCGAGGCAGAAAGGGCGGAGCCTGGAGTTGGCGGTGGTGGAGAAGGGTACTGAAAGGAGGGATTTGTCTTGAGAGCGGAGGTTACGGGTAGGAACGTAAGGGGAGATGAGGGTAGAGAGGTAAGGAGGGGCTGCAGATTGAGTGCATTTGTAGGTTAGTAGGAGAAGCTTGAACTGTATGTGTTACCTGATCAGAAGCCAGTGAAGTGACTTGAGGAGAGGGGTGATATGAGTATATCGGTCCAGGCGGAAGATAAGACGTGCAGCAGAGTTCTGAACGGATTGAAGGGGGGATAGATGGCTAAGTGGGAGGCCAGTGAGGAGTAGGTTGCAGTAGTCAAGGCAAGAGGTAATGAGAGAGTGGATGAGAGTTCGGGTGGTGTGCTCAGAGAGGAAAGGGTTGCTGATGTTATAGAGGAAGAAGCGACAGGTCTTGGCTATCTGCTGGATATGCGCAGAGAAGGAGTCGAAGATTACTCCGAGGTTGCGGGCAGATGAGACGGGGAGGATGAGGGTGTTATCAACTGAGATAGAGAGTGGAGGGAGAGGAGAAGTGGGTTTGGGTGGGAAGACAATAAGCTCGGTCTTGGCCATGTTCCGTTTCAGGTGGCGGTTGGACATCCAGGCAGAGATCCCTGAGGAACTTCAACAGAGAGCGGGATGGGGTGGAGGAAGAACCATGAGAATGTACTCTGAAGGTACGGTGGAAGAGATAAGAGGAGAACCAGGAGAGGACAGAGCCCTGGAACCCAAATGAGGACAGTGTGGCAAGAAGTAAATTGTGATTGACAGTGTCAAAAGCGGCGGATAGGTTGAGGAGAATGAGGATGGAGTAGTGGCCTTTGGACTTGGCAAGGAAGAGGTCATTGCAGACTTTAGATAGCGCCATTTCTGTCGAGTGTAAGGGGCAAAAGCCAGATTGAAGCGGATCGAGGATGGCATGAGAGGAGAGAAAATCAAGGCAGCGGCTGTGAACGGCACGTTCAAGTAACTTGGAGAGGAAGGGTAAGAGGGAAATGGGGCGGTAGTTGGAGGGATATCAAAACTGTTCACAATATTTATACTCCTTGGTCTCCTCCGAGGTGTACTTCCTCTATTCTCCTGCATCTCTTATACTCTTTTACTGATAGACGGGTGTTGCATCCTCCCTGCTCTTTTATAAGTGTCTTTTTCACTCTCAGCACTTTTAGTAGTCACTTCTTCTTTTGTATGTACTCTCAAGTCATAAACTTTCGAGCATGGGATATACCCTAATCTCCAGTCCTTCACTCTCTGACATCATCTAGGAAAGCAGTGAGCATTTAGAGACTAGACCAACACCGGAAGAAGGAAGAGAAGGCTTTAACACCTAGCCTACATGCTTCTCTGCAGTGCATTGCCATCTGCACTTTCTCAGCCAAGCCTTACCCTCCTCCATTCAGTGTCAACAGCATGAGTGTCTGGACCCAGAACAACTCGAGCCCCGCCTCCTATGACATAATCTAGGAGCGCGGTGAGCATTTAGAGACCAGACCAATGCTAGAAGCGCCACCTGCCAGAAAGGTGCACACCTCCTTGTCGTGCCAATAAAGGAGCGTGACAAAAAAGGGCTCTTTTGTGTACTCCTTTGTGCGGACTTTGGGTGGATCTTAGGGAAATGTGTTTGGGAAATAAGGATATTTCTTATTGTTTTAGACACTGTTTTTATTTTTGTTTTATGGTTTTATATGTTTGTAAGTTTTGATGCTTATGGAGAGCCAACCAATTCCTGCTCTTGTAGGAAGAGGACATTATGGTGAGTTGAGTCATCACTTTAACCTAGTCATGATGTTGTCTAAGGTATCATTCAATAAATAGTTGCACTAAATTCATACAATATACTCAACAACTGTTGCATTTATATTTATCTTTATTACATCAATTAATCTCATAAACCTAACAATTATTGTCTAAAATCCCCATATATCTACCATTCATTCATTCATCCATTCACTCTAATTCACATTTATAAAACTAATATCAAAATATCAAACTCTATAACATTAGAACACCCAGAATAATAGAATCACTTATAATCTTATAACAAAATGTTTTGCTTTCAATAGCAATACTGGTGTGAAACTTGTAAATTCCACTGACATTTAAAGCACTTATTCTTCATTACGATCTTCTCTTGATCTATTAATAACCTGCTGTGAACTCTCTGTTACCATGTGAAAATTAGTCCATTGATTAAATCAATTGTCCACCACAGCAGGTTAAAACAAAAAGTTACATTCCATCGTAAACCACAACTGATTTACTATGTGCTGTAGTATTGAATGACAGTAGTTCCATTCACCGTGACTCCACTCTTCACGGGACTAATGTGAATCTTTTCCTTGATTTTCAAACTGCTTCACTGCAGCTGTCCTCTCATTTGTTTACTGAAACACTTGTACACGGACCCACAAGTGGGTCCGTGTACAAGTGTTTCAGTAAACAAATGAGAGGACAGCTGCAGTGAAGCAGTTTGAAAATCAAGGAAAAGATTCACATTAGTCCCGTGAAGAGTGGAGTCACGGTGAATGGAACTACTGTCATTCAATACTACAGCACATAGTAAATCAGTTGTGGTTTACGATGGAATGTAACTTTTTGTTTTAACCTGCTGTGGTGGACAATTGATTTAATCAATGGACTAATTTTCACATGGTAACAGAGAGTTCACAGCAGGTTATTAATAGATCAAGAGAAGATCGTAATGAAGAATAAGTGCTTTAAATGTCAGTGGAATTTACAAGTTTCACACCAGTATTGCTATGGAAAGCAAAACATTTTGTTATAAGATTATAAGTGATTCTATTATTCTGGGTGTTCTAATGTTATAGAGTTTGATATTTTGATATTAGTTTTATAAATGTGAATTAGAGTGAATGGATGAATGAATGAATGGTAGATATATGGGGATTTTAGACAATAATTGTTAGGTTTATGAGATTAATTGATGTAATAAAGATAAATATAAATGCAACAGTTGTTGAGTATATTGTAACCTAGTCATGAGAGATGTTTGCTTAATATTCCTTTGAATGATGATGAATGTAATTGCTCAACGATTGGTCAGTGTAAAGTAAGATTTCTGTATTATTTGACATGGTGACTGATAATAGGTTTGATATTTTGAGTATTACTGAAGCCTGGTTACTTGTAGACGACCTTGTGGTAGTGAGTCAGTTATGTCCACCCCACTTCCTTGCCTTTTTTTCAGGCTCAGCAAGATTGGAGAGGTAGAGCAGTGATTATTATTTTTAGAGATCATTTTAAATTGCCAGGAAGTGAATATGCTGAAATGCTAGTATTAATTTCTCATTCTTTAAACATTATCTTTTGTTATTGTGGTCCAACAGTTTTGTATAATGACCCCTCTTTTCTAATAGAGCAGTTATTTGATTTAAATTACCCCCCCCCCATCAAGTACTATTATTTTAGGAGATTTTAATTTGCAAGTAGGCAAAAGGTATTGGAATGAGTCTGTGGATAATTTTTTTTACATATGATTGGAAACAAATTGTTGAGGTGCTGACCCATAATGGTGGCCATATTTCAGATCTGATTTTTGTACACAAAATTAAGAAAGCTTTGCGGGTACCATGGTCTGATCATAGTCTGATTAAGTTTGAACTTAAATTAGTAAGAAGTGTATAACACTTTACCATACCTAATCAATATTACAAACATGATTCTTTTGATCCATATTTGAAATCTGTTTTATCCTCAACATTGGTTAATTTTAAGTCATTAGATGCATCATCAGCTGTTCAATTATTAAATTTAGCATTATTAGTCTCTTGATGAAGTTGCTCCTAAGAAGTTACATTAAATTGCACAAGTTCATAGGGCTCCGTGTTTTAATGATGAACTTAGGAATCTTAAGCTAAAACAGAGACAGGCAGAAATAAACTGAAGAAAATATCCTTCTAGGGTATTTTCTAGAAGAACTGCTATTGTAAATGCAAAAAAAAAAAGTACATTAATAAGCTTATTGAGAGTGCTCCTTCCGAGTCTAGGGAATCATTTGCTGAAGTTAACCGCTGACTGCAGAACAAAAAACTGGCATGATACATCTTTAGCTAGTCAAGATTTTGCATTAGGTTTTGCTTAAAAAAAAGAGTGAGTAGAATCACACAGCAATATGTAGGAGGAAATGTCCCCTTCGAATTACACTGCTCTCTTTCCAAAGATAAGCTTTGGAAAGAATTTCAGTTCATAACTTCACAGCAGGTCACATAAGTTCTGTTGGATTATTTGTAGTAAATAATTAGCAGATTTTAGTACACACAGCTTCAGCTTTAGAAATGTTAATTTCTTTCTTCATCTCTCTCTCATTCACCCCAGAATAATTCACTGCTGAGTCACTTTAAGTTGAAGTAACAAAACATCTGTTTACTCACAGTTTGTAGTTAGATTATAATCAGACAGGCTTATATATACATATTACTATACATTTGTATTATCAGCTCCTTCCATGTGCTTAGATGGCAATGGATGCTCACACCACCATAGATCCTCTCAGGTTAGGAGAGATCATGAGCTCCATGTGCTCCATGTGCTGCATCTGCTGTGTCTAACCCCCACAGGAAGTTGCATAGCTGTGTGACCTCTCTAAGTAATTCACATCAGAGGTCACAGAGTAATCACAGAGAAATAATAGGTGACAGTCAATGCATGTAAAATACAATTACATTCCAACAAACCCCTTCTCATGCATAACTGTCATGCAATTATTTATTCATACAAAGTCCAAGCTTTATACGCAGATTCACAAAATGTTCTCTGGGTAACGGTTTGGTCATGATGTCAGCTGTCATCTCACTGGTGTGACAATAGTGTAGACTGATGACCCCTTCTTTCGCCAACTCTCGCACGTTGTGGTATTTCGTTGCGATGTGCTTGGTGCGTGACTGAACCTTGTCATTCTGTGACAGTCGGATGCAGCTCTGATTATCTTCCATTATCTGGATTGGTCTCTTTTCAGCTATTCCAAAATCCAGCAAAAGTTTTTCAATCCACATCAGTTCTCTGCACGCTTCCGATACAGCCACATATTCAGCTTCTGTAGAAGACAAACTCACAATACTTTGTTTATGACTGGCCCATGAAATGTGTACATTTCCATACATAAACACATATCCACTTGTGGATTTATAATCAGAATGATCCCCTGCCCAATCTGAATCACAGTAACATATTAGTTTTGGATTACTATTGGCTGAAATCTTTAATTTACAATCAATGGTACCCTTTATATACCTTACCATCCTTTTAACTGCAGTCCAATCTGATTTGGTAGGTGAGCTGACCCTTCTGCTCAAAATTCCTACTGCATTTGCTATATCAGCCCTGTATGTGGTAGTTAGATATAAAAGCTTACCTATGGCTGATCTATATTGGATGTTATCTGGTAAAGGTTCTCTTACTGTTTCATCCTTCAGAAAATCAGTGATCATGGGAGTGCTTACAACTTGGGCATCTTGCATACCTAAACTTTCAATAAGCTCATTTATTTTCTGCTTCTGGCTTAGAAGATAAGAACCATCATTTTGTTTCTCAATTTCTATACCAAGATAGTATGACACATTTCCAAGTTCTTTTATCTCAACATTGTGGTTTAAACACTTTACAATGTCCTTGTACTCTTGCTCACTTTTGCTTGCAATGAGCAGATCATCAACAAAAGCTAAAATGTATGCATATTGTCCATTTGTGCACCTAGTGTACAAGCATTTATCTGCTTCACCTTGCTTAAATCCTAAATTTGTCAATATTTCATGCAATTTTTCATTCCAACATTTTGCACTTTGCTTTAATCCATAAAGACCTTTGTTTAATTTACACACTAGCTGTCTTTGTTTTGTATTTATGAAACCTGTTGGCTGTTCCATGTACAAGTCTTCAGTTATATCTCCGTGAAGAAATGCTGTTTTCACATCAATGTGGTTGACTTGCATGCCTTTTGAGACTGCAATGCTCAGAAGTGTTCTGATTGTCGTGTGTTTCACTACAGGTGCAAACACTTCATCAAAATCTTCTCCATATTTTTGAAGATATCCCTTTGCCACTAATCTTGCTTTATACCTTTCCACTTTTCCTTGTGCATTCCTTTTTAACTTGAATACCCATTTGCATCCTATAGCTTTCTTGCCAGGAGGTAATTTTGTAAGAATCCAAGTATTATTTTTATCCAATGCATCAATTTCTTCTTGTGCAGCTTTACGCCATTCAGCAGCTTCTTCTGCTGGCATTTTCTCAATCTCATCCCATGTTAAGGGCTCTTGAGCTTCTGCTGACTTTGTTAGGTAAGACAGTCTTGGGGGTGGAACACCTTTGTTTTCCCTGGATGAGCGTCTGACTACAGGTTGGTCTGACCTTTCCGCATCCTCTATATCTGAGAGTTCTTCTCCAATTGATTCCCCTTCTCCAACTGTACTGTCTTCTTCAATGATCCTTTCTGTGTCTGCTTCCTCTGCCTGTTCCTCGTTAGATACAGGTGAGTTGCTTTCAGACATCTGCCTTGGTATGGCATTTATATACACTGGCATGTCTATTATGGTTCTAGTTTCATATTCTGGATGATAAGGCTCATCTGGGATAATCCAGCCTTTATCAACCCTTTTGTTTTCATCAAAATATGTAACATGTCTTATGCCAACAATGCCAGTTTTCAGATTCAAAATTCTATATCCTTTGTGTCCTGGAGTATATCCAACTAAAATGCCCCTTTCTGTTGTGGAATCCAGCTTATGCCTTCTTTGTTTTGGTATATGAGCATATGCTGTACTTCCAAATGTTCTTATGTGTGACAGGTTTGGCTTCCTACCATGCCATGTCTCATGTGGTGTGCGCTCAGCGCCTTTAGTTGGCATTCTGTTTTGTAGGTACACTGCTGTGAGAATGGCTTCCCCCCATAGTCTTTTAGGGAGATTGCTATCTGACAGCATACATCTGGTCATTTCCACAAGTGACCTAAATTTTCTCTCTGCAACAGAATTTTGCTCTGGTGTGTAAGCTACTGTTGTGATATGTTGAATGCCTTCTTGTTCTAGAAATGTGCGCATGCTTTGTGAAGTGAACTCACCACCATTGTCGGTCTGAAGAACCTTTGGTTTTCTTTCAAATTTATTGCTCACCATGGCTACGTATTTCTTCAGCATGTCTGTGACTTGACTTTTCTCTTTCAGCAAATAGGCCACACAATATCTAGAGAAATCATCCAAGAATATTAGCACAAATCTGTTATTTCCCAATGATGGGATATTAAACGGTCCACATAAGTCACTGTGTATTAAGTCCAGCACTTTATTACTCCTATTTCCTGTGTATGCAGGAAATGAGGGTCTCACACCTTTTTGAGTAACACAGTCTATGCATTTCTCCATTTTACCAGCATCTGCACTTATCTGAATGCCGGTGGCTAGTTGCTTACTGTAAAGATCCTGGATCACCTTAGAATCACGATGTCCCAGGCGGCGGTGCCAGATTTCCAGACTACATTTACCATCATTCTTCCTTACTTGCGCCATATGTGAGGCTTCACCTGAAATGTTCAGCTTATAAACATCATTATGCATAAAAGCTTCAGCATACACTTCATCATTTTTAGAGATTGTGCACTTACTGTTTTCAAAATGAATCACAAATCCCTTCTTATCTAATGTAGATACACTAAGCATATTGCAAACTGCTTGGGGAATATACAAGACATCACTTACAGGAATTTCTTTAACTTCATTAGACACTTTGCATTTAAGAATCCAATACCTTTTGCTTGGATCTTAGCAGTCCCTGCGTTTGCAGTTTTAAGAATACCTTCCTCTGGACACATTTCCTGAAAGAAATCCTTACAATTGGTTAAATGGCATGTGCTCCCTGAATCCAAAATCCAAGTACTTTCATTTGAATTATTATTTACCATAGTCAAAGATTTTTCTGCCATTAGAAAGCCCTTGTGTTTATCTTTGTCCTTCATACATTTCCTGGTTTGAAAATTCTTTAGTTCCATTGGCTTAGGTGAGCTAGAGGGAGTGTTTTGTGTTTCCTTACACCATTTAGATACATGTCCCTCCTTTCCACATGAGTAGCAAATCAGCTTGCCCTTGGGTGGAGTTTTCCCATAGCTCCGCCTTCCTCTGTTCTTTGCCAAGAAATTTGTTTCATTTCTCTCTGACTGACTTTGAGAACACATCTCCTCAGAATCATTTATTATGCATTCCTGCCTTAGTTTTGATGTTGTCTGTTCAAAAGATTGCCCTTCAATGGCCTCATTTACAGACCTAAAAACATCAAACTTCTTTGATAGTGAGGTAAAAAGAAATGCTCTTTTCAATGCATCACACATGGGAATTCCTGAAAGTTCTAACTTTTGAAATGAAGACATAAGATGCATAATGTGATCATTACATTTACTTTTATCCCTTAATTTGGTTTCATTCAACTCTGCCAACCAAATTGGTTGCTGCTTTGCATATGTAGTTGCATACATAGTTCTCAGCTTACATAAAATGTCCTTTGGTGTATCTTCTCCCTCCACTAATATGGCTTGTTTCTCTGAGAGAGCTTCCAAAAGCATGCACTTCACATAATAGTTTGCATTGTCCCATTCAGCCATATTTTCAGCTGTTCTGTCTTGGTCTAAGCATATATCTAATCTTTTTGCTCGAAGGAGACATATGAATCTTAGTTCCCACTGCTGATAATTAAACTCATTTAATTTAGGCACCTTGAGAGAATAGAACAATGGTGAATTTCTTCCCTCAGCCATTTTCTTAGCCTTCTGTCTGCTGTGTGGGGGGAGAGAGAGACAGACTGAATCTTTCCTTTAAAACTTAAGAGAAAAATGTGGCCTTTTTTTTCTGCCTGGTAATATTTCTCTTCTTTTTCAATTCCTGAGCCCTGGGCCCATAACCCTTTTGTTGGATTATTTGTAGTAAATAATTAGCAGATTTTAGTACACACAGCTTCAGCTTTAGAAATGTTAATTTCTTTCTTCATCTCTCTCTCATTCACCCCAGAATAATTCACTGCTGAGTCACTTTAAAGTTGAAGTAACAAAACATCTGTTTACTCACAGTTTGTAGTTAGATTATAATCAGACAGGCTTATATATACATATTACTATACATTTGTATTATCAGCTCCTTCCATGTGCTTAGATGGCAATGGATGCTCACACCACCATAGATCCTCTCAGGTTAGGAGAGATCATGAGCTCCATGTGCTCCATGTGCTGCATCTGCTGTGTCTAACCCCCACAGGAAGTTGCATAGCTGTGTGACCTCTCTAAGTAATTCACATCAGAGGTCACAGAGTAATCACAGAGAAATAATAGGTGACAGTCAATGCATGTAAAATACAATTACATTCCAACAAGTTCTACATAAAGTTAAAACCTCTTCTTGTCCTTTAGACCATGTCATCCTTCATTTGTGAAAGCATTGAAAGAGGTTACTACCAACACATTCACATGTTTTGTTAACAAATCATTGTGAGGGAAGTTTGCCAGATTTGCTGGAAAAAGCTTAAATTCGCCTACTACTTAAAAACCAGTCACTGGATCCTAGTCTGTTTGATAATTATAGACCAAATTTCTTTACTACTTTTTGTTTTAATCAAAGGTGATTGAGAAGGTAGTCTATGAACAACTATTAGAGTTCTTGGATAATAATAACATACTTGATATGAATCAATTTGGTTTCAGGGCAAAGTATGATACAAAAACATATTGGATGTTGTAAGAACAGGTTTTGATACAGGGTGCCAATTCTTTTTAGTTGCCCTGGACATTTCGGTGACCTTTGATACAATTGACTACAGCATTTTAATAAACAAATTACGTTCTGTCAGTATTAGTGGTTCTGTACTGAATTGGTTTAGATCATTTTTATCCGAGAGACTATTTTGTGTGTCAATACTGTTAAACCACCTGAATTTGATATCTCTACTAGTGTGCCTCAAGGGTCCTCATTGTCAGCAATATTGTTTAACATCTTTTTATTACCTCTGTGCTGCCTTTTAAATTGTTTAAATCTACAGTACAGATTATATGCTTATGATATTCAATTTTTGCTCCCAACTGATAAATCTGTTGAGCACTCCTTTAATAAGCCATGTCTTTGTTTATGTACTACTACTACTACTTATCATTTATATAGTGCTACTAGACGTACACAGCGCTGTACACTTGAACATGAAGAGACAGTCCCTGCTTGACAGAGCTTACAATCTAATTAGGACAGACAAACAGGACAAACAAGAGATAAGAGAATATTAAAGTGAGGATGAGAAAATAAGGGTTCTGAACAAGTGAACAAGGGTTAGGAGTTAAAAGCAGCATCAAAAAGGTGGGCTTTTAGCTTAGATTTGAAGACGGTCAGAGATGGAGCTTGACGTACTGGCTCAGGAAGTCTATTCCAGGCATATGGTGCAGCAAGATAAAAGGAACGGAGTCTGGAGTTAGCAGTGGAGGAGAAGGGTGCAGATAAGAGAGATTTACCCAGTGAATGGAGTTCCTGGGGAGGAATGTAGGGAGAGATGAGAGTGGAGAGGTATTGAGGAGCTGCAGAGTGAATGCACTTATAGGTCAATAAGAGGAGTTTGAACTGTATGCAGAAACGGATAGGAAGCCAGTGAAGTGACTTGAGGAGAGGGCTAATATGAGCGTAACGACCCTGGTGGAATATTAGTCGTGCAGCAGAATTTTGAACAGATTGAAGAGAGAGATGGCTAAGTGGGAGACCTGTGAGAAGCAAGTTGCAATAGTCTAAGTGAGAGGTGATAAGAGCGTGGATGAGGGTTCTGGTAGTGTGCTCAGAAAGGAAAGGGTGAATTTTGCTGATATTATAGAGAAAGAAACGACAGGTTTTAGCAGTCTGTTGAGTGTACTATCCAACACTGAGAGTGTGTATGGAGGAGGGAGGAGGAGGAGGAGGAGGAGGGGATAGCCATCCGAAACTGAATATGGAGAACACACAAATATTAATTTTATCTGGTAATCAATCTAATGATATTCCTTCTAATTTCACAACTGATAATGTAAAAATTCCAATCCTGAGGAAAATGAAAAATTTTAGTGTCATGTTTGATTCAGCCTTGACAATGAAACTGCAGTTCCACAAAATTATCACAACTGTCTTTTTTACAAATTAAAAATAGTTAGGAGGTTATGAGAGCTGATTTCCTCTTCAAATTTTAGGCTAGTTGTACAAATTGTGATTATTCCTTATTTTGATTACTGCAACAGATTATTGATGAGATTTTCAAAAAATTCTCTTAAGCACTGAAGGTAACACAAAACCCTGTAGCTAGAGTACTTTCTGGAACTTCACATTATACTTATGTTACTCCTAATCTGAAAAACTTACATTGGCTACTAATAGAACATCCAAAGGTTTGAATAATCTGATTTCACTGGTTATTTCCTCTTTGTTGAAGTTACATCAACCAACTAGATCATTGCGCTCTATTACAAGGATCCTACTTGAAATTCCCTCTTTCTGTGTAATTAGATTAGAAGAATATAGGATGTCAGTCTTCAAAGTAATAGGCCAGTGGTTCCCAAACCTGGTCCTGGAGGCACCCCAGCCAGTCAGGTTTTCAGTATATCTACAATGAATATTCATGAGATAGATTAGCGTGCAGTGGAGGCAGTGCATGCAAATCTCTCTCATGAATATTCATTGTGGGTATCCTGAAAACCTGACTGGCTGGGATTTACCCAAGTCTTGGGCTCTACCTTATGTCTCATACAGGTTTCCAGCACTCAGCAGATCAATCACTCTCCAGCATCAGTCTTCTCCATGTCAGGACTGTAGGTTAGCAGCAGCTTCACACTATTTCTTTTCCTTGAAGACAGGTTCAGATCTCCTCACTCCTCTGTAAGGCACTCGGGGAAGAGCTGTGGGCCAGAATGGAAGCCCCTGGTTCTTCTTATTCCTATATGGGAACTAACCTCTCTTTATGTCAGTGAGCCCCAAGGGACAGCTATGAACCAGACTGGCAACCCTGGTGTTATCCTGGCTTCTCTTCCTTAGCCTGTAGGCCAGGGAGCCAAGGCTTAGATGAGCCCCAGAATGTGGAACCCGCTGCTTGTAATTTTACATCTCCTCTATACTAGACTCTTCTGGAGAAGGAAAACCTTGGCTCCTCCCCAGGAGCAGACTGACCATTCAGGCAACCAGGCAGTACCCAAGGGATCAGAGCAGCAGAGGGACCTGTGCTTCCCCCCACATGATCTGGCATCTTATAACCATCTTCTATCTACCCAAGATCTCTTCTACTCTCCTCAGTCGCCCCCCTTCTGTGATGTGGCATCCCCCTGGCCTACCTTAAACCGTGTCTTCTAGGAGATCTCTGACAGAAGCAGTAGCAATTCACAAATGCTGTCTGTGGCTTGCCCAGAGCCTCTCCTCTGCTGTGCCTGGCCCCCATGGAAACAAAAAGCTGCATTAGAGTAAGCTGGGCACAGCATAGGAGAGGCTCCAGGCAGGCCACAGACAGCATTTGTGAATTGCTGCTGGTACTGCCGCCGAGAATCTCCTAAAAGACACGGTTTAAGGTAGATTGGGGTGGGGGGAGGGGAGGGAATGGAAGGAGAGAAAGAGAGAGAGAGAGAGAGAGAGAGAGAGAGAGAGAGAGAGGAAGAGATGGTGGATCAGGGGGTGAAGGGGAAGGAAGAAAGAAAGAGAGAAATGAACAAGGGGGGTGAAGGAGAGGGAGGGAAGAAAGTGATACAATTGTATGGTAGAAGAGTTGTGCTAGCTCCGGTTTCTTTTTGTTGCATTAAGTCAACATAGATGGTCAAATGTTCCTATTATTCCTGTAAATGGCTTCCAGCATGAGTAGCTGCAAGTACTCAACTAGTAGTCCGCTTCTTTAACTCAGATTAATTAGCTCTGGGGGGATACAATACATCAGGTTTCAACAAGTTCTGATTCTGGCTTCCCACATTCCACATCAGTTAAAGAAACTGACAGCAAGCCAAATAACTTTTGTAAATAGAACAATGAGCAGCATAAGGCATTAAAGTGACAGAACTGCAGGACACATGGTGCATGGAAGAAGCGCTGTGGGTGAAACTGGTAAGAGGGAAAAGAAAATGTATTTACATCGGAGTAATATTCAGGTCACCTTCAAAGTCAGAAGAAATGGACAGAGACTTAATTGAAGACATCCACAAGATTGCTAGGAAAGGGGAAGCAGTACTGATAGATGATTTTAATATGCCGGATGTTGATTGGGACGTTCCTGCTGCAGGATCGTCCAGAAGCAAAGAGATCTTTGATTCCCTACAGAAAGAATTGTTTCAGCAGTGGGTAACAGAACCGATGCGGGATGGAGCTATTCTGGACCTGGTGCTTACAAATGGAGAGAATGTTTCTGAAGTTACAGTGGGAAACCATTTGGCATCTAGTAATCAGCAAATGGTGTGGTTCAATATTATGACAGAGGAGAGAACTTATTCGAGATTGAAGGTCCTGGATCTCAAAAGAACTAACTTTGCCGAGATGGGGGAATTTCTCAAGGAAGTTAGCAGGATGGGAACAGCTGAAGGAAGGTGATAAAAAAGGCTGCTCTGGTTCTCGAACATAGTAGCTGAAAAGGTAAGGAAAAAGAGGTTAGCCTTCATACGATATGACTCAGAAAGAAGACGACAGATGAAAATACTGCCTAAGAGAAGCTGGAAAAGCTGTCAGGAAAGTAATAGGCAAATGGAAGAAAAGATAGCTAATACAGTGAGATCTCGGTTTTCGTTGATAATCCGTCCAAAAACAATCAACGAAAACCGAAACCAACGAAAACTGAGGCAAATATTTCCATATGAATCAATGTAAATTCAATTAATTCATTCTAGACACTCCAAAATACATACCAAAAACACATTTTATGGAGAATAAATATAGTAGTCCCATGATGGAGCTAAAGGGAAAGGGTTAACTTATTAGCAAGGGAAACACTTAACAGGGACAATGAGATTTGAGCACATGTGATTTTATCTTACGTGCATTGCATTAGTCGCGTGGGGTGATGCTCACACAATGAGAAACAATGCCACAATGAGCATGAGAATGCGTGGGTCGCCCTTTGTTTTTGCAAAATTAGCAGTGAGGTCACGTGGCCACGCCGACGAAATCCAAGGCAACCGATGAAATCCGAGACAAATTTTTCACTGAAAACATCAACGAAAACCAAAACCGATGATAACCGAAGTCAATGAAAACCGAGGTATTACTGTATGGTAAAATTGGGGGATGAGACATTTTTCAGATATGTAAACGACAGGAGGAAATGCCAAAATAGCATTGTGAGGCTCAAAGTAGAAGGGGAGGAATACGTGGAAGCTGATAAGGCTAAAGCTGAACTGTTTAACAACTATTTCTGGTCTATGTTCACGGATGTAAGGCTGGGGGTAGGACCAGACAAAACAAATGCAAAAGGGGATGGATGTATGATAGACCAAGACCTGTTCTTGGAGAACAGTGTTCATGAGGAGCTAGCTAAACTAAAAGTAGACAATCCGAGGGAGCTCAAGGAACTCTGAGAAGTTCTGGCGGCTCCGCTGACTGACTTCTTCAATGCTTCCTTAGAGTCTGGTGTGGTTCCGCCTAGACCGATATGCTTATATCACCCCTCTCCTCAAGTCACTTCACTGGCTTCTGATCAGGTACCGCATACAATTCAAGCTTCTCTTATTAACCTACAAATGCACTCAATCTGCAGCCCCTCCTTACCTCTCTACCCTCATCTCCCCTTACGCTCCTACCCGTAACCTCCGCTCACAGGACAAATCCCTCCTCTCAGTACCCTTCTCCACCACCGCCAACTCCAGGCTCTGCCCTTTCTGCCTTGCCTCACCCTATGCTTGGAATAAACTCCCTGAGCCCATAGGCCAAGCCCCCTCCCTGCCCATCTTCAAATCCTTGCTCAAAGCCCACCTCTTCAATGTCGCTTTCAGCACCTAACCATTATTCATCTATTCAGGAAATCTAGACTGCCCCAATTTGATTGACAGCACTTTTTTGTCCTTTAGATTGTAAACTCCTTCGAGCAGAGACTGTCCTCTGTGTTAAATTGTACAGCGCTGTGTAACCCTGGTAGCGCTTTATAAATGTTAAGAAGTAGGAGTAGTAGGAGTAGTTCCAGAGGCCTGGAGAAGGGTGGATGTGGTCCCTTTGCACAAGAGTGGAAGTAAGGAGGAGGTTGGGAATTACAGACCTGTCACTCTGACCTCAGTGGTGAGTGTCAGACGAATCTGATTGATTTTTTTCGACTGGTTGACCAAACAGTTGGGTGTGGGAGGGGCTCTGGATGTGGTATATTTGGATTTCAGCAAGGCCTTTGACACGATTCTGCACAGGCAACTCATACATAAACTGAGTTCCCTCAGTGTGGGACCTAGAGTAACTGATTGGGTTAAAAATTGGTTGAACGGAAGGAGTCAGGGTAGTGGTAAATGGAGCTTGCTCTGAAGATAATGATGTTATAAGTGGAGTACTGTAGGAATCGGTGCTAGGGCTGGCTCTTTTTAACATCGTTGTGAGTAATATTGCGGAATGGCTGTCTGGTAAGGTTTGTCTCTTTGTGGATAATACCAAACTCTGTAACAGGGTGGACACCCCGGAGGATGTGGATGACATGAGGAAGGACATAGCGAAGCTTGAGGAATGGTCTGATATTTGGCAGCTAAGATTTAATGCTAAAAAATGCAGGGTTATGCACTTGGGTCACTTGGGTGAAGTGCTGCTGTGTACAAAGGAAGAGCAGGACTTGGGGGTGATTGTGTCTGATGACCTTAAAGTGGCCAAACAGGTAGAAAAAGTGACGGTCTAAACCAGAAGGATGCTTGGGTGCATAAGGAGTGGGATGACCAGCAGGAAGAAAGAGGTGATGGTGCCCTTGTATAAGTCTCTGGTGAGGCCCCACTAAGAGTACTGTGTGCAATTGTGGAGACTGCACCTAAGGAAAGATATAAACAGGATGGTCCAGAGGACGGCTACAAAATTGGTAAGCGGTCATGGACATAAAACATATGACAGGCTTATGAACCTCAGAGGAGGGAAAGAGGAGAAATGATAGAAACATTTAACTATCTCAGGGGCATTAATGTACTGGAAGAGAGCCTTTTTCAAATGAAGGAAAACTCTGGAATGAGGGGGCATATGATCAAGTTAAACAGAAATAGGCTTAGGAGGAATCTAATAAAGTATTCATTTACAGAAAGGTGGTGGAAGTGTGGACTGACCTCCTGGTGGAGGTTGTAGAGATGAGGACTGTGTCAGAGTTTAAGAAAGCATGGAACAAGCATGTGGGATCCCTTAGGTAAAGGAGGAGTTAAGGGTTATGGAGGAATGGTAGACTGGATGGGCCATTTGGCCTTTATCTGACGTCATGTTTCTGTTTCTAACCCTGTGGAAAAATTGCTGGAGGTTTAAGGAAACCCCAGAGATTTCTGTGGATCTGTTAAATGATGGAGGAGAGGGAGGGAAGAGATAGAGAAAAATGATGGATTGGGTGGTGACAATGGAATGGAGGTAGGGAGAGAAGAGAAGAAGATGTTGGACCACAGAGGGAGGGAGGGAGTTGTTTAAACCCCTTTGTTTAAACTGTTTACTGAGTATTTCCACCAAAAAAGAATTAAAAAAAAAAATGAAAGCAGAAATGTTGTATAATTTTTTCTTTTTATTCAACTGTCAATACCATGACAGAGCTATGCAAGAATATTACATAGGAAGCAAGTACGGAGAAACAATCTCATCAGTTACAGAGATGAAGTTGCTTGCTAATACAAATGTCTCCTTTCTTATATATACATAATTCTGGCATCATCACACATCCCTTACATGTTATTTGGCTCTTTACTAATTTATCTCAAGCCATCTGGCGTCTAACTTTCTCTCCCCTTTTTCTCCCTTATGCAGTACTATCAGACGCAAGTTTCACATGTCTTGCCAACCTTTGTTCTTACTTTCAACTCATGGTCATGCTGTAGACATCCTGTTCCTCTACCCCCTTCTTTCTCAGGACTCTCAGCACATTCTTGATAAAGGTTATTATAATGTCAGATTTTCAGTGTCAGCTATTCCAGCTGCACTTCTGGAGTCCATTTTATATTTGTGACTCCATTTTGTCAGTTTTAATATATACAATCCTCCCTTGAACACTGTGTACAGTGTTCACATATTTAGGCAAACACTATAGTATGTCTAGCATGTTTGAGCTCTATAGGGATGTAGTATTTCTCATTACTCCCTTTCTAGAGGCCGTCATAGCTAGCATATAGTTTCTGTCAAGTGTTATTCACTGTTAATCTTTGAATAGATTTTATTACATGCCATTCTTTCCTTTGTCTGTCCATGTACTGGATATATGTTAATATGTTCCCCATGTGTTATCATAGTGGTAGTTGTTATCCTTGTCATCATATTCCCACATAATTTCATACAGCATGGGATAAGACAAAGTAACAACAATATTACAACTATGAAGACTGTTACAAATGACACCAGACCCTTCAACCAGGGGCTCAAGGATCCAAACCATCCAGTTATTGAATCCCACCAAGATGTGTCTAAAATTCCCTTATAATCACTCACTTCAATTCTTGCCAGTGAAAGGATGCGCTGCATTGCATTTTTCACAATTATTGATTGATTTCTAATAACTGAACAACATGATGTATCATTCACTATGCCACATACTCCTCCGGATTGGGCTAACATAAAGTCAACCGCCATGCGTGTATGCATTGCATATCTCGCTGTATCATCAATTTCCTCTTGAAGTGCTGTTATAGCTATATCTAATTCATGTGTTACAACATGTAGTAGTGATTGTAAGCGTCTGATTGACATACCCATTTCAGCTGCAATGGCAGATCCTGCAAATGGAAGCCATCCAGTGGCTGACAAGGCATCTAAACGTTTCTTGGTCATAGGATATGTACTATTAATATAATCTAATGCTAATTGTAAAGCTTGATCATCTCCTGTTAAAGCACTAAAGGAGGTACTGGAAACATCTCTTTTACGTCGTCTCTGACTATTAGAACTATGTGATGTGTCATTTAATGGAATGATCAAATCAAATAAATTTAGTTGAACAAGAGTGCAGAACTTATAACATGATGGAAGATAAGTGTACAGGATATTATCACATAACAAATAATCCCCTAACCGTAAAGACTGTAGAGAAGTTAGGTTATGATATAAAGCATAGGTTTGAGAAAAAGGAAAAATAGGGTTATTTGGTTCCTTAACTGAAGAACAAGCAGTAGGCACAGCAGTAATGGCTTGTATAGAAGAGGCATTAAATTGACATAATGAAAAGAAGAAAGTCAAATTTGTGAGAGTAAGATTAGTAGAGGTCACATAAGAGGTTGTCAGTGTCCGGTTACAAGTTGTTTTGTTAGCACAGGCTATAGATGTTGCAGTCTGATTTATGACATAGGATCCCTGTAACACAGTCCAATTTCGGGATTGTATGTCATAAGTATAATTACATAAAACATTAGGTATCTTACCCTGAAGTGAACTAGAATTTATCAGACACCAATAGTTCAGTGCAGGAATAGTATGAGCAAACAAAGAAGGTAGGCGTTGAGCAGTAACATTGGTCCAATATTGCCTGTGCTCATGATCCAGACCCAAATAACAGGTACCATTACTGAAACAGTTATGAATACCTTGCAACTTAATCATAGAATAAGGATGAACATGTGCTGGAATGGTAGTCACAGAAGTGAGAAGTGGAGTGCAAACAATACAGTTAGTCAGATTAAGAGTCTTTGAGGCATGTTGAATTCTCTCAACATATGTATTGAGTCCATAAGTAAGTCCTACCAGCAAACAGATTACAAAAGCCTTCATAATCCTTTTACACTGATAATGTTGTTAATCAGTGCCCTCTGGAGGTACAATGGTGGTTTCTATTTCCTCAGGTAGTCCTAGATCATGAGCCTTACGTAAATCAGATAGATGTACCCAGGTAGTATGGTCTGATAATCTCGCTGCTGTATAATTCCTTGATCTCAAATGGTCCTACGTAGATAGGATCTTTCCAGGTTTTGTGTGTGAAATTCTTTCGAAGTACTTTCTGACCTATTTCAAAATGAGAACAAAAAGTCATATTAGGCACTTCTTTTGATTTGGCTATTGCCATATCTCTTGTCAAATTAATTATTGGATTAACTTGTTTCCAATAAGCTGTCACTCCTTCATTAGTCATCTCTATTGGATTCACAGGGATCCCTCTTGGATCTCTTCCTATATGCAATTGAAACGGTGAAATCTGTAATTTTGTACTGGGATGGGATCTCAATTGAAATATTGCCAATGGTAACACATCCATCCAAGTATATCTTTTCTCTTTATTACTTAATGCTTGTAATAGCACTCTAAGTCTGGTTTTTAAAAGACCATTGTATCGTTCCACAAGGCCATTAGAAGTAGGTCTATACACTGCCACCCTTCGGTGCAGTATCCCACACAATTCAGTCATATCTTTGACCAAAGCGTTGACAAAATGACTACCATTATCTGTAACAAGTTTCTGAGGACAGCCATGTGCTGGCAATATTTTCTGCAAAAGAGTTTCAATTACTACTTGTGCATTTTCCTTTTTACAAGGGAATGCTTCTACCCATTTTGTAAAAGCGTCCACCCAGACCAAGAGATACCTTTTACCTTTTACCTTTTACCGGTATTACCATATCTGTGAAATCCACATGCCATTCTACTCCAGGTCCCGTTGGTATTGGGATTGATCCAGGAGAAATAACTGGTCCCCTGTGCACTATATTTTTGGAACAAACTAAACAATTTAGTACAATTCTTGTGGCATAAGAAAGCATATTAGGATGCCAAAATGAGACTTCCATTGCTTTACTCATGTCAGAAGCTGGAAAATGTAATGTAACATGCCAATTATAGAAGTTATTAATTAGTTCTGAAGTAGACATACATATTTTCCCACTAGGATGTATCCATTTACTTTTATCAGGATTCATTTTACAATCTAAATTTTGCCATTTCAATTTTTCAGTCTCAGTTGGTTTTTCTCGGGGTTGTGAGACATCTGGTGGATATGGTGTATCAGTGCACTGTATATGAGCATGGGTAACTATCATGGTAGAAAGTACCTCTTTAGCTGCCTTATCAGCTAGATCATTCCCTTTTGCTTCAAATGTCTGTTCTCCTGTATGGGCCGGAACCCAAACAATGGCAGTATGTAGTCCCTTTCCTTCTCTATCACTCAAACAATTTAACAATTGTTCCCACAAACTTTCATGTTTCAGGGGCTTTCCATCTGCTGTCAAAAATCCCCTTCTTTTCCATTTTAACAAATGATATTGCAATGAACTAACTACATATGAACTATCAGTATATATAGTCCCTTTCTTTTCTGTCCCTAATTGTCTCACAGCTTCTAATACTGCTGTTAGTTCTGCTTCTTGAGCTGTTGTGCCTACTGGTAATCGTTTTTGAATCTTTTTACAGATTTCAGTGTTTCCTTGATTTGACTGAACCTTAAGTGCTGAAAATGAAGCATGCTCGCCTGTTTGTGCTCCATCAGTAAACCAAATGTCTCCCTTTCCACTAAGAGGCTCAAAGATGAGTAATCGAAAGACTGGGATGTCTTTCAACCCATCTAGGTGTTCCTGAGTCTCTTGTTCTAATTGAAACAATGCATCCATTCGTTTGATATTTTCCTTATTCAATGGCTGAGTACGAACATCTTGTCCTATTAATATAGCCTGATACTTACCGAACCTCGTACTAGTTAATGCCACCTGGCTAGTAGACAGCAAGTTGTGGATTGTATGGTCAGAATGAATAATGATAGGGCCAAAAGGCATAACCGCTCTCCATTTCTCAACAGCCGCAACTGCGGCTACCAAGAAAAGGGGAATGGTCTCCATCCCTCTTTCTACTGGACTAAAGGTTCCTGATAAGAATGATACGGGCGACACAAAAGTGTCTTGTTGATTTACCATTGCTGCCCAAGTAGTGCCCATATCTTTAATCCATAAATGTATCTCTTCTTTGGGGTCTACCGTGGTTAACGGATTATGTGATACTAGATGCTTCACCAACAATTGTATAATGACAATATCACTCTGAGTAAGCTGTATGTGTGTCTTGTGCGGCGTACCAGCCGGTACACGCAAATGTCGATACAATGGGCTAACTAATTGAGAATAATTAGGAATCCATTGCCTACAGTAATTAAGAGAACCCAACAATCCTCTTAATTGTGTAAGTGTCTTTGGTAATGGAGACTTTAAGATCTCTCTCAAGGCTTCTCGTGTTATAACCTTAGCTACACTCGAAACTGTTTGTCCCAAAAAAGTAACTTCCTTCTTGCACACAAAGCACTTATCTCGGTTGCACTTATATCCTTTCAAAAGCAACTGTTCAAACAATGCCACTGTCCATGACAAACATTCCTCCCTTGTGGATGCAGATAATAATATGTCATCGACATATACAAAGAGAGACACAGTGTCAGGCAACAACTGTTTGAATGATTTCAAGTCTTCCATTATTTGCTTAAAGAAAACTGACGGACTTTCAGTATACCCCTGTGGCATCCTTGTCCAGCGATATGCTTTATTTTCTAAAGTAAATGAAGTTAAATCTCGTGATTCCTCTGCGAGGGGGATAGCGAAGAAAGCATTTGACAAATCTATAACTGAGTTAAATGCATGTATAGGCTGTGATTGTAATAGCGTCAATGGGTTTGGACAGACTGGGAACTGAGCTTTCACTAAATCATTTAAACCTCGTAAATCATGAACAATTCTTACATCACCATTTGGTTTAGGGACCGGAAAAAGAGGTGTATTATACGGTGAATTTGATGGTTCTATGATATTATGTTTCAACAACTTCTCAATATGCAACAAAGTCTTAGGTAATAATTGTGGCTTTATAGGGTATGGTGGCCATACAGGGCCATCAACCTCATGTTTAAGACGAATCACATGGGGCTCCATTTTAGCTAATCCATAGGGATCATCAGGTGTGCTCCATAAATCTGCTGGTAATCTTTGCATCACCTGTATACCCTCATCATCCTCATCAATATAGAAAGTGTCTTTCAAGACCGAAATCAACAAACTCTGTTTACATTTTGGGAACTTTAGGGTGAGTCCTAATTGTGAGAGCAGATCTCGGCCACATAAATTTACGGGACAATTTTCTGCCATCACAAAATCAATGACTCCTCTCCTGCTCATTTCTACCTTATTAGGCCCAAATGCTTTTAAAGTTACTTCAGTGGGCACAGTAACACGCTTATCCTGCTTTTTTCCTTCAAATCCTACTAATGTATCTATCTTTTTGCTTAAGGGTACACCCCTAACTCTAGTACTCAGTACTGATCTAGTGGCTCCTGTATCAATTAAAAAGGACATAGGCACTTTCTCAGGACCTATGAAAAGGGTGATAAAAGGTTCTTGATTAGTTAAAGAAAAGGTAAAATCGCTATTTCCCTCTTCGGTTAGTCAATAGGCATCCTCCTCATTTTTCTCCTGTTCCCACAAAGGGAATTGTTGGAGTGGTATGTTTTGCTGATTCTGAGGCTCTGGTATCATACTCTGCGTCTGCACAAATGGATTGTTAGACCCTATCATTTGTCCTAAATTCTGGGGCATCTGTGGTGATTGCTGAACCTGACTATTAGAATTTGACACTAATGGAAATGCTGGCTGTCTGGCTGGACACTCATTCGCATAATGTCCCCAATTTTGACAAACCCAGCATTGAACATTTGCTCGTCTGTTGGGAGAGGGCTGACTAAAACCCCTTCCTCTTCCTCCTCGACCTCTGCCCATACCTCTACCCCGATTAAATTGATTATAAGGTTGTTGATATCCCTGTTGGTATGGTGCCGGAGGATAAGCTTGACTTTGATTTTGGCCTGGAGGTGTCATATAGTAAATAGGTTGCTGTACCTTAGTGGGTTGTTGTGTTTTCTTATCCTCTATCTCTTTTATCTGCATAGCCACCAACTTATCTGATAATTTTTGTTGTTCCTTTGCTGGTGTTTCTAACATTTTTATATGTATGGTACTGAAATGTAACAATGTAGCTCGAATTTCAGGCCATGGCTTTGTTGCTAAAGCTACCACATTGTCTAGATTCTTTCTCATATTCATGGGCAATGTCACTAAAAACAAATGTAGAAAAATAGCGGAGGCAGGAGCAACGTCAGGGTCGTCTCCGGTCTGAGCTTTATAAATCTGCATGCATTTCATCAAGTGAGTAGTAAAATCTTCCTTTCCGTTCCATTTGGAAGTAGTAATAGCGGAAAAGTCTATCTCAGTGGGGTACATAATTTGTAATGCAGCTGTCAACTCTCGCCTAGCATTTCCTACTAAGGCTGCACCATCTTGGGTGTGGTTCAATATTGCAGGGTTCTGTGCCTGCACGGCAAGTTGTGCCAAACTAACGCCTGCAGCAGAACAAAATGCTTTAAAATCACCAACTGCTAATTGTGTCCCCGCTGTTAATGTATCCATCTGTTCTAACCAAATTCGTGCCCCTTTCTGAATATTTGGTAGTTTATTAATCATGGTACTGATATCAACTGGATTATATGGTTTATAGACTTCCAATCTCCGTCCTAATGGATCAGTGCGTGTAAATATAGGATACGCACTCTTAACCATAGATTGTTCTTTAATTGCTTCAGTATTATCCTGCTCTGATACTTCCGCCTGCAATAAACCCCTCCACAGATTAAGTCCTTCCAATATTTCTACGTGATTCGACCAATTGGTTCCCTTCGTCTGGACTCTGTTTATTAATTTATC
Source organism: Microcaecilia unicolor (assembly GCF_901765095.1). Classification (NCBI taxonomy): domain Eukaryota; kingdom Metazoa; phylum Chordata; class Amphibia; order Gymnophiona; family Siphonopidae; genus Microcaecilia; species Microcaecilia unicolor. Next base: position 115,209,894 of record NC_044036.1, read on the forward strand.
GACCTCGGCCAAACTAATTGGTCCCTTTACATTAGTGGGCAGGTGTGTATTTTCTTCTGAAAAGGTTTGGATTACAATATCCCAGAATGCGTACCCAAAGCGATTCTTATATGTCAAGGGTACACGGAACATTAGTCCCTTAAAAAAACAGTCCTTATCTGCTGACCATCGTTCAATCGTATCTTCTCCTGGAATCTTTCCCTTGTCCTTATCCTCATTTTTCTTACTAGTTTTAGGTCTAGTGACGGGGTCTCGTAGCTCCTCCCCTTCTTTACTATCCTTCTTTAGTATTTCAACATTCCCTTTCATTGTAAACGTGCCCTTCATTTCAACATCCGCCCTCTTTCTATTTTTACTTTTCTTATCCTTTTTCCTTGTCTTAGGAATGGATGTTCGGGTTTTGTCTTCACTATCAGTGTCATGGTCTGAATCGGTGTCATTACCAGAGCAATCTGACTCTATAACAACCTGCTTCGGTTGTCTGGGCTGGGATTTCGGTTGGGACCCCCAAGGCTCATAGCCTGCAGCTGTTTTATCAACGACCTCAGCTTCAGCCTGTATTTGGGACAGACTTTTCAAATTTGGATATATGCCAGGTGTGTTCAGATGACCAGCGCCCTCATATGGAGGCGGTGCGGATGGTGTAACAACTTCGGGACAAGAGACCCCTTGTCTATCCTTTTCTCGCTCAGTAACAAAAGCTTTATCCTGACATTGCTGTTTGTCATAGCGCCACATATCAGCGGTTACTGTGAATAGATTCCAAACATGTAAATGCTTTTTCAAGGAATCCTTAGTCTTATTATCTCGGAGATGTTTAAGCAACTGCAATAATATAGGTTTTTCAAAGGAGCCATGCTCTGGCCAACCTAGAAATGGATTTTTCTTGCTATATGTTAACCATTTTTTGTGCAAATCTGTAATGCGCTTTTCATCAAAAGGAAAAGCGGCTATAACATGTTGCAAAGGAGTAAATGTGCTAGAACTATCTACAAATAAAGTGTATTTGGATTTGGAATCCGGTGGAGGCTCTTCTATATCAATGTTAATATTAGCCATTTTACAACAGGTACAATAATATTGTAAATAATATCCAATAATAAACAATAAAAGAAAATATAAACAAAAAAGCGGGAAAAAAGAAAGCAACGTTAAAACGTGAAGAAATGAGTTAAGAATGACGTCACTATTTTATACTCACCGTCCGTAGGTATCGGAAGATTGCAGTGGACCTCTCACGAGCTGGCCAGTATCGTAAGATCGGGACACCTTAAAGCAAAAATAGAACCAAAAAATAATGGCTGTGCGTGCACGGTCCTGCCGCGGTCGCCAATTGTTTAAACCCCTTTGTTTAAACTGTTTACTGAGTATTTCCACCAAAAAAGAATTAAAAAAAAAAATGAAAGCAGAAATGTTGTATAATTTTTTCTTTTTATTCAACTGTCAATACCATGACAGAGCTATGCAAGAATATTACATAGGAAGCAAGTACGGAGAAACAATCTCATCAGTTACAGAGATGAAGTTGCTTGCTAATACAAATGTCTCCTTTCTTATATATACATAATTCTGGCATCATCACACATCCCTTACATGTTATTTGGCTCTTTACTAATTTATCTCAAGCCATCTGGCGTCTAACTTTCTCTCCCCTTTTTCTCCCTTATGCAGTACTATCAGACGCAAGTTTCACATGTCTTGCCAACCTTTGTTCTTACTTTCAACTCATGGTCATGCTGTAGACATCCTGTTCCTCTACCCCCTTCTTTCTCAGGACTCTCAGCACATTCTTGATAAAGGTTATTATAATGTCAGATTTTCAGTGTCAGCTATTCCAGCTGCACTTCTGGAGTCCATTTTATATTTGTGACTCCATTTTGTCAGTTTTAATATATACAGAGTGAAAAAAGAGAGAGAAATGGACTTAGGGGTGGGGAAGGAGAGGAACAAAGAGGTGCTGGGCAATGGAATGGAGGTAGGGAGGAATGATAGATATTGGACCACAGGGTCAGTGAGAGAGGAAAAAGATAGGGAGAGAGATGGGACAGGGAGATGCTGGGCGTGGAGGGAAGAAACATGCAGATGTCAGGCTACATAAGTGTGGGGGGGGGGGGGGGGGGAGGAAGGAGATGCTAGGCTACAAGGATAGAGGGACAGAGGAAGGGGAGACACCAGAAAAGGGGGAACCATATGGGAGATGCCATGGGAGAGGAGGTTGTCAAGGAGATGAGAGAGAAGAGGTTAGTGAGTACAGAGGGTTAAAATGTGGTAATTGGGAGTACAGGAAATCTAGAAGGGATTAGGAGGCTGGGGAAGGACTGAGATGGGAACTTGAAGAATTAGGTGAGAGAAGGAAATGACGAGTGTTGAAAGGTAGATGAAAAGTAAAAAGAAAGAGATGGAGGACTGTAAGGTGAGAAAGCAGGTAAATTCTGAGTTGACAGAAAAGAAAGAAAGGGAGGAAAGAGCTAAAAGAGACATATGTACTAAGACAATGGAACAAGACAGGAGGAGAAAGGAGAAAGGACACATGAACAGTTTCCCATGGAAAAAGACTTAGAAGGCAAGACAGGAAAGCAGAATAGAAAATCTAGGATCGAAATGATGAAAAAATAAAATGTCCAGATAACAAAGATAGAAAAAAAAAAGTATTTTACTTTGAAAGTGTTTAACTAGAGTGTCAGTTTAGGAAATGTGCATTGCGAATGTCATTGTATTATGTTTATATTTCTCCAGTGTTGCAGTACATGTCAAGTTTGACTTCTTGGGTTTCCCAGCTCAATTTTTGTTTGCCTATTTCTAATTTGTTATCCTTAGTTCTATATTTGGTAAGGGTCTCTGTTAATATTCATTGGTAGGATTCTTGCTGATGAATCATAAGATTAGTGCTACTGTTGTAAGACATGTTTACTACATGTATATTGAGTTAGGTTTTTCTTCAGGTTTTGTATTATTTCACAGTATGTCTGGTAGTGGAGAGATTTATGTTACTAATACTCAGCTGATTTTATATATGTGTATATCTATATCTATATGTATCTCACCTGAGTAACTACAGCAGCCCAAATATGTATTTTTGTACATTTTAAATGGAGAGGGAGAGGGATCAGACAGATGACTCTCACAGGGGCCCTTTTACAAAAGCATAGTTTGTAAAAAGGGCCCCTGTGAGAATCTGTCTGATACGTTACAACTGAAAAATGTTGAGAACCACTGCACTAGAACCTCAGCAGCATTTATTATATCTGAATATATTTCAGCTTGAGTTACTAGAGAGTCACCTGACCTCTGAACCCTCTCCATTTTAAATGTAGAAAAATACCTCTTTGGGCTGCTGGTTCCCCCCCCCCCCCTTTCCTATCTTTAAAATTTTTCTCCATGGCCATCACCCCTTCCTCCCTCCTTTCATATTCTAAAATGTATACAACTAGCTCTTGCCTACAAAGAAAATTACTAGCAGGGCAATTTCCAACTCTTCAACAGAGTGGAGGAGTAGCCTAGTGGTTAGTGCAGCGAACTGGGATTGACACCATATTCTTTAGCAATAGATGCTTGACTTTGTTTGTTTTCTAATTTTTTAAGAACTTATATTCATTCAGCCAGTGTTAAAGTCTTACAGTTGCGCGACGACGACTCCAGTGTACACTCTAACAACATTCTTTCACTTCTTCTGCCTGTGGCAATTAACCAAAGAGATTTCAAATTTACCACTCCTTTGTCATGCGCCAATCAGCTTCCATATTCCACGCGTGCGCTTATGTGGAGTCTTTCCTGCAGAGGAGCGGTCTTAAACCATGCATATAAGCAAATCTTGCACTTAGTGGTGCGCTAAACCGAAATTTGTCCCCATAGAAATTGATGGCGCCAAAAACAGGACAGAAGTACAGCATGCAGTTAAACAGAGCATACGCAACGTGCACTTAAATGGAGTGCACTGTATGTATGTGTGTGTGTATATATATATATATATATATATATATATACTAGTAAAAAAGGCCCGTTTCTGGAAGAAATGAAATGGGCGCTAGCAAGGTTTTCCTCGGGGTGTGTATGTTTGAGAGAGTGTGTGTGAGCGTGACTATGTGAGAGAGAGAGAGAGAGAGAGAGAGAGTGAATGTGCGAGTGTGTGTGAGAGAGAGAGAGACTGGGTGCGAGTGTGTCTGTGAGAGAGTGTGTGTGTGAGATTGAGAGTGTGTGCCAGGGGCGCCCCCCTCCCTTCCAGCTCCAGGGTCCCCCTCCCTCCGAGTTCCAGGGTCATCCCCCTCCCTCCCTCCGAGTTCCATAGTCGTCCTCCCTCCCTCTGAGTTCCAGGGTCATCCCCCCTTCCGCCCTCCCTCTCTCCAAGTTCCAGGGTCGTCCCTCCCTCCCTCCCTCCGAGTTCCAAGGTTGTCCCCTCCTCCTTCCCTCCCTCCGTTCCAGGGTCATCCCCTCCCTCCGAGTTCCAGGGTCCCCCCCTGTCCGTCCCTCCCTCCCAGTTCCAGGGTCCCCCCTCCCTATGGGGCAGCCTGGGAGAAGGGGAATTATATAGTTTTAAGTGAATTAAGATGTAGCAGAAGGGAGAGAAGGGAGTCTGACTGCCACAGTGAGTGAGCTTTAGGAATGTTTTGATAGATGCAGAACCAGTACACTCTATCAGATGGGAGCCTAGGAGGGGCATGTCCTTTATTGCCCAGGGGCCCAGATCACTGTCAGTCCACCCCTGCTGCTCCCTAAATTTTGAGTTTTATACTTTCCTTCAAAAGCTAAGGCTATTAATGTGATTGGGTTACTTTTCCGGGGAATCAATAGAAATAAAACAAAATAAAACATGGACAAGAAAATAAGACGATACCTTTTTATTGGACATGACTTAATACATTTTTTAATTAGCTTTCGAAGGTTGCCCTACTTCATCAGATCACTCCTTCATTAGGGCCCTGTTTACAAAGCACTCTAATGTGTTAAGCACACACTAAAAATTAGAGCATGCTAACTGTATAGATGCCCCATAATATTCCTATGGGTATCTACAAGGTTAGCACGCACTAAAAACACTATCGCATCTTTGTAAATAGGACCTGTTTACTAAGGTGCGTTAGTGTTTTTAGCACGCCTACACTAAAGGTCCATTAGTGTTTTTAGCGCGCCTAGATCTAGCACCTGCACTAACCATGTAGATGCGTACATGGTTAATGAGTGTTAAAAACATTAATGCGCCTATAACGCTGCTTAGTAAACAGGGCCCTTAGTTTGCCTGGTACTTCTCTGGAGCAGGGAGCCATAATGTTTCTCCTGTCACTCATGGCTGATGCAGAAATCTACTGTGAGCAGAAACATGTGATTACTGCAAGGTGGAAATGCACGTTAATGGGCACACAATGCAGAACATGCAAGAGTTGATTTATGCAGTACACATGAGCACACAATATCTTAATAATAACGAGGCCATTAGGTTTTCTGCCACAAAGCACAGAAGTAAACAGGGAATTTTAACACGCACAAAGTGAGAAATTCACTGCCAGGTCCAAGGCAACACAGAAGGGTTAGTTGCCAGTTTAGGGCATTTTCTTCCAGTTGGGTTTTTTTTTAATCTGTGACCATAGAAAGCACCTGCAACTTCAAAAGGCAGAAAGGAAGTAACGGCTTAACTGTGCACATGTCTGAAGAAAACAAAAACACCAACACATATCTGCGTATGCTGTTCTGTGCAGAAGTATTAGCCTCACATGTGCAAGAAATTTCTGCGGGGCGAATATTTATGCACAGAATAACAGTGCAGGTGTGCTGGCACTTTTATTTTCTTCAGACATGTGTGCAGTGAAGCTGCTGTGACCGCAGAACCTTTGTGTGCATGTGTCCTGCGGGCTTTCCCTGATTAATAAGTTTTGCACGTTCTGAATTTTCATCTCTTTAGCTTAGTGCATTGCTGTGGAATATTTTCTTGCTAATTTCTCAGTACAAGCCATATGCTCAGCTATTGGAATGTGGTTCTACCGCGTGGCTTTCTGCATCAGGCTCTGAATAGGAAGGCACATTCTCCCTAATTCTATAAACTTGAACACACAATTTTGATGTTTCGTGCACAAAGTTGGGAGTCCAAGTTATAGACTAGCATCAGTTAAGTGTGTAACTTAATATAATAATTAGCTGCTAATTGGAGTTCACCAATTATGGCTCTAATTAGTGGATCTATACTGTGCAACAGCAAGGGGGCGTAGACCTAGGAGGGGCATAGGCAGCTCAGTGTGCAGATTATAGAATATTATCAGTCACACACTTAACCGATAGCAGTTAGGCATGAGCATTTACACCAGCCATTGAGCTAGGCTATGGACTCACGCCTAAAGTTAGGTGTATAACTGCAGACTTACGCTGAATTATATAATGGCAATTACATGCATAATTGCTGTTACAGAATTTGCACTTGGCTTGCATCATCCTGGCACATAATTTTGGGCAACCAGTAGAAAATTACCCCTGTTTGTGACTTCCTGGTACACAGAACAATTATACAGAAGCCATTTTTTTGTGTGTAAAACATGCATTGCACACAGAAAATGCTGATAAAATTACCCTTGAGGGCCTTGGTCTTCAGTCTCAGTCCTTGATGAACACCAGTGGATCAAGTTTTCAGGATATCCCTAATGAATATGCATGAGAGTGATTTGCATGTCTACTTCCTCCACTGTATGCAAATATTTCATGCATATTCATTAAAAATATCTTGATAATCTGATCCTTTGGCAGTCCTTGAGAACTGAGAGTGAAGACCATCAGACTTATTTTCGAAAGAGAAGGACGCCCATCTTTCGACACAAATCGCAAGATGGGCGTCCTTCTCACAGGGTCGCCCAAATCAGCATAATCGAAAGCTGATTTTGAGCGTCCTCAACTGCTTTCCGTCACGGGGAAGACCAAAGTTCACCGAGGTGTGTCAGAGACCTAGCGAAGGCAGGACGGAGGTGGGCCTAACTCATGGGCATCCTCGACCGATAATGGAAAAAAGAAGGGCGTCCCTGACAAACACTTGGATGACTTTACCTGGTCCTTTTTTATTTACGACCAAGCCACAAAAATGTGCCCTAAATAAACAGATGACCACCAGAGGGAATCGGGGATGACCTCCCCTTATTCCCCCAGTGGTCACTAACCCTTTCCCACCCTCAAAAAAATATTAAAAAATATTTTTTCCAGCCTCTATGCCAGCCTGAAATATCATACCCAGCTCCATGACAGCAGTATGCAGGTACCTGGTGCAGTTTTAGTGGGTGCAGTGCACTTCAGGCAGGTGGACCCAGGCCCATCCCCTCCCCTTACCTGCTACACTTGTGGTGGTAAATGTGAGACCTTCAAAACCCTCCAGAAACCCACTGTACCCACATGTAGGTGCCCCCTTCACCCCTTAGGGCATAGGCGTAGTTTGACTGCTTCATTTGGGGGGGCAAAGGATGGGCGGAGCATATTAGCATATTCATTTGCATATATACATATGCAAATGAATATGCTAATATGGAGGAAGGAATTGAAATTTACAGGCAAAATATCACAGATGCACATTACAAAAAGCTGACATATTTCAATACTTTTATCTACCTTTGTTGTCTGATCATTTAGTTTTTCTATTCGCTTTGGTCCCAGTGTCTTCTGTTTTATGCAGTGTCTTCTTTCCAGTAGGCTTCCCTCTGCTCCCCACCCTCCCAGTCCCATCCATCTTCTGCTCCTTCCCTCTGCTGTGCCTGACCTCTCCCAATCCCATCCATCTCCTGGTCCATCCCTCTGCTCCCCACCCCTCCCAGTCCCATCCATCTGTTGCTCCTTCCCTCTGCTCCCCACCCCTCCCAGTCCAATCCATCTCCTGGTCCTTCTCTCTGCTCCCAACACTCCCAGTCCCATCCATCTCCTGGTCCTTCCCTCTGCTCCCAACGCTCCCAGTCCCATCCATCTGTTGCTCCTTCCCTCTGCTCCCCACCCCTCCCAGTCCCAACCATCTCTTGCTCCTTTCCTCTGCTCCCCACCCCTCCCAGTCCCATCCATCTTCCCTCTGCTCCCCACCCCTTCCAGTTCCATCCATCTTCCTTCTGCTGCCCCCCCCCCCCCCGCGAGGTCCAAGATCGTGACTCCGTCTACCCCCCTCTCTTCCTCCCTCCCTCCCTCCGGCGCAGGCAGCAGTCTTTTTCAGCGTTCCTGGCAGCGGTAACAATGTACACGCTGCCTTCAGTCTGCCCCGGAAGCCTTCTCTTCAAGTTCCTGTTCCCACCTATGCGGGAACAGGAACTTGAAGAGAAGGCTTCGGGGCAGAGCCGAAGGCAGCGTGTACATCGCTACCGCTACCAGGAACGCTGAAAAAGACTGCTGCCTGCACCGGAGGGAGGGAGGAAGAGAGGGGGTAGACGGACACGCTCCTCTCCGTCCGCTTGGCTTCCCTGCCCTCTCTGTCTGCATCCCGCCCAAAAGGAAATGACGTCAGAGGAAGGCGGGACGCAGACAGAGAGGGCAGGGAAGCCAAGCGAACGGAGAGGAGCACGTGCCTGCTTGTTTTTGTTTTTTTTTAAACTACTGGCGCGGCGGCGCCTCATTGTCGTTTAGGGGGGGCATTGCCCCCCTCGCCCCCCCAGTCTATGCCCATGCCTTAGGGCTATGGTAGTGTTGTACAGTTGTGGGTAGTGGGGTTTGGGGGGCTCAGCACCCAAGGTAAGGGAGCTATGCACCTGGGAGCAATTTCTGAAGTCCACTGCAGGCACCCCTAGGGTGCCCAGTTGGTGTCTTGGCATGTCAGGGGGACCAGTGCACTACGAATTCTGGCTCCTCACACGACCAAATGGCTTGGATTTGGTCGTTTCTGAGATGGGCGTCTTTGGTTTCCATTATCACCGTAAATCGGGGACAACCATCTCTAAGGTCAACCTAAATTTCGTGATTTGGGTGTCCCTGACTGTATTATCGAAACAAAAGATGGACGCCCATCTTGTTTCGATAATACGGGTTTCCCCGCCTCTTCGCTGGGACATCCTGCAAGGATGTCCTCCGGAAAACTTGGGTGCCCCTTTCGATTATGCCCCTCCATGGCTCTAGGGTAATTTTAGAACAGGGTTCCTAGGCACAAAGTGAGCATACCATAAGTGCAGATGTTGTACCTATTTTATAAACCCAACATGGCCTGAAAGATCCCACAAAAAGTTATACCTTCTCTGAGGCAGGTAGAAATCTGTGTGTGAGAACTGACACACATATGTATATTCGAGTTGGCACTCTGCTGTATGCTGGAAAAGCTGATTTGGGGGGGTCTTATACTAAGCAGCGGTAAGCCCAATACAGGCTTACCACTTGCTAAACTGGAAGTACCACTGGGCTACCGCAGCAGTCCGGCGGTAATTCCTACCCTCAGCATGCGCCATTTCTGGTCTCCCCCAAAATGGCTGAGTGGCAAGTGCTTCACTTGCCAGATGGTCATTTCTTAAAAAAACCACAGCCTTTTACCCGCTGCGGTAAAATGGGGCCTCAGCACACGTCAAAAATGCGCTGCCAGCGCAGGCCCCCTTTTGCCACAGCTTAGTAAAAGGACCCCTTTAAGTACTACCTGTACTTAAAGGAGTCATTTTACTGCTTTCTGTTTGAGGTGGTGTAATTTTGAGCACCATATATAGAATTAGTATATAAGAGTATTTTAGTCATTTTATTTTTATGTTACGTTTGTATATTTTATTATGTATATTTTATTGTTAACCACCTAGAATTGTTGATAGTGCGGGTTATACATTAAAAAAAAACTTAGAAGGTGGATATATATGTGAGTATCCAATTCGCAATAGTTTGCCGCTGATGCAGGGGCCATGACCATGGATCATGTTGGGCTGATTTAATGACTGTATATGAAGTCTGGAAAGAGAGATGTGATGTGTTTCTCTTATGAATGTTTGCATTATCTTTCCTGTCAAATTATTGTAATTCTTTTCTTTTAATTGTAACTATTTTAAGTAATGGAAACCTCTTTGCTCTGCTTGACAGTTAAAGGCGGTATATCAAGCCATAAATAAATAAAAAATAAATAAATAAAATATACCTGGAACCACATTCTTATCTTCAATAGATTTTAATAAATTGTTTTAAGCCTACTGGCTGAACTTCTGCTTTCTTTTTTTCTGCATCTTGTATTGCAGTTGGCTTTTGCCTGTTTTTACTTTGTGTCACTAACCAAAGAGTGCCATAGCGGTTACAGCCAATAGTCAGTGGCACTATCTGGTTAAGTGCTCAGGAGACTCTCCTGCCCAGTAAAATTGCACTTAATATTGACCAGTATGTTTTCTTAGTGCCTCATTTATGTGTGTATTTTATAAGTGCCTACATAAGCATGTAAAATGTTGTGCAACACACTCAGAAAATTACTTCTAAATAAAACTCCACACAGCCATGTGTGGGCCACTTGTTTGGATAAACACCTTCCCCCTTGACTCTGATGTAGTTCTCAGAAAATTCAGTTCCAGCACTCTGCTTCAATTCAGACGTGAAGCTGAGGATCAAAGAGTTTGAGGTCTCATGTAACCATTGCTGAAATTACCTAATATCAGACCTGGAATTGCAGCAGGAGCTGTTTTCTGAGCAAACAGATCCCAGTGCAAAAGATAAGGAACACACTGACTCCCTACCCTCCGACAAAAGCATTCAGAGGTCACTTTCTTTCCACCATGCACAATTCAAGATCCATTCACAATTTCAGCTGATTGGAATGTTGAACACTAAAAGTCACAATTTATTTACGAAGCAGTTCACATTTCATCTTTATTTTATATACCGCAAATAGTAGATATATCTAAACAGTTTCCAAAGTTAAAAATAACAATACATGGGGGTCAGGAAAGATACAATAGGAACTAGGTTACAAGTAAACAATAATAAGGAATAGGGAAACAAATGACCAAAATTTACATAAGTAAGTAAGGATACAAAAGGGAGGGAGGAAGTGCGGAGGGGGGGGGGGGGAGAGAGATCTACTAGAGAGCAAAAAGGGATCAAGCTGCGGTGGAAGGAAAAGCACAGTGAAAATAATAAGCTTTCAGTACAGTTTTCAATTTAAGAAAAGATAGTTCAGAGCGAAGATATCGAGGTACAGAATTCCATAGGGTAGGAGAAAGAACAAATTCCATAAGGTAGGAGAAAGAACACTAAAGCAGACAGAACAAATTCATGCACAATGAATCTGGAGGTGAGAGGGGACAACAAGGAAATGCTGATTAGCAGAATGCAGAGTACATCAGTTGGTAGGGAAGAAGGAAACTGTTGGAAAAAGATGAACCAGAATGAAAAATAAGAAAAGACATAGATAATAATAAACAGTAAATGAAAATGAATGGGTAATCAGTGTTTCATAAGAAGGGTGTTACATTGTTTTTAGCCCCATAGAGAATTTAAAGAGCAGTGTTCTGAGTAACCTGAAGTTGGTGCAATTGGTATTGTGGAATGTCAAAAAGAACCAAATTACAATAATCTAAACGGGAAAGCACCAAACAGTGAATAAGTAAACAGAGAGAAGACCTATCAAAAAAGGAATGGACTGAACAAATTTGCCTCAGAACAAAACAAGATTTCTTGACCAACAATCTGACGATCTGACGAAGAAGGGCAACCTTCGAAAGCTAATCAAGAAATGTATTAAGTTATGTCCAATAAAAAAGGTATCATCTTATCCATGTTTTATTTTGTTTGATTTCTATTGATTGACCAACAATGAAACCTGAAGAGAACGATAGTTGGCTGTCTAAATTAACTCCTAAAATCTTTATTGGGCGATTATGATTATTGGGGCTGGGGGGAAAGGGCCTAAGTTATTGAGAGGGGGCAAGCCTGAAGGTTTGCCCAGAGCACCTAATACCCTTGCACTAGCTCTGTCTGCACCAGTTTAGTGGCCTCTCTGAACCACACCTGTTCTTTCAATGCCTTTACAAAGATATGATCTGCAGAACTAAAGACATTATTCAAAGTGACTTTTCATTGATGACTTGTACAAAAACAATGTTACCTTTTTTTTTCTGCTGGGTATTATTGATTATTTTGTTCACTGGACAGAGAGAGCTGGAGACAAACAGACCTGTTTAAAGTTCAGTCCTCTAAAGCTGCAAATCTTAATAACAAAGTCTGTGCCAATAGTAGTACGTCATGGCCATCCATTCATCCCCAAAAGTACTCACTATCCCCAGGCCTTCTTATATCATCTTGCTGTCCCATAGCTCACAACTAGCTACAATCATAAGAAGTGATTATTATAATTCTCTGAGGACAAGTAGGACAGAATATGCTTGCAGATGTGCGATGTCATTGATGGAGCCCCTGTGTGGAGAAGCTTCTAGAAGACCATACCATGCGTGCAAATATGCCTTCCACCCATTGCAGCAGTGCAGGACCAATCTTTCTTCATCCACAGAGCAGTGAAGACATGCTGTCCCGTCTCTCTTTCTGCCTCTCTCATAGTTCATGTCGTATTCTCTGAGGCATTCTGCAAGTGCTGCATGACACCAGTATTCCCTTCTCTGTGCCCCTTTTCATAGCTCTTAAGTGTTTTTCAGCACTTTTAAGTTTCCAATATTTTCTGCAGCTTGTCAGCCCCTTTAGGCCTGATAGCTCCATCAAATAACTATTTTCTTTCATTTTCAGCTATCTTCCCTGACATGTCCAATGATTTTAAAAAGTGCCGCCAGCATGGCAGGACCATGATACCGACTGACATTCATAACTGGTGCCTGTCATGCCTGGGGCTTGACCATGATATTTGTTTTGTAACCTCTGTCAGCTCATGTTGAAAATAACCATCAGGAGTCATGAGGCGCAGTGCACAAATATTTTTTGCGTCAAGAAGTCCGGCCCATCAACTTTGGCATTGGTCCCCATGGCCCCTGGAGCTGCATAGAACATTGGGGATGTATCAGCATTGAGGAGTTTTCCACCTGCCTCAACACTGAGCATCAGCAGTGTCCATCAGGGCCGAGTATCCTCAGATCCCGCACCGAGGACCTGTAAGGATTCAACATCATCCTTATTGGCGCTGAGGGATTCTGGTGCCACGTGTCGGGTGGAGGCCCAGAAGCATCAGCATTGGTCCCCTTTGAGGCATGGTGCTAGAAGCAGCAGGGTATCGGCATTGTCACTACCCTAGAAAAATCCACCCGGTAAGGGTAGTTCCCTCTCCAAGGATTCAGTGCCAATGTGCCAGCCTCTTTTGGGCCAGAGCCAGCCTTCCAATTCAGCCCCAATACCCTCCATGGACCTGACCACTCTGACTCTGCTCCTGCATTTACCAGTGCCTGACTCTGAGGAGCAGTTCCAAGTCATGCTCCAAGATTTGCTGGGGTGTCTTCTCACCCAACGCAATGCCGAGGCATTGAAGATGTCAATATCAGGCATGATGTGAGTCCAGCCCATCCAGGAGACCTATGCTGTTTTTGTGGGTCATGCATCGACACTATTGCCTGAAGAGGCGTCAGGGTTGGTACCAGCCGAGATAGTGTTGATCTCTAACCCCTCAGGCTGGGGGAGCTTCCTCAAGGCCCAAATTCCATGCCATTCCTTGGTGCTCTCGTCTAGAGCCTGACCATGAGTCCAGTCATCCTAGGCAGGTACACACTCAGACAGAGGACTATTACACTGAGTCTGATATGGCGTGCTTCTGGGATTCTGAGAAAGAACTTCAGGTTCTCTCGAAAGAAGGATCTTTGGACCTTCTTTCAGATCCATCCTCTCCTCAAGAAAGGAGAATGTGTCCCTCTGAGAAGCTCTTCTTTACCAATTTTATTAGGGAGATGGCTCAGTCCATCCCATTTAAATTGGAGGTTGCAGGTAAAAATATCCAGGGCAGAAATGCTGGACTTTGCCCCTGCACAACACCCAGATAAGCACTGGGAGATCCCTCTCTCTGTATAGGCTATTCATAAGAAGGCTGACTCTCAGTGTAGATTCCAGAGGGCTCCCAGATTCAAAAAGCTCCTTATTCTGCACCGCTCTATAGTCATTGACTCAATTCTCAAAATAGCCAAAAGTTCCAAAGACTCACTCCTTGATGCCCTCAAGGAGGGATGCTAGGATTTTGGAGTCTTTTTGGAGTAAGGTGTTTCAGAATGCTATGCTACTCTCCTGCATACATTCTTACCAGAAACAGTGCAACAAATTTGGTGGACTTACCACCCAAGCAGGCTGCAGAGTTCCACCAATTAGTAGCCAAGCAGTGGACGTACCAAAAGTACATGGCACAGGCAACCTATAATGCTTTGATGTGGCATCCAGAGCCTCCACTGTAGAGTACTGTGATGCAAAGACTCATAAGAACATAAGAATAGCCATACTGGATCAGACCAATGGTCCATCTAGCCCAGTATTCTGCTTCCAACAGTGGTCAATCCAGGTCACAAGTACCTGGCAGAAACCCAAATAGCTGCAACATTCCATGCTACCAAACCCAGGGTAGGCACCTGGCTGTGTGCCTCAGACCTAGAACCAGCATTTCAGGAGAAGCTGGCAGATGTCCTCTGCCGGGGTGATAATCTTTTTGGTGACAAGGTGAAGGAGGTTGCCAACCTCATTAAGAAGAGAACTAATACCATCAAGTCACTCTCCCAGTCCACTCTTGCTGTGACCTCTTCTTCCAAAAGGTACTCGGGCACAGGTCCAAGGAGACACTATTACTCTCATAGGCATAGGGGCCCTCTTTCTACCCACCTTTCCCAGAAGGCCCAGAAGGCAGAAAGGTCACAAGTCCCAGTTAGCTCCTTAGTCAAAGCAGGGGACAAACTTTGACTGGCTCCAGGAGAGCATAGTTGCAGTGAAAGTAGATGTTATATGACTTAGCCGTAGGAGGGTCAAATATCCCAAAAACCAGAGAATCATGGAATGGAGTAAACTATAGATAGAAAAGGAAATCAACCCAACACTCTCAACCTAAATAAATAATTTTTTTGTGAAGGTGGAGAGTTCTCAGAGTATAAACTCACCCAAGCGAGACTACACCAACGTGATTTATGTCTCTAAGGGTGGACAAGCTTCTCAATCATAGAACTTCGTGGTTAATATTTTGTGTAAGCAAAAACCACATACATGTGCTCATATCACCAAAAAGTGAATAACTTAATCTGAAAATCTAAAAATTGTCCAAAAATGTCTGAGTTAATCAATTCTATCTATAACTCCATTTATCCTCATACATATATATCAAAAATAAGAGGCCTCTTTTACTTATAATAGCAATTGGGCACTTATTGTTTTGTAGCAAGCAGTTCCCCTCCTGGGTGTTCAGTAGGTCACTCCAATAAGATCTTCAATGTTACACTCCAGCAGGGTAAAATATAACAGTTGCTTAGTCCTTGTCCTTTCCAAATACTTTTGTTCTTTTTTTTAGGCCAATTCCAACGATTTAGTTGTCCTCACATCAAGGCGCTCCTGCGCTCTTGATAAATCATAGAGAGTCCAACTCTGCAGGGTTTCGTGAAAACTTCCTCAGGAACTCAAATATGATGTGAACAAGAATAAGGCAACTTTCTTTGCTCCACTTTATCCACAGTAGGTTCTCAAAATAGTCTGTATGAGTTACACCCTCCATTGCCAAGGATTCCCTCCAAATTGCCCCTGAGGGTGTCAAAGTTAAGCTCTTAGCTCCAGGAATTGCTTCTACAGGAGCTCTCTTCCCTTTTACAGACCAATGTGGTTGAGCTGGTTCACCGGGTATCTGGCCAAAGAGAAGTTCAGGATGGTTTCTTTAAGCACCTTAATCCCCATAATTCAGGAAAATGATTGGCTATGCTCTCTTGATTTAAAGGATGCCTATATCCAGATATATTCCAGCCAGAGGAAGTATCTAAGATTCACAGCAGGGAATCTCCAATACCAGTATTACATAGTCAAAGTGGTTTTCAATTAAATTATATATATATATACACACACACGGTAAATAACACCATCAATAATAGGAAAGACACATTCATCCTAGGCAATCACCCTCCATATATCCATAACATAAGATAAAGTGCTAATATCCACATCTGCAGATTTCCCAATTACCTCAGTTTTGCTTAAAAGCTTTTTTTTTTTTTTTTTTAATATTTTAAAGTAAGTTTAGGTGAGGCCTCTGTACTTAACTCTATAGGGAGCTGATTCCATAATTGGTGGGAAAATGTGGGATACAAATGCATAGGAGCCTTCCAAAAAAAAGTACACTCGCTAGTCATCGTTATCCGTGCCTGTTTATTACTTGGCACTCTAAGCAAGAGACCAGAGCCCAATCTCAACCTTTTCCCAGGAACATAACATTGAACAATAGAAGCCAGGTAAAAAAGAACCCCTTCATATAGTACCTTGTGTACTAGTGTCAATACTTTATACTCTGCCCAATATTCAATTGGTAACCAGTGATAATGTTCTTATCTCCACACCCCCCAGTAACCTTATAGCCGAGTTCTGCAAAGTTCTCAACCGCTGTTTCAAACTAATTGGGAGACCCAATTCGCCCTTTCCTCTCTGAGCACACCACCCAAACTCTCATCCACTCTCTCATTACCTCTCGCCTTGACTACTGCAACCTACTCCTCACTGGCCTCCCACTTAGCCATCTATTCCCTCTTCTGTCCATTCAGAACTCTGCTGCACGTCCTATCTTCCGCCTGGACCGATATACTCATATCACCCCTCTCCTCAAGTCACTTCACTGGCTTCCGATCAGGTATCGCATACAGTTCAAGCTTCTCCTACTAACCTACAAATGCACTCGATCTGCAGCCCCTCCTTACCTCTCTACCTTCATCTCCCCTTACGCAGTGGCGTTCCTAGGGGGGGCGGTGGGTGCGGTCCGCCCCGGGTGCATGCCGCCGGGGAGGGGCTGGGGTGCCGCGCACGCCTGTCCTCCATTGTTCCATGCTTCTTCTCTGCCCCGGAACAGGAACCGGGGCAGAGAAGAAGCATGGAACAACAGAGGACAGGCGCGCGCGGCACCCCCCCCGGCGGCGTGCACCCGGCGGGGGTTCCTTCGCGGGGGTGTCCTTTTGCCGGGGGAGATCCGCTCTGAATCGGGGGGGACGGGGCACATCGGCGATCCGCCCCAGGTGCCAGCCCCCCCAGGAACGCCACTACCCTTACGTTCCTACCCGTAACCTCCGCTCTCGACAAATCCCTCCTTTCAGTACCCTTCTCCACCACCGCCAACTCCAGACTCCGCCCTTTCTGCCTCGCCTCACCCCATGCTTGGAATAAACTCCCTGAGCCCATACGCCAGGCCCCATCCCTGCCCATCTTCAAATCCTTACTCAAAGCCCACCTCTTCAATGTCCCCTTCAGCACCTAACCACTTTACCTCTATTCAGGAAATCTAGACTGCCCCAACTTGACATTTCGTCCTTTAGATTGTAAGCTCCTTTGAGCAGGGACTGTCCTTCTTTGTTAAACTGTACAGAGCTGCGTAACCCTAGTAGCGCTCTAGAAATGTTAAGTAGTAGTAGTAGTAGACCCAAATAGATAACATTTCTGTTATCCAGTCAAGAGATTACCAAGGAATGCAATATCATATGCAGAGAATCAGCATCAAAATAAGATCTTGCCAACCTAAGCATTCGTAGCATAGAAAAACCTCCCCTTACCACCCTTGAAATCTGTTCTTCAAACCTGAGCTCCAAATCCAATATGACTCCTAGATACTTAAATGAGTCACACAGGGAAATGTTCCCTTGCAAAAACTTTGGAACTACCTGAGGTAGCTGCAGCTGCCTTCTCTCTCTCCCTCCCTCCCTCCCTCTCTCTCTCTCTCTCTCTCTCTCTCCCTCTCCCTCTCTCTCTCCCTCCCTCTCTCTCTCTCTCTGGAGGAGACAAGTGGTGAGCTAAGCAGGAGCAGCCTGAGCCTACTACTGTGATGGGACATGGGCAGCCCCAAAAGATAGAAATTTTTCTGCAATAATGGATCAAAATGAAAATATCTAGGGCCAAAATTAAGATGTTTTTGACTACATATGTTTAAATCATGACTAAGTAACCAAAAGGTGCCCTAAATGACCACTGGAAGGATTAAGGCATAGCCCCCTTACTCTTCCAGTGATCACTGACCCCCCTCCCAGCCCCCTAAGATGTGACAAACACAGTACATATCAGGCTCTATGACAGCTTCACATATGATGGTCATTCCTATTAGAGCAGCAAGCAGGTCCCAGAACTAGCCTAGTGGTCAGTGCACTGGACTGTAGAGAAGGGAACCCATGACCATATCTCACTCTAACTTGTGGTGGAATGTACAAGCCCTCCAAAATACACTAAATACCTACTGTACCTACATATATGTGACACCAGCAAGCATGAGAGCTATTGTAGTGGTGTACAGTGAGGTACGGTAGGTACGTTTCTGCTCCTGTAGGGTTCACTATACAATATAAGGGAGTTATGGTGAAATGTGTACCTGGGGCCTTTTATGTGTAGGTTACTCTGCTGGGATGTCTGTGTGGCCAGTCTACTAAGAATGATGACCCCCAGACATCCCAATGGCTGGTTTTGGAGCATTTCCACAGTGATATTTCCACACATCATGCACACTACATCACACAACCGTCCCCTCAGTTCCCTTTTTAAAATTAGGAATAAAAGATACCATGGCCATCTATGCATAAAGAAACCCTCCCCTCCCCCAAGCTATTCAGCTACCAGGTAAAACCACCATTATAATTGATAGCATCATTCAGCAAGTTCTTCTGTGTGGAGTGGATTCTCTACAGGATTGGTCAGAACCTCAATATAAACCCTGCAGCTCCAGTTCTGTATCACACAATCCATATTCCCAAACGATAGAGTTGTCCCTCTTACAAGTCGCCATACAAAAAACAAATTGTGAATATCACCACAGGAACAGTACATGCTCCTTTTACTGCCAGACACCAATTAAATCAAATGGGTTTTCATTCATGTGATGACTCTACAGGATGTGGAGACCATTTAGTCTTCAGCATTGTTATTTTGAGTGCCAAGGGTCTTCTTTTAAATAAGGTCAGAAACTTTGCAAAACAATAAAAAATCCTGCAAAAAGACATTCAAAACTATACAGCAAACTTACCAAACCATAAGCTGGACTCTATAAGCAGTGCAATACTGGTAAAAGAGAAACAGAAATGTATTTTCTCCTGTACTTTACAATATACAGAAATGGAAAAATTGTACATTTTCCAAAGCAGACACATCCCAAACCTTAAAAAGTATTAAAACAAATATTTTTATTTCCTACCTTTGTTGCCTGGCATTTTATTTCTAATTGGGGTGGTCCCAGTTTCTTTTCCACTTTCCTTGTGTCAGTTTTCTCCTAAATTATTTTCCAGGTTTACCTTTCCATTTCTTCTCTCTCTTCTTTTCCTTCTCTACATTGATTTTTCTATGCTTTTTCCCCACTTTTCTTTTCTCTGCCTTTATATTCCCCTATCTGATTTTATGCTAATTCTCTCTTTCTCTAACCCTCTTCTTAGTGTCCTCCTTTTTACCTCTCATCTATCAGCTATTCCCATCTTTCTCTCATCCCCTTTCCAGCATTCCCCTTGCTCCCTCTGCCTCTCTCTTTCCCCATTTGCCTAGTCCCCCCCCCCCCCCACTCCATCGTTCACTCACTCCCTAGTCTTCCATTTCATAGTAACATAGTAGATGATGGCAGAAAAACACTTGACTGGTCAATCCAGTCTGCCCAACATCCTCTGTACTCTCTCTCAGCCCTCACCTACCCTCTACTGCCCCTCATCCTTTCACCAGTTCCATCCCTTTCTCCCCATGCCTTAAGGCGATTCTTCTAATCTCTTGCCTTCTACCTCATCTTTTATTGCCTCTCTTTCACCATCTTTTAAACCTACCCTCACTCAACCCTTTCAGAGACCTTCCTCTCACAGCTCTCCCCACCTATTTTCAATGGTTCTCATCCTCTCTCCAGTCTTTCAGGTCATTCACATTATGTCTCAGCCTTCCCTTCATTTCACATCTTCACTCATTATCCCAACCCATCAACACCCCTCCCCCCCTACCGCTCATACCTACCAATTGCCAGATCCTCACTATCCCCTTGAAAGGTTCTCTCTCTCCTATCTATTGTCCCCACAATACTCCCCAACTCAATCACCAATTTCCAGTCATCTTCTGCTCTGTTCCATTAGCCCCCTCCTCTAATTCCATCCATCTTCCCAGCATTTGTTTTGAAAAAAAGAGGCCAAAGAAACATTTTCCATAGCTGTGGAACTCTTTGCCGAGACAGAGCAGGCTGCTATCAGATACTAATAAAATTTAAAAAATTACTAAAAACACACTTATTCTGTTTAGCATTCTAGAATGAGAATTATGGGTACTTTTTTTTAGCAGTCTCTGGAGGTTAATTTATTTTGTAGAAGATGGAATTTTTTAAAAATTGTTTTTATTGTTTTGAAAGCAATTTGTGTGTTTTTGCATTATTTTGTTTGAGATTGTGTATGTTTCTGTGTTATCCATGTGGAGGGGCATAATCAAACGTGAACGCCTATCTCCATGGGCGTCTATGTCTGAAAACGGGTACGTGAAGAGGCGGGACAGACCGTATTTTTGAAAAAATGGACGTTTTTCAGCTGGGCATTTGTTTTTTTTAGCGATAATGGAAACTAAAACCGCCCAGCTCAAAAATGTCCTAATCCGAGCCATTTGGTCGTGGGAGGGGCCACGATTCGTAGTACACTCGCCCCCCTGACATGCCAGGACACCAACTGGGCACCCTAGAGGTCAGTGCGGTGGACTTTAGACAATGCTCCCACATGCATAGCTCCCTTACCACGGGTGCTGAGCACCCAACCCCCCTCCCCCAAAACCCACTACCCACAAATGTACAACACTACCATAGCTCTTAGGGGTGAAGGGGGCACCTACATGTGGGTACAGTGGGTTTTGGAGGCCTCCCATTTACCAGCACAAGTATTACAGGTAGGGGGGATGGGCCTGGGTCCACCTGGCTGAAGTGCACTGCGGTACCCACTAAAAGTGCTCCAGGGACCTGCATACACGCAGGTCTCTAGGACTTGTTGCTGCTATATAACATTGGCACACCAGTTGACACCTGAAGACTAATCTCTCCGAAAACGTCCTTTATTGGAATAAGCACACTTACTCACAGTTAACTGCAGATCAGAGGTTGTGCCCCACTGGCAACGTCTCCCTGGTACTGAGATTAGCAGTAGGTCCGAGCTGGCAGAATGGTGTACAATGCCCCCTTTCAGCCACATCCAAGGTAAGAACTAAGTTCTATAACGTGGCTTACAAAAATGGCCACCACCTCATGGACTACCGGAAACAAAACAGGGCACACTCTGACCCAGTAAGCAGGGGGGAAAGCACCATGGGAGTAGAGCCTACCAACTACCAACATCGTGAGCATTTGCCACAAGCTAGTGGAATCACGGAGCCCAATACCCTACACCCACCACAATGCATTGCTGATGTGCAGTGCGCATAACAGAAAAGGTGTCACACTCACCCGAGAGCCACATCAGAACCAGGGAAAGGCTGTCACAGGATAGAACACATTCTGCTGTCATGGAAGTGGGTACGGCATTTGAGGCTGGCATAGAGGCTGGAAAAAAAGTTTTTAATGTGGGGTTTTTTTGGTGGGAGGGGGTTATTGACCATTGGGGGAGTCCGGGGAGGTCTTCCCCGATTCCCTCCAGTGGTCATCTGGTCAGTTGGGGCACTTTTTTGGGACCTGTTTGTGAAAAAAAGGGTCCAAAAAAAGTGACCCAAAATCGCGGTAAAAACGCCTTTTTTTTTCCGATTATCAGCTAAAGACGCCCATCTCTCCTCGGCCGATAACCATGCCCCAGTTCCGCCTTCACCATGCCTCCGACACGCCCCCGTCAACTTTACCCGTTTCTGTGACGGATTGCAGTTGGAAACGCCCAAAATCGGCTTTCGATTATACCAATTTGGGCGCCCATGGGAGAAAGACACCCATCTCCCGATTTGGGTCGCAATATAGGCGTTTTTCTCTTTCGATTATAAGCAGGATAGTTATATATGGAATACAAATGAATAAACTAAACTTTCCCACATCCCTGTGTCCCATCTTCTGCTCTTCCAGGGTCTCTGGTTCATTTGACCTTTTTTTTCTCTCCATGTCTATCATCATTCCCTCTGCTTCCCTATCTGTCCTAACATCTGCCCTCTGTGTCCCTATCCTTAACCTCCCCTCCAGGTTCAGCACCTCCCCCTGTGTCCCTGCACCATTTTGTGTTCGGCTCTCCTCCACCCCCTTCCCTTTCTCCTCCTGAACCCCTCATCCCACGGCCAGCATCTCTCCCGCTCTTCCCTGCTCCCCTCCCCATCTCTTTTCCCTCTGCTAACCTGTCTTCCCACCTCCCTTGGTTCCAGCATCTCTCTCTCTCTCTCTCTCTCTCTCTTTCCGTCCCTCCATGGCTCCCACTTTCTTCCCCACTGCCCTATCCAATCTCTCTCTTTTCTCCAGGTCAACTCCCCCCAATCCTGTCTAGCATCTCTCTCCCTCCCCACCAGCACCATAGTCAGGCACTTTTGTTTTCCTTCACCAGTTCCCCCTCCCCCTCCCCTCCCTCCTCCCAAGGTCTGGTGTCTTCCACCTGCCTCTCTTCCATTCCTTTCCTCCTCTCCCTTGGCACTCCTCCAAACTTCCCGTTCACTGCCGGCACTGTCAGCGAAACGATTCAAGGTGGGCTGCTCCTGGAAGCATTTTTTTCTGCAGTGTTCTGCCTCCTCTGATGCAACTTCCTGTCCCTGCATAGGCGGGAACTTGCAATTAAGAAAGCTTCTGGGACCAGCCTGTCTTGATCGCTGACAATGCCGGTGATGAACGGGAAGAAGGAAGAGAAAAAATAGTTACTGAACCTTGGCAGTGGCAGGGTGAGGGGAGTTTGCAAAATGCAGGACAAGGAGGCACTCTGGCCAGCTACTTTCCTCCAGAACTACTTACCTGGTCAAACTGGGGTGATGAACTATTTTTTAGTGATGCCTGTGTTAGTTACTCACACTTCTAAGAGCTGACTGCACAAAACTACTCCCTCTTGGAGAAATTCCTTTTTGTACTGTATGAACCTCCTTAAGAGCAAGGAGACGGTTATTACTCACACATCTAAAAGGTGTTTCCAGTAAAATCCTTCCTTTTGGAGAAATTTCTCTTCTTTGTACTGTATGAACCCATCTAAGAGCAATAGCATGCCAAGCTAGGAAGCTGATTCACTTTCTGTATGCTGTCTGATTTCCTAACTTAGGACTTACTCTTTTCATTGAATCCTCCAGAGCATTCTAATTTATCCTGATGTCCAGATATTTAGAGGTCTCCAAATTCACAGGGTCTCCTAAGCTTCAGGGGTCTCTCTTACATAGGTCCTTTTTACTATTATGCAAAGCTTGTGTGTTAGAAGGAGATCTGTAGAGGTAAGGAAAAAGAGAGAAATGTTTAGTATCCTTCTTCTACAGCCAAAAATTCTCTTAAAGAGAAGTGAAGGAAAACCTGAGGTCAATTTTGGGCTTTTCTGCTGTTATATTCTCTGTTTCTTTGTGTAATGTACTTTGGAGTTAGAGAAGTATAGGCCATAAAAGCACTGTGACCTGTTTTAATCTTAAAAAAAAAAGGTTGTTCACTCACTGACTTCTAATGACAGCTCACTGACTTGTAATGACAGAAGATCTCCTGTCTCTGTCTTCCACACAACATAACTCATTACAGGCCCCTAACTCTGAGCATTTATTTTTAGCTCAACTTAATTTGGCTGTTATGAAAATAATGACTTGGGTATTGATTGGCCAATAGATTCAGTTTAGCTAAAGAAATTGCATTTCCTCGACATCATATCAGCAATAATCCATGCTTCCTTTTCAGTATAATTATTTCAAAGAATACATTATTGCTCTTTCAAATGATCCATTTTAGGAAGAAGAAGTATAGATACTGATTCAGTAAGACCTTTTCCCATTCTATATTTATGGGAAGGTAATGAGTTAGAGCCTTAAGCTGGCCATTTTTAGCAAACATTTGGAAAGGGAAGACCATCCACAGAATAAGTGAATCCTATATAATAATTCTCACCTCCAACATTCTAATGTGCCTGGTACTGTGGCTCCCTCGGAGGTGGTCTGCTAGGTAGTTTAGAATGCACTGACGTCAGTGATGTCACTGACAGCTGATTCCAAGGCAAGGGGAGGAGTAGTTTCCCTTCTCCTCCCCCTGCCTGAGAAACAGCTGTCAGTGCCCCCCCTCGGCACAACACCCAAGCCCCTGCCCTGCAAAACCGCGAGCCAGGCAGGGGGAGGAGTACTCCTCCCCCTGCCTACCAATCAGTCTCAGTGCCCCCCCCCCCCCCTCGGTGCAACACCCAAGCCCCTCCGCCCCGGCGCAGTACCCAAGCCCCTACCCCCTCCTCGATGCATCACCCAAGACCCTCCCCCTAGCGCATCACCAAAGCCCCTACCCCCCCGGGCAATCAACTCCCTCGCCACCCGCAGCCGCCAATACTAACGCTGTCCAGCCGCTGCTGCTTCTCCTGTGGAGCAGCAGCGGCCGGTACAAAAAGAAAAAAGCCAAAAAAAGATTTTTAACCTGAAACGCGGCTCCATAGACAGCCATCTGGCATTGATTTTGTCACTGCAGCCGCTCCTCCTCTCCCCTCCACGTCACTGCCCCTGCAGGAAGACCCCGGAGGAGCGCAGTGACGTCAGAGGGGAGAGGAGGAGGAGCAGCTGCAGAGATGACAGCCAATGCCAGATGGCTGCAAACGGAGCTGTGTTTCAGGTTTAAAATCTTTTTTTGGCTTTTTTCTTTTTGTACCGGCCGCTGCTGCTCAACAGGAGACGCAGCAGCAGCCGGACAGCATTAGTATTGGCGGCTGCGGGTGGCGAGGGGGTTGATGTGCCCGAGGGGGGTTAGGGGCTTGGGTGATGTGCCGAAGGGGGAGGGTCGCTGGACATGGGTGGCTGCAGGGGGAAAGGAGGGTCGCTGGACATGGATGGCTGCAGGGGGGGCAGGGAAGAGGGAGGTGGGGAGGGGGTCCTGAGACCAGATGGGTGGCTGCAGGGGAGGGCAGGGGAGACAGAAGGGACGCTGCAGGGGGGCAGGGGGAGAGGAGGGTCGCTGGACAAGGGTGGCTGCAGGGGGGGCAAGGGAGAGAGGTGAGTCGCTGGACATGGGTGGCTACAGGGGGGGCAAGGGGAAAGGAGAGGAAGGTCGTTGGACATGGGTGGCTGCAGGAGGGCAGGGGAGAGGAGGGTCACTGGACATGGGTAGCTGCAGGGGGAGAGGAGTGTTGCTGGACATGGGTGGCTGCAGGGGGGGCAGGGGGAGAGGAGAGTCGCTGGACATGGGTGGCTACAGGGG
The DNA here is from genome assembly GCF_901765095.1 of Microcaecilia unicolor. Taxonomy (NCBI): domain Eukaryota; kingdom Metazoa; phylum Chordata; class Amphibia; order Gymnophiona; family Siphonopidae; genus Microcaecilia; species Microcaecilia unicolor. The sequence goes on from NC_044036.1 coordinate 115,235,209, forward strand.
GGGCAAGGGGAAAGGAGAGGAGGGTCGTTGGACATGGGTGGCTGCAGGAGGGCAGGGGAGAGGAGGGTCACTGGACATGGGTAGCTGCAGGGGGAGAGGAGTGTTGCTGGACATGGGTGGCTGCAGGGGGAGCAGGGGAGAGAGAAGGGCCGCTGCACCTGTGTGGCTGCAGGGGCAGAGGAGGGTTGGTGGGGAGGGGGTCCTGAGACCAGATGGGTGGCTGCAGGGGGGGCAGGGGAGACAGGAAGGACACTGCGGGGATTACCTTGCTAGCGCCCGTTTCATTGCCTACCGAAACGGGCCTTTTATACTAGTATCATATAATTGTGAATCGTTCCTGCTGGGATCACAAGTGCCTTGTTTTTAACTATAGTTAATCTGCCTTGTCTCATTTAAGCTAATGGGTTAGAAACACTGCTGACAGCCACCCTGCAGGCTCACTTTCTGCTGGAGCACAGACAATTGAGGTGTTAAGTACTTGTACTGCAGAGATGCCAAGTCTGTCATTTGGAGTATGTGGCACACATTTGAAGGCTCTCTCACACCTGCATTCCTTGAGCCCCTTCTCTCATTCATCAGAGCCTCAGTGCCCTGATGCTGATCACTGCCCTCATTAAGGGGCCCTTTTACTAAGCTGCGATAAAATGGGCCCTACGCTAGCAACAGTGACCGTTTTTGCCACATGCCAGGGCCCCTGAAGAAGGTAAAAAGGCCAAAAAATGAAATGGCTGTGCAGTAAGTTCACACTTGCTGTGCGGCTATTTCGGCAGGGAGCACTTACTGCCACCCATTGAAGTGGCAGTAAGGGCTCCGTGCTAACCTGGCAGTAACCAGGCAGTGCATGATGTATCGCCGGATAACTCCCTGTGGAAATATTTTTTCAATATTTCTGCTAGTGCCAGAAATGGCGCATGCTGGGGGTGGAATTACCGCTGGCACCCATGTTAGTCTGGCAGTAGTTCTGGGTTGCCACATGGCAATCCTTTAGTAAAAGGGCCCCTATAGGAGAAAAGCCAAGCAACCTTAACAGTCAGTGTTTTCTCAGTATGTTCATGCACAGTTGTTAGTCTCTAAGCTATGTCGCTTTTCATTCACATATTTTCAAGTATCACTTGCAATTGCTATGTCATAATTTACTCACAATATTTATTATCATTTTACCATGCACAAAATATTTTGTTTAAAGCTATTATTGTCACTATTATAATTTATTTATATCCTTTACATATTTTATGATTGGCATGTTTTTTTATATTATATATCTTTTACTGTTACTCATAAATGTACATTTATTTACATCCTATACATGTTTATGATTGGCATATTTTCACCTTTTATGTTTATATATATATATTTTACTGTTACTCATAAAATGTATATTTGTTTTTAGACTCCTGATGCAGGCCTAGCAGCCGAAACACAACGCTGTGTCGAGTCTTTTATCAAAAATGCTTTTACTTTAGATCAGATCTCTCTAATCTCTGGTACCCGTGGTCAATCCCCCACCTCTCCTTTTTATCTGTGTTCTCCTGTGGGACGTTTGAGTCCTCCGTGCCTGCAGATTCTCCTGAATGAATGCCATAACTTTCATAACAACATAAGCCTAAAAAAGCAATTGTCCTTAATTTGACCTCAAAGGGTCAAAACCAAATCCAAACAAACACCATATCATTCACTGCTGTGGACAGGACCAATGGTGTTTGATCTTTTGTCACAAACTGCCAATCTAGTGGGGAAACTAACTCGCATACTTACAGAATATCTGTCTTTTGCAACATTCAGCTTAAGCTTAAATTTATCAAAATCATTGATTCCCTTCTGCCCTCAAACCATGGCCAGTGTTTCTTTGTGAAACTATTGATATTAATATTAATATTGTGGCCCCACCTAAACAACCCCTTCTTTTGCCTCTTAGAGAGGATGCCTCTTGTTTTGCTTGTAGCTGTGGGGAAAAGATTATCCGTGAGGTCCCTGTAGACTGTTGATATATGTATGCGGAGCTATAAAATCTTCCTCAACTGTGTTTTCTTGTGAAGAATTAACAGTATATCATTTCTGTTTTCCAGTTTCCATTATGGGATTCGTGCTGACAGGTAAATACATTAACTAGAAACACACTGCATTGAATGAATGAAAAAATCACACTCTTATGATGAGGCCTAAGTACTTCAAGGTCATTATGTTTACCCTCTGATTTGAAGACACACCTGCACTATGGTAATCTGTTAATAAAACTGTGGTAGAATGGTTGATACAAGTAATGGAAGTACAGCTAGAAAGTAATCCTTTGCTGTCAAGTATAATAGATATGTGCTCAATATACTGTAATGAATATAGAGAAGATCATCTTGATTCAAAAAACAGCTGGATCAGAGATGACACAAAGTAGAATGCTGACTTAGAGTCAATCCGACAGTCACGTATCTCTGAAAATGAGTATACATTACATTACAGTATATTGAGCACATATCTATTATACTTGACAGCAAAGGATTACTGTGTAGTCCCTGAAGCAGCCCTGTTGGGCGAAACACGGCCTGTGTTGGGCTGTTTTTGTGCGTGTATACATATATTATAATTGTTTCTATTAATAAATCATGTTCTGTTTGCCTACGATCTGCTCCGTTTGTTTTCCATCTTGGATTTCACAGACCGTCTGCCTCTGTGCTTTCATGGCAGTACAGCTAGCCACAATGACCTATGACTATTAGGGATGTGCGTCCGTTAGCAAAAACTCAGTTTGATGGTGCGGCTTAAGAAATTTATTGCATACTAAATCAATTTATCACATTGTAACCTCTGATTTAACACGTGCTGAGTCTGTTAGTGGGCATAAAAATGTTCTGATACGTTAAAACATTCTCTGTGCAATGAATGTGTGACTTAGGGTGTCTTTTACTGGTGCCCTAGTGTTTTTAGCTAGAGACACCCATAGGAATATATTGGTGTCTCTAGTGTTTAGCACGCGCCTATTTTTAGCGTGTGCTAAAAACGCTAGTGTGTCTTAGTAAAAGACCCCCTTATATTGAAAAATATGAAACTGTGAAAAACCCCCAAATGAATGAAAAGTGAATGCAAGAGCTGTTGGTAGTTTCTAGTCCTTAGGGCAGGGGTTTTCCGTGCATGACACAGAATTGCTAATAAACTCATTTTAATACTAGCAAGCTCATTAGCATGGGACTTTTGGTCACTGCTTCCATGTACAATAAAGCAGTGGCCGAAAACGTCTGTGCATTACCCGCAAATTAACATTTCATTTAGATTGGCTAAAACTAGTCTAAATGAAACGTTGCAAGCCCAGTTTGCTTTGAGCATCAGGCCCTAAGAATCTTTTCACCATATCTACAACCCCTGACACAGGCGTCTGGTGAAACAAGGCCCATGTCAGGTCATTTGATAAACCTTGTTGCAACCCAATTCAGAAGGCTCATTGAGCTTCTTGCATGCATCTTTGTTGCTTCATACTGTGAATTCCCTCACCTCGGTAGAAATATGCTGCCCATGAGGGTTTAATGTGCACCCAGTGCCAGTCAAACATCAGAGAAGGCAGAGGTTCTTAGATCACTTTTGCAGGCAGAGCCCATCATCCTTGGGCTGGGAGAATTGGAGGGGCCTGAGGCAAAAATGGAGCCCTCCTGTGCCATTGCTTTATTGATTTGTATGACAATAGTTTACCTGGTTTCTGATTCAGACATCTACTGAAGAGTGATGCACATAGGGAAAATAATCCCAAATACAGATACAAAATGTTGGGTTCTTAATTGGAGTCACCACCTAAAAAAGATATTTGGAATCATTGTGGAATATTTGTTATAATTTTCAGCCCAGTGTGCCACGGCTGAAAAACAAAATAGAATATCAAGGATTATACCAAAGGGGATGAAGCACAAAACAGAGAATATCATTATGCCTGTGCTTAAGTTCTTGCTGCAACCACAACTTGAGCATTTTAAAAAGCTCTGGCCCAAAAAGAATAGTTGGCCCATCTCAAAAAGAATAGAGCAGAACTAGAAAAGAGTTCAGAGAAGGGTGACAAAGATGATTAAGGAGATAAAACTGTTCCCTTAGGAATAAAGGCTAAACAAGTTAAGGTTCTTCAGCTCGGAGAAAAGATGACTGAAAGAGGAAATGATAGAGGTTCATAAAATCATAAATGGGGTTCAACGGTGAAATAAAAAGCATTTGCTTAACTTTTCAAAAAACACATAAACAAAAGGACACTTATTAGTGAAACACAAAGATGGGGGGAGGAAATGAGTTGCTCCCCCAGTTTACCCCTGCCCCCCCCCCAAGAAAAATGGAGGACTGGCTATGCCCCTAGAGAGCATGAATGGTCATTTTATGTGACATGTGAATGAAGTCTCGCACTCTTTTGACATGAACGAGATTAGATAAATATTTCAGTTACAGCATACATTATGGATCATGAGAGATGGAGTGCAATCATTTTCTGACTGGAATACAGAATAGTTTCTTCAGTTTTGGGATTAAAAAAACACATTCATGTTAGTAAAAAGCAATAGAAACATTTATTGTTAAAGAAGAGAGAACAGGGAAGGGGAGAGGTTAGGTATTTGGATATCAGGCTTGGCTAAGGGAATTATTGTAATGAAAGGTTTATATATAGATAGAGAAATAGATATTTTTATTTTATTTTTTTAAAATTTTTAGGTGGCTGAGGCTAGAGGCCAATATCAAGTCAGACTCGGGCACCCAGAAGGGTGGTTCCATATGATTTTTTTTGATAGATGCCTAATATTTACTATGTTATAAATTAAAAAATAATGAGAGTCTTTTACAAAGGCGCATGCTAAATATAATTGTGCACTAAACGCTAGAGATGCCTATATAGTCCTATAGAAGCTCTTCAATAAAATATCACCCAAATAGCACACTGTGGGGACTAGTAGTCACAATAAATAATTAGTGTCCCAAACATTTATATCACAAGCAGGATTTAGCAACATACCATTTGGTACATGGGGAAAATCAGATTAACTGCTTCTCACAACCATATGAACAATATTGTTCCTCTTGCACAGGCGAAATGGTGTGGAGCAAATCCTCATATGATCCCCTTATTTCTTTATCACTAATCTTATATTTTTTAATTATCAAAAGCTGTGCAAATACGCGTAAAAAATTGTATGCATTCTTTCCAAACATTCACTTATCTGTAAGGCAGCAATTTAACAGTAACAGGGAACCCCCGCCGACATGGCCAAGTTTCGCATAGTGCTTTATCAAGGAAGAGGCTCTCTGCAACATAAACCATATGAACATTACTACTTGCACATAACCAAAATAACCATCCACTTTCTCACATTCAAATAACATCATTACCTTTTCATCCTGCTTATAACCTTGTCTATCAGAAAATGGCCGCGGCGTTTCAGCGCGAACCTTGCTTTTAAATGAGCTACAGCTGATCAGAAAGCGAGCTGTGTGATTGGATCCTCATCCCCAACCAAACAGCCAATGAAATAGCAGCCCATACGATTACATCATTGACCACCAATCAATTTCCGAGTTAAGCCCGTCCGGAACTAAAGTTTGTAACTTAAATATCCATTTCTGCTCCCTAAAATTTAAAAGTTGAGCAGTATTACCACCCTCCCATCCCATACTTATATGATCGATTATCCTCCATCTAAAGTCAGAGAGTAAATGCCCTTTCTCCAGCCAATGCTGTACCAAGGGCGCTGACAAAATTGAATTTTTTATACGAGATTTATGTTCATTCAGCCGTGTTTTAATCGGTCTGCTCGATCTTCCTATATATATTTTATTACAGGGACAAATTATCATATATACCACATTCTGCGAAAGACAATTTGTGTTAGAATGAGCATGTATAGGTCTAGACCTCTCTGAAGATCTCCAGGTCACCCCCTCAATGGTGGTTTCACACCATTGGCAAGATCCACATTTTGTATGACCCGTAATAACAACGCTGCTATTACTACCCTCAATATTTCTATATGATAGTAATTCCCCCAGAGTTTTACCACGAGTGTAAGCTCCAATGGGGTGTTGTGTAAAACATTCACAAATTTGTAGAACATGCCAGTGTTGATGAATACTTGCCATCACTTTTAGACTTAAAGATGAATAAGGGAGAACAGCAGTAAGTCTATCCTCTTGCTCCTGGGATCGATATTGTAATAATAAATCCCTGTTAGCAAATCTCGCTCTCAAGTATGCCTTCCTAATCACTGATCTAGGATAGCCTCTTTCCAAAAATTTATTTGTCATCCTAATTTGTCCCTGTAATAAAATATATATAGGAAGATCGAGCAGACCGATTAAAACACGGCTGAATGAACATAAATCTCGTATAAAAAATTCAATTTTGTCAGCGCCCTTGGTACAGCATTGGCTGGAGAAAGGGCATTTACTCTCTGACTTTAGATGGAGGATAATCGATCATATAAGTATGGGATGGGAGGGTGGTAATACTGCTCAACTTTTAAATTTTAGGGAGCAGAAATGGATATTTAAGTTACAAACTTTAGTTCCGGACGGGCTTAACTCGGAAATTGATTGGTGGTCAATGATGTAATCGTATGGGCTGCTATTTCATTGGCTGTTTGGTTGGGGATGAGGATCCAATCACACAGCTCGCTTTCTGATCAGCTGTAGCTCATTTAAAAGCAAGGTTCGCGCTGAAACGCCGCGGCCATTTTCTGATAGACAGGGTTATAAGCAGGATGAAAAGGTAATGATGTTATTTGAATGTGAGAAAGTGGATGGTTTATTTTGGTTATGTGCAAGTAGTAATGTTCTATGGTTTATGTTGCAGAGAGCCTCTTCCTTGATAAAGCACTATGCGAAACTTGGCCATGTCGGCGGGGGTTCCCTGTTACTGTTAAATTGCTGCCTTACAGATAAGTGAATGTTTGGAAAGAATGCATACAATTTTTTACGCGTATTTGCACAGCTTTTGATAATTAAAAAATATAAGATTAGTGATAAAGAAATAAGGGGATCATATGAGGATTTGCTCCACACCATTTCGCCTGTGCGAGAGAACAATATTGTTCATATGGTTGTGAGAAGCAGTTAATCTGATTTTCCCCATGTACCAAATGGTATGTTGCTAAATCCTGCTTGTGATATAAATGTTTGGGACACTAATTATATATAGTCCTATAGGCATCTCTAGCCTTTAGTGCACGCTAATTATTAGTGTGCGCTAAATGCTAGAGATGCCCATAGGAATATATGGGCATCTCTAGTGTTTAGCGCATGCTTAATTTTAGCGTGCGCTAAAAACAGTGGCACGCCTTTGTAAAGGGGTCCAAAATGAACATGGAAAATAAGGTGATATCTTTTTTTGTTTTTTTGGACTACTAAATACATTTTTTGACCAGCTGTCTTAGGCCTGAACCTTTCTCCTTGAGTCTGAACAGTATACTTCTCTTATAGTATGATTGTCCTGACTTAGGAAGGAGGTTTTGACAAAAAAAAATGTATTTAGTCCTTTCCTCTCTGAACACACCACCCGAACTCTCGTCCACGCTCTCATTACCTCTCGCCTGGACTACTGCAACTTACTCCTCACCGGCCTCCCACTTAGCCATCTATCCCCCCTTCAATCTGTTCAGAACTCTGCTGCACGTCTCATATTCCGCCAGAACCGATATACTCATATCACCCCTCTCCTCAGGTCACTTCACTGGCTTCCGATCAGATACCGCATTCAATTCAAGCTTCTCCTTCTTACCTACAAATGCACTCAGTCTGCTGCCCCTCACTATCTTTCTACCCTCATCTTCCCTTACGTTCCCGCCCGTAACCTCCGTTCACAGGATAAATCCCTCCTCTCAGTACCCTTCTCCACCACCGCCAACTCCAGGCTCCGCTCATTCTGCTTCGCCTCACCCTATGCTTGGAACATCCTTCCTGAGCCCTTACGCCAAGCCCCCTCCCTGCCCGTCTTCAAGTCTTTGCTTAAAGCCCACCTCTTCAATGCTGCATTTGGCACCTAACCCTTACCATTCAGTAAATCCAGACTGCCCCAATTTGATTGCCCCTATCGGACCGACCGTTCACTTGTCTATTAGATTGTAAGCTCTTTGAGCAGGGACTATCTCTCTTTGTTAAATTGTACAGCGCTGCGTAACCCTAGTAGCGCTCTAGAAATGTTAAGTAGTAGTAGTCCAAAAAAAGGTGTTACTTTCTTTTACATTTTTTCTTTTATTTCTATTTATAAACTTTTAAAGTGGACTAACACAGCTACCACATTCTTCATCCTAAATTAAAAAAAAATATATATATATATTTTTTTTCTACTTTTGCTGTCTGGTATTTAATTTTTCTAATTGTGTTGGCCCCATTCTGTGGTTACTGCTTTCTTGTCTTCTTTTAACTCTTTTTCCAAAGGTCTCCTCTCCATTTTTCATTTTTTCTCTTCCTCTGTTTTCACCTCCTCCACTACATCCAACTCATTGATCTGTTCCTTTTAGCTGTCTTACATTTTTATTATTATTATTATTATTATATTTTGCCTATCCATTCAGATTTCAATCATCTTCTTTTTACTGTGTCTACCTACAACTTTCCATTTTTTCCCTCACTGGTTCTCCCATTCTTCTTCCTTTTATTCCCCAGTCTTTCAATAGTTCTTTTCTTTCCCCCTGCCATCCAGAATCTTCTCATTCTACCTCTGCCATCAAGCCCTCTCTGTCTCTATCACCTGACATCAATCATCTTGTTTTTCTCTCCCTATCCCCATCACTATCCAGCATTTCCTCTCTTGTCTCTCTCTCCCTTGCCATCCAGCATATCCTTTCTTGTCCTTGTCTCACTCTCTGGCACCCAGCATCCTCCCTCCTCTCTTTCTTTCTCCTATCCAGTATCACCTCTGTCTCTGTCTGCACTTCTCTTTATCCTCTCACCTCCCCCTGCACCATTCAGCATTGTCCTTTCTCTCTCTCTCTCCCCCCATGCAATATTGCCTCTATCTCTCTCTTGCCCCACCATCAAATATCTCCTACTGTGTCTCTCCTACCCTCCCTCCTCCCCATCATACAACATTGCCTGTCTATCTGTCAACACTACCCCACCTCTTTACCCCTGCACTATTTAGCATTGCCCCTGCCTATATCTCTTTCCCCTATTCAGCATTGCCCCTCTTTTGCTCTCTCCACCCATTCAGAATTGCCCCTTTCTGCTGTATCTTCATCTCTCCAGCCCATCCAGTATTGCCTTGGTCTCTCCCTCCTCCCCATCTAGTATTGCCCCGACTGTGTTCTTTCTCTCTCTCTCTCTTTCTCTTTCTTTTATTCCCTTCCCATCCAGTCATATCCTGTTTCTCTCTCCCTCCCATTTCTTTCTCCCCTCCTATTCACTGCCACGTGCAGCTCAATTTTCCTTCCTCCAACCCATTGCAGCTTTGCTGGTCCTGTGCTAATAAATAACCCACGAAGATGCACAGGACTGCGTCTCTCTGCCTGCCGCTACTGTTTCCTATGCTGGTCCCGGAAGTTTACATCAGAGGAGGCAGAATGCGAATACCGAATATAAGTACATAAGTACATAAGTAATGCCACACTGGCAAAAAGACCAAGGGTCCATCGAGCCCAGCATCCTGTCCACGACAGCAGCCAATCCAGGCCAAGGGCACCTGGCAAGCTTCCCAAACGTACAAACATTCTATACATGTTATTCCTGGAATTGTGGATTTTTCCCCAGTCCATTTAGTAGCGGTTTATGGACTTGTCCTTTAGGAAACCGTCCAACCCCTTTTTAAACTCTGCTAAGCTAACCGCCTTCACCACTTTCTCCGGCAACGAATTCCAGAGTTTAATTATACGTTGGGAGAAGAAAAATTTTCTACGATTTCTTTTAAATTTACTACACTGTAGTTTCATCGCATGCCCCCTAGTCCTAGTATTTTTGGAAAGCGTGAACAGACGCTTCACATCCACCTGTTCCACTCCACTCATTATTTTATATACCTATATCATGTCTCCCCTCAGCCGTCTCTTCTCCAAGCTGAATAACCCTAGCCTCCTTAATTTTTCTTCATAGGGAAGTCGTCCCATCCCCGCTATCATTTTAGTCGCCCTTCGCTGCACCTTTTCCAATTCCACTATATCTTTCTTGAGATACAGCGACCAGAATTGAACACAATACTCAAGGTGCGGTTGCACCATGGAGCGATACAACGGCATTATAAACATCCTCACACCTGTTTTCCATACCTTTCCTAATAATACCCAACATTCTATTCGCTTTCCTAGTCGCAGCAGCACACTGAGCAGAAGGTTTCAGCGTATTATTGACGACGACACCCAGATCCCTTTCTTGGTCCGTAACTCCTAACGTGGAACCTTGCATGACGTAGCTATAATTCGGGTTCTTTTTTCCCACATGCATCACCTTGCACTTGCTCACATTAAACGTCATCTGCCATTTAGCCGCCCAGTCTCGTAAGGTCCTCTTGTAATTTTTCACAATCCTGTCGCGATTTAACAACTTTGAATAACTTTGTGTCATCAGCAAATTTAATTACCTCGCTAGTTACTCCCATCTCTAAATCATTTATAAATATATTAAAAAGCAGCGGTCCTAGCACAGACCCCTGAGGAACCCCATTACTACCCTTTTCCATTGTGAATACTGACCATTTAACCGCACTCTCTGTTTCCTATCCTTCAACCAGTTTTTAATCCACAATAGGACATTTCCTCCTATCCCATGACCCTCCAATTTCCTCTGCAGCCTTTCATGAGGTACCTTGTCAAACGCCTTTTGAAAATCCAGATACACAATATCAACCGGTTCCCCTTTGTCCACATGTTTGTTTACTCCTTCAAAGAATTGAAGTAAATTGGTCAGGCAAGATTTCCCCACACAAAAGCCGTGCTGACTCGGTCTCAGTAATCCATGTCCTCAGATGTGCTCTGTAATTTTGTTTTTAATAATAGCCTCTACCATTTTCCCCGGTCTATAATTTCCCGGATCTCCCCTGGAGCCTTTTTTAAAAATCGGCGTTACATTGGCCACCCTCCAATCTTCCGGTACCACGCTTGATTTTAAGGATAAGTTGCATATCACTAGCAGTAGCTCCGCAAGCTCATTTTTCAGTTCTATCAGTACTCTAGGATGAATACCATCCGGTCCAGGAGATTTGCTACTCTTCAGTTTGCTGAACTGCCCCATTACGTCCTCCAGGTTTACCGTGAAGTCAGTAAGTTTCTCCAACTTGTCCGCTTGAAATACCATTTCCGACACCGGTATCCCATCCAAATCTTCCTCAGTGAAGAGCGAAGCAAAGAATTCATTCAGTCTCTCCGCTACGTCTTTGTCTTCCTTGATCGCCCCTTTTACCCCTCAGTCATCCAGCGGCCCAACCGATTCTTTTGCCAGCTTCCTGCTTTTAATATACCGAAAAAAATTTTACTATGTTTTTTTGCCTCTAATGCTATCTTTTTTTCGTAATCCCTCTTGGCCGCCTTTATCTGCACCTTGCATTTGCTTTGACACTCCTAATGTTGCTTCTTGTTATTTTCAGACGGTTCCTTCTTCCATTTTCTGAAGGCGTTTCTTTTAGCCCTAATAGCTTCCTTCACCTCACTTTTCAACCAGGCCCGGCTGTCTTTTGGACTTCTGTCTTTCTTTTCTAATTCATGGATATGTATGGCCTGGGCCTCCAGGATGGTATTTTTGAACAGCGTCCACGCCTGTTGTACAGTTTTTACTCTCTCAGTTGCCCCCCTAAGTTTTTTTTTTTTTTTTTTACCGTAATGAACATCGAGCTTTAACATAACAATGAATAAAAGAAGCAATATGAAATCAGAGATCGACCACCCAAGTTTTAAACCATTTAACCAGCCAGGAAAGGTTAGCATTTAGCGGATAGCTGGTTATACTGCATGATATAACCGACTATCCACTGATATTCAGTGCATCACCAGCTAAGTTTGGCAGCTAAATTAGGTCACCAAAATAGCTAGAATATGTTTGGCTTGTTTAAACTTAACCGCCCAGTGCTGAATATAAGCGTGGCCAGTTAAATTTAAACTAGCCAAAAAACACCCCAATATTCAATGCTGGTCACCAAAAACGGCCTGGCATTGAATATCCGGGCTCAGCGCCAGCCGCAGGAGGCAATCTGACTACCTCCCATAGTCTAAATATCAGCCCTCAAGTGTTTATTTCAGTAGGATTTAGCACAGTATAGCCGTTGATTATTTGTATTCAAATTTAAATCACTACTCATCCAAATACTTGAATTTGTGCCTGCCAGAGGGCTAGCAGAGAATTTTCAAATTGTCTGGTTTGATTCAGATTGTAATATACTGTTTTTTAAATTGTTTATTTATTGATTTTAAATGTTTTTCCAAAGCGAACTTTGTCAAGAATATGCCTAAAATTACAAAGAAATTATCTTTAAAGGTATTTTACCCTAAACACTATATAAGTATCGCATACAGGTACTGCATAAAGTTCAAGCTTCTGCTACTAACCTACAAATGCACTCGATCTGCAGCCCCTCCTTACCTCTCAACCCTCATCTCCCTGTACGTTCCTACCCGTAACCTCTGCTCTCAAGACAAATCCCTCCTTTCAGTACCCTTCTCCACCACCGCCAACTCCAGGCTCCGCCCTTTCTGCCTCGCCTCACCCCATGCGTGGAACAAATTCCCTGAGCCCATACGCCAGGCCCCCTCCCTGCCCATCTTCAAATCATTGCTCAAAACCCACCTCTTCAATGCCGCCTTCGGCACCTAACCACTACACCTCTACTCAGGAAATCTAGTCTGCCCCAACTTGACATTTCGTCCTTTAGATTGTAAGCTCCTTTGAGCAGGGACTGTCCTTCCTTGTTAATTTGTACAGCGCTGCGTAACCGTAGTAGCGCTCTAGAAATGTTAAGTAGTAGTAAGTAGTATAAATATAAAGGCATAGTCCACATTATGAGGGGGGTTGATACACAACTCCTATAAGAGGATAAGGAAATTTAAAGAAAGTTAAAAAAAAAAATATATATATATATATATATATATATATGATGGCGTTTAGGAGATCCTGCAGCTACACCATTAATTTCTTACTAGTCCAGAGAGTCTCTATAGATCAAGTTTTCGGAATTCTTGCATTTGTAAAAGTTTGAAGCTGAAAAGGTTCAAAAAATGAAATGTTGTGTTATCTATCTGAAGAACACTTGCACAGGAACCTTAATTGAAATTTAGCACCCAAAGACAAGGTTTCCTGTCTCAAAGATAAGAATTTCTTCCTTCTTTCTTGTGTCGATCTGGAAACATCCGGAAATATCTGGATCTTTTCTCCCAAGAAAAGAACTGGAGCAGATTGTCTCAAATATAGTCTCAACAAAGCCTCTTTATCTTGCAAAAATACAAAGGAAATCAGCAAAGTAGAACAAAAGTCCACTTCATCTTGCGATTGTTCTAGAAGCGCTAAAACATCTAAGCTATCTGAGGAAACATTCATGACGACTTGGTCCTTAGGTTTAACTTCTCGAGTCGGCAGATAATAAAGCTTTTGTATTGGAGGAAATGTATTTTCAGAATATTGAAGAACTTCTTTAAGAAATCTATGAAACAAATCTCTTGAAGAGATATATTTTACAGAGGGTAAGTTTAGTATCCTCAAGTTCAATGACCTAACTCCGTTTTCTAAGTTCTCCAATTTACGGTTGACCAGATAAGTATTTTGTAATAATTTTGACTCCACTTTTTTAACTTGCTTTAAAGTTATATCAACATTTTTTAAGTCTGTCTCCTGATGGACAATTCGAGATTGAAGAGATTCTATCATTGAGGCATTCAATCTCATATTGGATACAAATGCAAGACAAACCTTGTGCAAGGATTCCATTGCTGACCATAGAGACTCTAATGTTACCTTAGATGGCTTCTCCAATGGTTGTAGGGCCATCTCAGAGCCAGGCCGCACTCCACCCTCCACCCTCCACCAGTGGCTCCGATGGCAACTCTGGCCCTGATGCGCTTTGCCCAACATTCGAGGGAGTAGGTAAAAGGTTCTGTTTGTCGGGAGAATCTCCCTTTTGAAGCATCGCACTAACTTGGGAAGAACTCTCCTTAGCCCGTTCAACCGCCTAAACTTCCAAAAGCTCGACGGGTGTTCTTCCCAGCATGCTCCTTGCTTCCAGAACCAACTGCACTGGGCTTCGCGGGCTAAGTGAAACTTCACTTTCCAGACCGGGACTCCTCTCTGTTCCAGTCAAAGGAGTGCCCTTGGATGTAGTTGGCGTTGGATATGCTGTGATAGGTCTGACGAAGAGTAGGATCCATAGAGGGTAAGAAGAATCCTCATCTAGTCTTTCCTTTCCTCTTTGGCATTATGAATAAGAAAATAGTAACTAGAGAAAATAAAATCTTCAGAGCTCAGCATAGCATGTCTGGTCTCAACGCCATCTTGGTCAATCCAGGTCCCCAGATTGTAATATACTTTAACTTTTGTTTCCTTCTCTTAATATTTCCTATCTACTGAATTTACCTATCTATAAAAATAAAGACAAAAAAAATCCTCTCTTTTCACTTGCAGGGGTACTGGCCTCTAACTTACTATATCTCTGTCTTTATCCTGACTTTATAGTACCATCCTACTCACCCACCCCTAGGTTAACTCTCTCTCTCTATAGGAACATCCAGAGACAAGTATCTTCAATAAACCCTACATTGGTCAATCCTCCTCATTCATATCCCTTAACACAGTTCACCTTTTCACACTTGTGAATCACATCCACATGACCTTCATTCAATTCAAGAAGTAAACAGGTAGTGGGAAGTAGACCACAAACTCAAGAGACAAGGACTATAATCTTTGGTCTTAAAATATCTTTATTGGTCAAAGACTTGACACAGTACTGTATTTTGGCCACCGGCCTGCTTCAGGAGTCTTTTATACAAGATCATGTATGAAAATCTCCAATAATGGATGTTTATTGAGCAATGGTACAAAAAGTTGGTCTTGAAAAAGACCTTTGACAGATGCTACCGATAGTATTCAATCTGTGCATCTAGTTTTCAAGTAGCAACATGCTATCACACAATATGGTTTGATGTAAGAGAAAAAGCAGAGTTCGGATGCACAAAGCTCAAAATACTGGATTTCAAATGTACTGATTTTGGAAAAAAGATATAAAGAGAGGTGACTAGACATTTTTATAGGTATGGGGAAAGGAGAAAAAATAGAATTGGAAATGCAAGACTGAAAGATACTGAGAATAACTATGCGGAGAGTAATGAGAATAAAGTGAACATGCTAAACAAATACTTGTTCACGGAAGAAAATCCTGGAGAAGAACCGTGGTCAGTTGCCGAGGGAATATCTGGGAATGGATCCGCTTCAATCCAGCTTTCGCCCCCTACACTCGACAGAAACGGCACTATCTAAAGTCTGCAATGACCTGTTCCTTGCCAAATCCAAAGGTCACTACTCCATCCTCATCCTCCTTGACCTATCCGCCGCTTTTGACACTGTCAATCACAACTTACTTCTCGCCACACTGTCCTCATTTGGGTTCCAGGGCTCTGTCCTCTCCTGGTTCTCCTCTTATCTCACCCACCGTACCTTCAGAGTACACTCTCATGGTTCTTCCTCCACCCCCATCCCTCTCTCCTTGGACCCCTTCTTTTTTCAATCTACACCTCTTCCCTGGGCTCCCTAATCTCCTCTCATGGTTTCCAATATCATCTTTATGCTGATGACACCCAGCTCTATCTCTCCACACCAGACATCACTGCAGAAACCCAAGACAAAGTATCGGCCTGCTTATCCGACATTGCTGCCTGGATGTCCAACCGCCACTCGAAACTGAACATGGCCAAGACCGAGCTTATTGTCTTCCCTCCCAAACCCACTTCTCCTCTCCATCCACTCTCTCAGTTTATAACACCCTCATCGTCCTTGTCTAATCTGCCCGCAACCTCGGAGTCATCTTCGACTCCTCCTTCTCCTTCTCTGCGTATATCCATCAGATAGCCAAGACCTGTCGCTTCTTCCTCTATAACATCGGCAAAATTCGTCCTTTCCTCTCTGAGCACACCACCCGAACTCTCATCCACTCTCTCATCACCTCTTGCCTTGACTACTACAACCTACTCCTCACTGGCCTCCCACTTTGCCATCTATCCCCCCTTCAGTCTGTTCAGAACTCTGCCGCATGCCTTATCTTCCGCCTGGACCGATATACTCATATCACCCCTCTCCTTAAGTCACTTCACTGGCTTCCGATCAGGTACCGCATACAGTTCAAGCTTCTCCTATTAACCTACAAATGCACTCGATCTGCAGCCTCTCCTTACCTCTCTACCCTCATGTTCCTACCTGTAATCTCCGCTCTCAAGAAAATCCCTCCTTTCAGTACCCTTTTCCACCACTGCCAACTCCAGGCTCTGCCCGTTCTGCCTCGCTTCACCCCATGCCTGGAATAAACTCCCTGAGCCCATACGCCAGGCCCCCTCCCTACCCATCTTCAAAGCCTTGCTCAAAGCCCACCTCTTCAATGTCGCCTTCGGCACCTAACCACCATACCTCTATTCAGGAAATCTAGACTGCTCCATTAGATTGTAAGCTCTTTTGAGCAGGGACTGTCCTTTTTGTTAAACTATACAGCGCTGCATAACCCTAGTAGTGCTCTAGAAATGTTAAGTAGTAGTAGTAGTAATATCTGGGAATGGAGTGGATAGAAAGCGTTTATAAACAGCTTGAAAATCTGAAAATGGACAAACCTATGGGGCCGGATAGGTATATCCCAGGATACTAAGAGAGCTCAGAGAAGTCCTGGTGGACCTCTTAAGGATTTATTTAATAGTTCTTTAGAGACAAGAGAGGTTCTGAGGGATAGGAGATGAGCTAATGTGGTCCCCCCAAAAGCAGAGACAGTGAAGAAGTGGGAAACTACAGGCCGGTAAGCTGCACGTCGGTGGAAGGAAAAATAATGGAATCGTTGCTGAAGGAAAGGATAGTTGACTTTCTAGAAGCCAATGGGTTACAAGATCTGAAGCACCATGGCTTTACCAAAGGAAAATCCTGTCAAATGAATCTGATTGACTTCTTTGACTGGGTGACCGAAGAACTGGATGAAGGACATATGCTAGATGTAATCTGCTTGGATTTCAGCAAAGCCTTTGATACAGTCCCTCATAGAAGACTCGTGAATAAGCTAAGAGAGCTGAACTTAGGACCCAAAGTGGTGAACTGGATTGTAAACTGGTTGACCAACAGCTGGTAGAGGGTGGTGGTAAATGGAATATGCTCTGAAGAAAGGAAGGTGAGCAGTGGAGTGCTTCAGGAGTCGTGCTGGGGCCCATTCTGTTTAATATATTTTTGCAAGACATTGCTGAAGGGTTAGAAGGAAAAGTTTGCTTTTTTGTGTAGAACTAATTTTTTTATTTTTAAATATGCTGTGCTCAGTGGAGGGGGGTATCGTCCACAGGACTCACTTGCAGTCTTCACTGCTTTGACCCCTTGTTGAACATCATTGCACACCTCCTTCCTACCCTAATCTCAATGTTTTCAACGTGCAACATATAATCAATATAGCAAGGACATCCAACGCATTTGTAATAGATGTTACTACTTAGCTTGTTCCGGAGCCAACACTGCTCAAATTCGTTGATGTTAATGTCCTGTGGGGATCCCCATCCTTGGTGAAGTTAAAAACAGAATCATAGTTCACTGTTCCCTTAGTGCGGGACTGGAATTTTCACTCAAAGCCGTTGTTCCTGGTTCCCTACATGCTCGGCATGTTTCGCATTATGCGTCCTCAGGGGAACACCATGTGAGCTGAAAGTATAAATTGCCACTTTAAGCCAGTAAGAGAGCACGTAATGCTGAGCGAAAGTGGCTGCTAAATCCCAGCACCAACACACAGGCACTGGATCAAATGGTATGTGTCCTACCCTATTCGCCTCTGACTGACCAGATTAAAAATTTTTTTTTAGAAAACACTGGTCAGTTTTACAATTGAACAACATAACCAAAGTCTATACATCATGAACACATGGGCAGATGCATTTCGTCTGAAATTAAATGCAGAAAAAACTCAATGCCTGATACTCACCTCCCAATACAACACAAATGAATTCAACGCGATAAACACACCAAACCTAAACCTTCCGATCTCAGAAATGCTCAAAATCCTTGGAGTCACTATCGACCACCACTTGACACTCGAAACCCATGCAAATAACACAACAAAGAAGATGTTCTACTGCATGTGGAAATTGAAAAGGATAAGACCATTCTTCCCAAGATTCGTCTTTCGCAACCTAGTGCAATCCCTCGTGCTCAGCCATCTGGATTACTGCAACTCACTATACGCAGGCTGCAAAGAGCAAATACTGAGGAAACTTCAAACAGCCCAGAACACAGCAGCCAGACTGATCTTCAGAAAACCAAAATATGAAAGGGCAACACCACTACGAGAGAAACTACACTGGCTTCCACTTAGGGAACGCGTCACTTTTAAGGTATGCACATTAGTCCACAAGATCATTAACGGCGAAGCCCCAGCCTACATGTCCGAGCTGATAGACCTACCACCCAGAAATGCTAAAAGATCAACCCGAACATACCTCAACCTCCACTTCCCTAATTGCAAGGGCGTGAAATACAAGACGCTACACGCGTTAACCTTTTCTCATATGAGCACACAGCTTTGGAATACACTGCCGCGCAACCTAAGAACGATTCACGAACAAGCTTCCTTCCGCAAATCATTGAAGACTCACCTGTTTGAAACAATCTACGGAAAGAGCCAAAACACATAGAGTCCACACTCACTATTCATCAATGTATCACCCCCCTTAATTCCACATCACCCATACATATACTCACAGAAATATGTACACCCAACATATGTCTTTGTGCTTTACTACTGCCCTTAAGCTTCCCATTGTCTCCTTCCAATGTTTCAATGTTGATGTCCCATTGTAATATTCCTAACGATAGTTCGATTCTCGCATAACCTGTACAATGTAACCCATAACCAAGCTGTACAACTGTATTTCCACTATTCATATCTTACTGTAAGCCACACTGAACCCGCAAAGAGGTGGGAAAATGTGGGATACAAATGCAATAAATAAATAAAACCACAGAAGTGAGCTTTGCTTATAAAAAGCAAGGAATATTGGGGAACTACTAACCTATGGACGCACCTCTAACACCATGGATCAGGTAGGGGGCCATGACAGCTGCTCAAAATGCGTGTACTGTCGTTATGCTTGGAAAACTTCTGCTGTTACACACCCCATGACAGGGCGCAGGTATACCCTCTGACATAACACCAATTGTGAATCAACACAAGTCATATATGGGATTATATGCCCCTGCTCAAAATGGTACATTGGGCAAACGAGGCGAAGAATCAAAGATCGGATTGCAGAACATCTTAGCAACCTTAGGACCTGGAAGAAAGAAGCCCCGTTAGTGTCCTACTGGGTAGAAATGAACCACAGCAATACAGATCTTAAATTTATAGTTCTGGACCAGATCGCAGGGAGTTTGATGGGTGACATCACATCTATGCTGATCCGAAGAGAACAGCGGTTCATCTATTACTAGCAGTCTGCCACTCCACATGGCTTGAATAAAGAGATAGAGTGGGTATCATGAATTTCAAAAATAGTGGGTGGAGATGCCACGTCACTATATAAGTAGGGCGCATGCACCGGCATCCGTTTGACGGTTGGTTTGAAAAGCGGCTAAGTACCACCACAGGTTAGCTGAAATGTTGGATTTAAAAGCAACATGTTTTGAAAACAATGTATTCATTATGTAGACAAGCACGTTTTATGAAGACTTTAGCGTAGGATGTGCTTTTTGGAATTTTTGTGATAATGCAGTTGTTAAAGTTACAAGTTTGATGTTGGCAATTTATACTTTCAGCTCACATGGTGTTCCCCTGAGGACACATAATGCGAAACATGCCAAGCATGTAGGGAACCAGGAACAATGGCTTTGAGTCCTGTGGACGATACCCCCTCCACTGAGCACAGCATATTTAAAAATAAAAAAATTAGTTAGTACACAGTGCACTGGGATAAGGTATAGTTAGGTTTTATTGCTAAGAGGTTTCTTGATATAGGTCTTAGTTAAAATTTAGTGCCAAGAAGTGCAGAGTGATGCACTTGGGGTGCAGAAATACAAAAGAGATGTACCGGATAGGTGGGGAGAGTTCAGAGGCGTAGCCAGGTTTTGATCTCAGGGGGAGCAGACTTTTACAAAATAGGCGCCGGTTGGTGTCAGCTAGACAGCAGTGTCTGTGTTTTTGCTCAGGGGCTGTGGTGGGCAATGATTTATACAGGCTGTCTCTGTTTAGTTCTGCCCACAAGGAAACAGTAAGTTACATCAGTAGGCAGGATGCAGAAGAGGTTCCTGGACTGGCCAGAGCAGGCAACCTATCTTCTTAACTTCAAATAAAAATATTCAAATCGTGACAATCACCTCAGGAATAGAACACCCAGTCCTTCCACTGCTAGACACCTTGTTTAAATCAGATGGGCTTTTGTTTGTGTGGTGACTCTACAGGATATGAAGAACACTAGTCTTGAGCATTTTTATCTTGGGTGACCTTTGGTGGCACTTGCCCCAGAGCCTACTTTCAAATAGGGCTAGACACTTTGTGAAATAAACACAAACCCCTGCAAAAAGACACCCACAACCTATACTGAAAACATACCACACCAAAACAGCCCTAACCCACCTATGAAAAGACAATGCTATAAATATTACAGTGGGACCTAGAGAAGTGTTTCCCTAGGTGGTCCTGGAGTGCCCCCTTGCCATTCAGGTTTTCAGGCTATCCACAATGAATCTGCATGAAAAAGATTTGCATGTCATGCATATTTATTGTGGATATCCTGAAACCTGACTGGCAAGGGGGTACTCCAGGACTGCCCTAGAACACAAAACTTACAACACCATAACAGCCCTAAACCACCTATCAGAAGACAGTGCTATATATATTACACTGGGCTCTGGAGCACCAATATACCTACTATTGGGGAAACTGGAACAAGCTGCACTGTTACACATTCCTACACAGATACTACATGCTGGCAGAATCCTTCACCTCAGTCACACATGCAGAACATGGACAGACCCTCATCTATATAACATAAGAGTAGCCATACTGGGTCAGACCAATGGTCCATCTAGCCCAGTATCCTGTTTCCAATGTGGCCAACCCAGGTCACAAGCACCTGGCAGAAACCCAAATTGTGACAACATTCCATGCTACCAATCTAATGCAGAATAAGGAGCCACAAAAAAAAAACCTCAAAAAACAACAACAAAAATTGAAATAGAGACCCCCTGCCCAAGGAAGCCAGACTCTAAACAGTGCTATACTGGTAAAAAAAAAAAAGAGACAGAAATGCATTTTTCTCCTGTACTTTGCAAAATAAAAATATAAAAAATGTACATTTTACAAAGCCGGTACATCTCAGTGCTTACAAAGTATTAAATAAAAATAAATTTTTTCTACCTTTGTTGCAGGGGCGTAGCTACAGGTGGGCCTGGGCCCATCCAGTCTTGGTTCAGGCCCACCCAGAAGCACTACACCCAAACCAATTCCCTCCCTTCCCTCCAACCTCACTCCCATGTCCAGCACAGCGCCTCTTCCCTTCCCTCCACCCTCGCATGTCCGGCGCCTCTCTCCCCTCCCACAGTTCCGGCACCGCCACCTCCGTGTCTTCCTTACCCACCCCCCATCCTTGCCGTGGCGCTTGCTCACTCTATCATCACCGCCCAGCAGGAACTTCAAACAGCACGTCAGCACTGTGTCAGAGCCTTCCTCTCTGCCGCATCTCACGCAACTTCCTGTTTACACAGGCTGGGTGGGATGTGGCCGAGAGGAAGGCTCTGACATAGCGCTGATGCGCTGTTTGAAGTTCCTGCTGGGCGGCAATGATAGAGAGAGCAAGCGCCACGTCAAAGATGGGGGGTGGGTAAGGAAGACATGGAGATGGCGGTGCCGGAACTGTGGGAGGGGAGAGAGGTGCTGGACATGGGGGTTGGAGGGGATGGGAGGGAAGGGGCCCTGCTGGACATGGGGGTTGGAGGGGAGGGGAGGGACCCTGGACATGAATGCTTGTGGGTGGGAGGTTGGAGAGAAGGGAGAGAGGTGCTGGGCATGTAAGGAGGTGCTGGAGGGAAGGGATAGAGATGTGGAACTGCAATGGGAGGGAAGGGATAGAGTTGCTGGATATGTAGGGGGAGAGAAGGGATAGAGGTGCTCGATATATGGGTGGGAGGGAAGGGAGAGAGGTGCTGGATATGTGGGTGGGAGCAAAGGGAGAGAGGTGCTGGAGCAAAGGGAGAGAAGTGCTGGATATGTAGGAGGGAGAGAAGGGAGAGATGTGCTGGGTGAGGGTGTGGGAGGGAAGGGAGAGAGCTGCTGGATTTGTGGGGGAGGGCAGGCGGGAAGGGGGAGAGGTGCTGGGCATGCAAGGGAGGCTGCAGCAAAGGGAGAGAGATGCTGGATATGCAGGGGAGGGCTGGAGGGAAGGGGGAGAGATGTGGACCTGCAAGGGGGGCGAGAACGAAGGGAGAGAAGTACTGGATTTATGAGAGGGGGAAGGGTTAGTGTTAGAGGAAAGGGAGAGGGATGTTAGATCAAGGAGATAAAGGAATAGGGGGGTCAAATGCTGAACCCACAGTGGAGAATGAACCAGATGCATAAGGGGGAGGGAAGAGAGAAGGAAAGTTGCTGGTTGGAGTGGGGTTAGAGAGGAAAGGTGTGAGGGAGCGAGAAAGGGGACATAGAGAGGTACAAAGAAACAGAAGGGAGATGATGAGCATTGGATGGGAGCATGGGGACAGGGACACAGATGAGATGCTATATTGGGATGACATATGGGCACATAGGAGCAATGCCTGACATGGGGGTGGGGAGGGAGATATGGGAATAGAGATACAATGAATATGGGGGGGGGGGGGGAGGAGATATGGGAATAGAGATATAATGGACACAGAGAGGAGATACCAGACAAGAGGGAGAATAGGAACACAGATGGGAGATGCTGGGCATGGGTTACATGGGTGCACAAAGGAATGATGATGGATGTGGGGATATGAACACGGGAGATTCTGGATAAGGAAATATATGGACACAGAGATGGGAAATGGATGGTGGACATGGAGACAGAAGAAATGTCAAATGGCCAGGAAAGACACAGGGAAGCAGAAACCAGAGACTGGGACCAATATGATATGAAAAATAAAATGACCAGACAACAAAAAGGTACAAAAAATTATTTTTATTTCTATTTTGTGATTAGACTATGTCAGATTTGGCATATGTCAGACATGGCTGGGGCCCAGGGAAGAAATCTGGGAGAGGACCCCAAAGCCCATTACCAGGCTGCATCTTCTTCAGCTTCTGGCAGGCTTGGGGCTCTCTCTGGCCAGAGAGCCAAGCACAATTGCCCTATTTGCACCCCCCCCCCCCAAAAAAAAACACCATCCCTGGCATGTGATATCCAGTGGCGTTCCTAAGGGGGCTGACACCCGGGGCGGATCGCCGATGCGCCCTGCCCCCCGGGTGCAGTGCCCCCCCAGAAGAGCGCGACGCCCCCCCCACCGGTGACCCCCCGATCCCCCGGCGAAAGAACCCCCCCCCCGGGTGCACGCCACTGGGGAGGGGTGCCGCGCGCCTGCCGGGGCAAAGGGAGCATGAAAATGAAGAGCCGACAGGCGCGCGGCACCCCCCCAGTGGCGCGTGCACCCAAGGTGGACCGCCCCTACCGCCCCCCCCCCCTCTTGGTACGCCACTGGCGATACCTTTTATTTTGCACAGGAGGAAATGTCTTTCTTTTTTGTTTCTCTAGTGTTGTACTACAAGCAAGGTCTGGTTTCTTGGGGTTTCAGTTTAATTTATATTTATAGAGTTTGTGGTCACTTATTCTGTATTTGGCTCTTGTGTTCTGTGTGCGGGGCCCCGAGGTATTCTGTCACCATGAAGTTTCTATGTAGCACTCTGTAGTAATTTGGCTTGTTCAGTTTTCTTGATAGATGTATCAATATTTTAGAGCCGCTTTTCATAGGTAGAGGATCCTTGTTTTGGAAGTTAGTGCCGGCATGGTAGATTTGCTCTAGATTCTGAGTGACTTTTTGTTTGTAGATTTTTTAAAATTACTTTACAACATGTCTATTATTGAGATTACCAGAATTTCTTTGTATGGTGAGTTTTATGGGGAAATGTCCTTGCTGTGCTCTGCATCCCAGTGGCGTAGCCAGACCTGAATTTTTGGGTGGGCCCAGAGCTAATATGGGTGGGCACTAGCACTACGCATATAGGTATGAGTAGTGTTTCTTGGGATACTACAAAATAATGCCTTAGAATGCACTTGATGATGGATTGCTCTGCCCAGTAACTGCTCTGCATCAACATAAACCACATACATACATACTTAAAAGGGAAAAATGATAAATATAGTTACATTATCCCATATCTTAAACTTGACCATAACATATGTAAATGACTGATTAAGCAAAACATGTAAATACCTACATTTTTCAAAAATGTTAATCTTTGTCTGTTCTTCAACATGTCAAAAACTGCATGAAACACAGCCGCAGAATTCTCACTGATGAAGTAAGATTTCTCACTAATTAAATAAGAAAAATCCTACTGTCGTCATCAAGATATTTTTCCACCTACTGTGGAATCTGTAGAATACAGAACACAGCTAGAATGTTTCCTCTTACAGCTTTTCATAGGAAAAATGTATTCAAATTCTGGTAGCATCTCAATAACACAAAATCCCTTCACCGCTAGGTACTTTGTGAAGTAACACTAAATCCTGCAAAGAATTTTCTTAGAGCCTGTATCGCAAACCTTAGCACCAATTCTCAACATGAATACCAATAACAGTACCTTTAAAACTGCATCAGTGAATATACACAACAGCAATGCACATCCCATTGGAAAAGCCAAACAAATCAGACTCACAGATCCCCACAGAAACCACATGCCAGCAGAATCTCTCACCTGTTCAGTCACATGAAGAACAAAAATCAACACTCATCAATTATAGAATAAAAGACCAAAAATTAGAAATTGTCCTATAGCTCGGCATCAGCCCTTCCCTTCCCAACCCCCCATCCATCTCCATAGCCCAGTATCAGCCCTTCCCCACCATCCATCCTGTAGCTAGGCATCAACACTGTCCTACTCCCTACTCATCCCCCCCCCCCCCCCCACAGTTTTGGCATCTCTGCCCTTCTCAGTATTCCTCCCCACCCACCCTGAAGCACATCAACATCCCACCTACGTTAAATATTTTTGAAACATTATTTTAACCTGAGCACTACAGAGACCATCCCCACCCAAAAACCCACCAACATGAACAAATATACAACTTTTTTTTTTTTTTAAACTGGGGACTGAGCCCACCCCCATCCAGAAACCCAACATTAAAATTTGTTGTTAGTGGGTTTCTGGGTGAGGGTGGGCTTTTCACTGCCTAGGGAAAAAAGGTATATTTAATCATTTTATATACCTTTTCCCCTAGGCAGTGAAGAAGCCCAGCACCAGCATTATACTGTAAATATAAAACTTTTGTTGTTGTTTTACCTGGGCAGGGCCAGATTCAAAGAGCAGTGCACATGTGCTCCCTGTGCTGCCTCTGGGACCGCAGTGGAGTGTACTGCCTGCAGAGGATTGCAGGACTCAATCAAACGCAGATTGAGCAAGGGGCAAGATGAAGCAAGGCCCCAGTAGCTTCTCCAGCTATTGCTGGCAGCCTGTGGCACAGTGGGGGATCCCTTCAGCTGAGCTGCAGCAGCAGCACTGGCGGCAGATTTTTCTGTGTGGCGCCAGCATCTGTGAACAGTGGCAGCGGCACTGGCGGCAGTTTTTTCTGTGTGGCGCCAGCATCTGTGAACCGTGGCAGCGGCACTGGCGGCAGATTTTTCTGTGCGGGGCCGGGATCTGTGAACCGCAGCAGCGGCACTGGCGGCAGATTTTTTTGTGCAGCGCCGGCATCTCTGTAAACCGCGGCAGCGGCACTGGCAGCAGATTTTTCTATGCGGCGCCAGTGTCCGTGCATGCTGCAGCCTGTGAGGGCCCTGGGGGGCAAGGCAAGGCAAAGCACACAGGCGCCATGACGAACAGAGGTCAGAGCAGCAGAGCACAGCATGTTGTGCAGTGTACTCACAGTGCACCGATTGGAGGAGGACAAGCACATGGGGTGGGCCTGAACCGAGACTGGGTGGGCCTGGGCCCACCCAGGCCCACCCGTAGCTACGCCCCTGCTGCATCCATTGTTGATGGAAGGCCAGGAGGTTCTCTGGATGCGGAATGTGTTTGGCGTTCAGTGTTTGGCTTTCAATACCATATGTGTGTTGGAGGACCGTGGCTCAATAGGGGCTGAAGAAGAGTGCAGTTCCTTATACTTCCTTTAGCTCTCAATTGGCCACTGAAGCCTGCACTGCTACCCTCATTGAAGTAATTGGGAGTGAGGTAGAGGTGGAGCTTGGGGTGGGGTAGGGGCGGGGTAGTGGCAAAGCATGGGTGTATTAGGTGGCTGGGGGTTTTTTCTCTTTCAAAAAGTTGGCAACTAGTGCCCACCCATCCAACTTGTTGGCCCACCCAAAAATTGCCTTCTGGCTACGCCACTGCTTTGTTGTCTGGGAATAGTCTTTTTTTCCATGTTCCATGAGTCAGCCTTACAAATTCTTTTCCAGGTTGACCTTTCCATTTCTTCTCTCGCCTCTTTCTTTTTCCTTTCCTTCTCTACATCTGTCTCCAAGTGCACCATCATTTTTTCCTCTGCACCACTATTTGTCCTGTCCAGCATCTCCCTTCTGTGTCCCTTGTACCTATCCTGCCCCCAAGTTCAGCATCTGCCCTTTCTGTGTCCCCATCTCCCCCCCTTTTCAGCACAAGCCTACCTGGTCTCCTCATCTCCCTTTCTAGCATTTGCCGTCCTGGTGTCCCCATCTCTCACTTTTTCTAACATTGTCCTGTGTTTATTGTTTTGTTACATTTGTACCCTGTGCTTTCCCACTCATGGCAGGCTCAATGCGGCTTACATGGGGCAATGGAGGGTTAAGTGACTTGCCCAGAGTCACAAGTAGCTGCCTGTGCCTGAAGTGGGAATTGAACTCAGGTCCTCAGTTCCCCAGGACCAAAGTTGACCACCCTAACCACTAGGCCACTCCTCCACCCCTCTTCCCAGCATTACCCCTGTTACCATCTTCCCCCTTTTCCAGCATTACCTCTTTGTCCCCATCTCACCCCTTTTTCACCATTGACCCCATATCCCCCTTCCAGTGGTGCCCCTCTGTGTCCCTATCTCCCCCTCCCCTTTTCAGTAGTGTCCCTATCTCCTCCCCTTTCCAGTAGTGCCTTCTCTGTGTCCCTATCACCTCCTCCCCTTTCCAGTAGTGCCCTCTTTGTGTCCCTATCTACTCCCCCCCTTTTCAGTAGTGCCCCTGTGTCCCTATCTCCTCCTCCCCTTTCCAGTAGTGCCCTCTTTGTGTCCCTATCTACTCCCCCCTTTCCAGTAGTGCCCCTCTGTGTCCCTATCTCCTTCCCCTTTCCAGTAGTGCCTTCTATGTGTCCCTATCTCTTCCTCCCCTTTCCAGTAGTGCCTTCTCTGTGTCCCTATCTACTCCCCCCTTTCCAGTAGTGCCCCTCTGTGTCCCTATCTCCTTCCCCTTTCCAGTAGTGCCCTCTTTTGTGTCCCTATCTACTCCTCCCTCTTTCCAGTAGTGCCTTCTCTGTGTCCCTATCTACTCCCACCTTTTCCAGTAGTGCCCCTCTGTGTCCCTACCTCCTTCCCCTTTCCAGTAGTGTCCTCTTTTGTGTCCCTATCTACTCCCCCCTTTCCAGTAGTGCCCCTGTGTCCCTAATCTCCTCCTCCCTCTTTCCAGTAGTGCCCTCTTTGTGTCCCTATCTCCTCCTCCTTGCTTGTTTTGAACCGAATGGTGCGCGTGGGGGGGGGGGGGGGGAGGGTGTGGATTACTCAAATTGACCACCCTCTCTTCTGCCTGTCTCTCCCGTCTGCATGGTCACTTTTTACTTCCCGAAGCGTTCTCCCTCCGGCACCGGCGATTCACAGCCTGCCAGCATCGGGGCTTCTCCTCCTCAGGCGCGTCCCGCCTACTCTAAGCAACTTCCTGTTTTCTGCAGAGGTGGGACGCGCCTGAGGAGAAGCCCCGACGCTGGCAGGCTGACTGTGAATCACCGGTGCTGGAGGGAGAACACTTCGGGAAGTAAAAGTGACCTCGCGGACAGGAGAGCGCAGGCAGAAGAGATAGGAAGGATTACAGACTCGGGAGGGAGCAGAAAAATAAAATATTTATTGGGTTAAGGCGCATAGGCGCCATTTTTTCTCAACAGCTGTTTAGGGGAGCGACCACTCCCCCTGCACCCCACCTGGCTACGCTTCTAGGAGAGATTGGTAAGCTCGACTCAAGAGAGGGACCTTGGGTGATAGTGTCCGCAGATCTCAAAGTGATGAAACAGTACGACAAGGCGGTGGCTGAGGCCAGAAGGATGCTAGGCTGCATAGAGAGGGATATAACCATCAGATGTTGATGATCCTGTACAAGTCATTGGTGAGGCCCCACTTGAAGTACTGTGTTCAGTTTTGGAGGTCTTGTCTTGCTAAGGATGTAAAAAGACTTGAAGTGGTCCAGAGAAAAGCGATGTACATGGAGAGATTTGCTGACCTAAACATGTATACACTGGAGGAAAGCAGAAACAGGGGTGATATGATACAGGCATTCAAATATTTGAAAGGTATTAATCTGCTAACAAATCTTTTCCAGAGACAGGAAGATGGTAGAACTAGAGGGCATGAAATGAAGTTAAAAGGGGGCCAACTCAAGAATAATGTCAGGAATTATTTTTTTCACTGAGAGAGTGGTAGATACCTTGAATGCCCTCCTATGGGAAGTGGAAGAGATGAAAATGGTAATGGAATTCAAAAATGCATGGGACAAACACAAAGGAATCCTGTTTAGAAGGATCAGATCCAAAGAAGCTTAGGGAGATTAGGTAGGAAAGCCAGTGCTGGGCAGACGTCTGTGGTCTGTGCTCTGATCAGTGTTGAATAGACTTGGATGGGCTAGAGTGGAGCTTTTCAGGGACTATGACAACTTCAGAAATTTTAGAACAAGGCCAGTGCCAGGCAGACTTCTACGATCTATGCCCTAAAAAAGGCAAGGATAAATCAAGATTGGGTATACATATGATGTATCACTTCATATCACATCTAATGAGTTTATCTTGTTGGGGTGACTGGATGGACCATACTGGTCTTTATCTGCCACCATTTACTATGTTCTATGAATGGATGGAGAGTAGGCATTTTCTGCGCTAATTGTTCTTAAAAAATTAGAAAACAAACAAAGTCAAGCATCTATTGCTAAAGAATATGGTGTTAATCCCAGTCAAATTTCACGTGTCTTGAAGCAAAAAGACCAGCTTCTGGAAGACTGGCAAAACAATACAAATCCACAATGGAAACGAAAATGGGCGGGAAAAGCTGAGGAGGTAGAAGATGCTCTTCGGTGGTTTTCTCGAGTCAGGAGCAGACAGTTTCCTGTCAGTGGTCCACTGCTTAAGGAGAAAGCTAACCAGCAAGCTGAAAGTCTTGGACTAACTTAATTCAAAGCCACTGTTGGATGGTTGGAAAGATAGAAGGAGAGGAACAGCATAAAATTCAAGAAACAGCATGGTGAGAAACAAGACACTGATAACTTTGGTGCTGAAAATTGGGTTGTTTCAGTTCTTCCTACCATCTTGAACGAGTTTGCACCTCGTGACATTTTCAATGCTGAAGAAAATGGTTTCTACTGGCGAGCGATTCCTGATGGAACACTTGCATTCAAACATGCCGAAACTACTGGAGGTAAAATGACTGACGATCCTCCTTTGCTGCAATATGGATGGGAGTGAGAAGTTGGAACCCTTCGTCATTGGAAAGAGCAAACAGCCCCGTAGCTTCAAGAAAGTTAAGTGACTTCCTGTTTCATACGAGATTGACACAAATTCATGGATGACTGGGGAAATTTGGAAGCAGTGGCTAAAGAAGTTAGACACTAGAATGCGGGCACAAAAGTGTCAGATTTTGCTGCTTTGTGATAATTGTGCTGCACACAGGGATGATGTCAGACTGTCTAACGTCAAGGTAGTCTTCCTGCCACCAAACACTACCTCTCTGATCCAACCTATGATCAGGGCATAATAGCCAATTTCAAACAACATTATCGGGCTCTTGTGCTACGTCGTCTGATGACGTTATAGATGACCAGATTGGCAAGGATAACGTGCTGTTGAACTGGCTCGTAATCTATCACTGTTGGATTCCCTACATATGCAGAAGAAGCCTGGAATCATGTTGCACAGGCAACCATTGTGAACTGCTACAAGCGGGCAAGCTTCGTTAAGGATGTGGAGAGGGACGAAACAGATGCAGCTGTTGCAAATGCGTCAGATGAACAGGTTATTGACATCCCAGCCAGTGAAGAGGAGTTCCATTGCTACGTAGCTGTTGATTACAATCTACAAACAGTTGAAGACTGCACTTCTGTCGAGATATGCGCCTACATGCAGGCAACAATGGCTGATGATGGAACAGATGATGAATGTGCAGTGAGGCACATGCTGACGAAATTCAACAACCTCCTCCTGTCACTTTTGCAAGAGCGCTGGAGAATCTCAACACCGTACGGGCCTATCTGGAGGCCACTGGATGTCAGTGCTATGACAGTTTTTACCATCTGGCAGATGTAGTCTATGGAACTCACAGACCCAAGATTGTACAGAGGACTATAACTGATTACTTCAAGTAAGCCTAATGTCAGTTAACGGAGACTGTATACTGTACGTATAATAATAACAGTACTGTACATATGTTTATCAGATGTCAAGCTTCTTTGGGTCACAACGGTTAAGTGCACGCTCTGGTTAATTGCATGCATTTCTTTGGTCCCAGACCCTTGCACTTAAGCGGATTGCACCGTATTTATTTATTTTTAAGGTTCTAGGGCTTGATCTGGGAATTATTGACCAGTAAACCCAACTTCAGTGCTGGGCAAAATAGTGGTAACTATTATAAAGAATAAAGGTTACAGAACACTCAGACAACGTGGTTTAATGAGATAGAATCAGCATGGGTTTAACCAAGAGAGGTTTGCCTCACCAATTTGCTTCATTTCTTTGAAGACGTGAATAAACATGCGGATAAGGCGGAGCCAGTTGATGTAGTGAATCTAGATTTTCAGAAAGCTTTGACAAGTTCTTCATGAGAGACTCCTAGAAAATTAAAAATTTATGATAAAAGAGGCATTGTCCTTCTGTGGAGTAGGAATTGGTTATTGGACAGAAAACAGAGAGTAAGGTTAAATGGCTATTTTTCTCAATAGAGGAAGATGAATAGTGGAGTGCCGCAGGGATCTGTACAGGGACCGGTGCTATTTAACATATTTATAAATGATATGGAAATTGGAATGACAAGTGAGGTGATTAAATTTGCAGATGACACAAAATCAAAGTTGTCAAAACATATGTGGACTGTTTTGTGAACTGATTAGAGGCAAAAGTGATTGTTTGTTGGTTTTTAAGCAATTGAGAATTTGGAGTATTTGTGTGAGCAAAGCACTCTCGTTCTTTTCTCTGTCTTTACTGCCTGGATAGGAGAGCTTTTTAGCTATTTTCTGAGCAGCTGGGATGGGTCAGGTGAAGGCTCTGTTATTCTAATTATAAAAAAATGATAGGAAGTGGAGTTTGTGTGCATTTAGCTTTGGCTGGGGACTGAATCAGGAAGCCCAGATGGGAACAGATTGTGCATGTCTCTGACCAGGAGTAGTGGTGGAAAGCTTGTGTGCTTCCCCAGTTTTTGCAGAGTATAGCCCAGCCTTTTAGCCTCATCCAACCTGGATTTTTCTCTTTTTAGACCTTATATGCTATACAGAAAAACATATCTACTTTGATGTTAATTTTGTAAAGCATTTTTGTGTGTACAGCATGTTTTAACAAATGAAAAATGGTGCTTAGAAAAGTGTATGTCTAACATGTATGTGTACTGACAAGATCATACATATTTTTAAGTGATAGCCATGTAAGTCATCCCAAAGGTATAGTTTGGACAGAGCTGCAATGTGTGTGCTTACATTATTGTAAAATTATTTAAATAACATGTATACACAAAGGGTTTGATTGAGAACTCCAAAAGCTACCTATTGGGATCGTGCCAGGTACTTGTAACCTGGATTTGCCACTGTTGAAAACAGGATACTGGGCTTGATGGACCTTCAGTCTGTGACAGTATGGTAACACTTATGTTCTTATAGTTGTTCAGGTGCTTTGCTCTTGAAACAGATTTATATAAATAAATATTTCTACTCAAGTCAGCTGGCGAACAGGTAATATCCTACATACATGAGTGTTGTGACATGATGCCATCAAAAGTTTCAAGTTTCTTATCCACTCACGGTCAGTCAGAACCTTGGTATACTCCTGAACTCTGGCATCATAAATGTCAATTATGCCAGGCAGAAAGAAAGTGGTTAAGGTCCCTTTTCACCCTGTCATGCACAGTTCCTTTAAGGGTACATCCACTCTTATGAGAAGGCATTTTTTCCTGCTAAACATAAATATTTTTCAACCAAAATCATGAAGTCACCTAACACAGCAATCCTTTATAAGACCCTCAACCACATACTGTACCTCCCCACCTCATACAAAATCTTCTTTTCCTTCTGCCCAATCCCTTGCAACCCACTTGAAGCTAAGAGTCTCTACTCTTTGCAATACATTCCTTCCACAACATACTTTTCCTGATAGCCCCCTTTCAACTTTCTCCACTCCCTTCCATCATCAGTCATCTACTTCCTCTCACTCACTTCCGTGCAGCACCCTCTCAGCATTTAATTTACCTTCCCTCAGCAGACCTTACTAGGATCAATCTCTAGTATCCAGATAACCACTGCCTATTGTGACCCTCTTCATCCTCACTAATCAAGAAATTCCTACCCACTTTTTTCCCTTTTCTTCACGATTAACACCTCCCTCACGTCAGACCAGGCTCCACCTGAGTGGAAAACTGCCTCTATTCAACCCAAATTAAGAACCAAACTCTCTCTTCTACTGATCCATCAACTTCTGGTCAATTGCAAACCTCCCATTTCTAGCTAAGATAGCAGAAAGTATAGTTTATTTACAAGTTTCAGATTTCATCAACAAAACCAATGTTCTTCATCCAAACCAGATCAGTTTTGGAGTCATCACAGTACAGAAACAGCACTCCTTGACATTACCACAGTCATTTATACCCACCATGATGAAAACCTGTCCTCCTTCTCTCTTCGGATCTCTCAGCAGCATTTGACCTTATTGACCACCAAACTCTACTTAATCGTCTTCACAGTTTAAGGGTGGTTAACACCACACTCGATTGACTCGCTTCTTATCTTGATAATAGACAATACATAGTCCACCAAATTGCCCTCCCTTCCCCCATTCTCCCTGATGATATAGCTATTCCCCAAGTACAACCAAGTACAAACTTCTCGTTGTTATCTTAGACACTAAACTTACTCTACAATACCAGTAGTTCAGCGATTGTTCTGCAAACTCCACTTGATCAGATCTATTCAACCTTTGTTACACCCTCCTGCATTAAATATACTTATACACTCTCTAGTACTTAGTCAGTTAGACTATTGTAACTCATTATAGTTTCCAAGTTTATTTAAAATTTGATATACCGCTCATAAGCAATATGAGCAGTTAACAATAATTAAAACATGATATCAGGATCAAAGGCTGCTACAAATTACAGATATTTCAAAATACAGCAATAAAAATTATTAATGGCCTCAAGAAATTCGATCATGTGACACCTCATCTAAAAAAACGCTCACTGGTTACCTATTTCCGCATCACATTCAAAATCCTGTTGCTAGTCTACAAGACCTGTATCTTCAAGGTACCTTCCTACCTTGCATGCTACCTAGTTCCATATTCTCAAATCTGCCCACCTAACTTACTTCAATATGCCAATTTACAGGACTCTCAATCATGAACACACTCGACATTCTATATTTTCAGTATAGGGTCTGGAACTCTCTTCGCGTGCACCTTCGCCAGCACCTTAGCACACTTCATATCTGATCTTAAAACTTTCCTATTTCAAGATGCCTATTCCTAATGTCAAGTTTTTTTTATCCTTTCACCCTTCCCACCAGGACCGGGTCGACCTCTGGTGGAGCCCTGCAACAGGAGCAGCCTTGCCTTTTGTATATTGCCCTCACTCCCCCCACCACCACTCTATCAAAGATTGAAGTTCTCCCTTCTTACCTATCATATGTTGTCTTGTTCAATAGTTCATTTTCCCTTTAGAATGTAAGCCCCCGAGATAGTTTCCACTGTAGGGCGGGATAGAAAATTTCTAATAAACCTGAAACTGGAATAAACTTTCATGGGCATATTATGTATTACTAGTAAAAAAAGGCCCGTTTCTGAAAGAAATGAAATGGGCGCTAGTAAGGTTGTCCTCTAATGGCAATTATGTTTTTAAGGGAACTGTTAGGAGAGAGTATGTGTCAGAGAATGATATGTGTGAGAGAGAAAGAGTGTGTGTCAGAGAGAGAGAGTGTGTGTGTCTGTCTTTGTGACTGAGAGTGTAGTGTGTGTCCCGTGTGCACCAATTATGCTCTCTCCCCTGCATTCATCCATATGCAGCAAACGTCCTCTGTGCCCTGCCCCCTTCATCCATCCATGTGCAGCATCTCTCTCCTGCCCCCTCCATCCATCATGGTGCAGCAATTCTCCTCTGTCCCTTGCCCCCCCCCCCCCACATGTGCATCAACTCTGCATTCTCCTCTGGCCTATCCTCCATCCACCCATATCCAGGGCCCCCCTCCCTCCATCTCTCTCCCCACTGAGTTCCAGGCCCCCCTCCCCTTTGAGTTCCAGGACCCCCTCCCCCCTCCCCTTTGAGTTCCAGGACATCTTCCTCTTTGAGTTCCAGGATCCCCGAACAGAAAGGAAATGGGCGCTAGCAAGGGTCCAGGGCTCCCTCCCTCTGTCCCTCCCTCCATCCTACCCCTGTCCAGGAGGCGTCATTGGGGAACACAGAGCCTGGGCTGCCTTAGCCACGCGACGCGCACCTCCAGCACACACAGGCTGGGTTGTTTTGCTCTTTTCTTTGGCGCTCCACGTCACAGCTGGCCTCACACTGGCTCAGCCCCGACTCATCCGGATTCGCCACTCCTGTCATTGCAGCTCCTCCCCGCTTCCCTCTGCCAGCCAATCTGGTGTCTCCTTTCCCTCGTCTCTTCCCTCCGGCCCTGATGAATCCGAATTAGGCACTCCTGTCTTCGCAGCTCCTCCCCTTTCCCCTCTGCTGGCCAATCTGGTGTCTCTTTTCCTTCATAGCCTCCCCCATGTCCTGCATCAGTGTGTGTGTGTTTACCTGGCAACTATACAGAGTTCCCTCGAGGGCGGGGCGATTACGAACCCTACGAACACTACACGGCTTCACTGCCAGCTGCCACGGAGTCAGCTTCAGAACGTTGGAGGTGCGAATTATTATATTAGATGTTTTTGCATAAAATCAATAAAAAAGCAGAAAGAAAAATTGCAGGAAGATCTTAGGAAACTGGAAGGCTGGGCATCCAAATGGCAGATGAAATTTAATGTGGACAAATGTAAAGTGATGCTATTGAGACAGACATGGGGAAGCCACTGCTTGCCCTGGGATTGGTAGCATTGAATGTTGCTACTATTTGGGTTTCTGTCAGTTACTTGTGACCTGGATTGGCCACTGTTGGAAGCAGGATATTGGGCTAGATGACCATTGGTCTGACCCAGTATGGCTATTCTTATGTCCTTACCCTCTTTCTCTCCCTCCAGTTCTCACTGCCTCAGCTATTCATACTGCAACTCTTCTCTCCAGTGTTCTTATCAGCTCTCCAGCATGTTGTCACTGATCTCCAGATATATAGCTCCCTTGTTCTTACTTCCTAAATTATGCTTTCTTTATGGCTCTTTAACCCCCAACCATCTCTTTGCTGATTCTTCTTCATATCTATCTCTATACCACTCTCTGATTGTCATTTCTCCACACCTTATGATGCTTTGCATGTCACCCCTCCCTATCTCCTATCTCTATTCCTTAGCGTCCCTCCGGACCGGCCCAGTGATTGACCGGCCCAGTGATTGACTGATGGGTTGTGCACGCCTTCCAGCAGGTGGAGACTGAGATTTCTGACTCATCAGAGATAGCCAATAAGAGCCCTTGCCAGTGGGTTTCCCACTGAATTGGGCTGGTTTTTAAGCCAGGATGCTGGAAACTTTCAAAGGCTGTGGGCTGCGGGAAATTGGGCTTCTTTTTCGTTGCAGCTGTGCTGGGTTTGCGCTTTTTTCGGGGGCTTCTATTGGTCCAATTTGGTCCAATAGAAGCTTTTCCGGGGTAGGGTTGACATCAGGGGCGGGGTTAATGACATCAGAGGTGATGTCAGGGGCGGGGCTAACGACGTCAGAGGTGACGTCAGAGGGCGGGGGTCGGTGATGTTGGAGGCGGCGTCGGTGACGTTGGAGGCGGAGTCGGTGACGTTGGAGGCGGGGTTTGACTTTGGGTGGGTTTTGGGCTGGTTTAGGGCCGATTTGGGGTGGGGAAAATTTTTCCCATCTGCCCACGCTGATTAGAGTCCTGTATTCTCAGTCTCCAGCAGGTGGAAGGTGAGCCCTGTCAGTCTCTTTTCTTCCTTTGTGTGTGTTAAAAAAAATAGTAATTAAATTACAGTTTCTTTCCTTCTTTTCTGTGCACCTACTGGTTAGGAACCTTGTGGAGGTAGTGGTCCGAAGGGGCCTTCAGTTACCTCGGGGGTGTTACACCCGGACAGACCTCCCCCCCCCCAGTCTTCCCTGCCCATTGTAAACTCACCCTGTGGGTCTTTAGGTGGCTCAGACTCTTCGGAGGAAGAGATTCTGAGTCTAGGAGAGGCAGCTGTATTTAGCTTTAAAAAAAAGTGCAGCTCTGCTCTTCCCTGCTAGATTTCTTTGCCTGACAGCCTTTCTCTCTCTCGGTGCTGGTCGGCATTGAGTAAGAAAAAAAAAGCACTTTGCAGGGAGCTGGGTGTACAAGTGTGCTGTCGCTGTTCCTGTCATGGCCGAAAAGCTTAAGCGCTGCACTGTTAGTCAGCGCCGGGGAGTGGACAAAACTGGCCGTTGTAAGTTCTGCACTTGTGGTCCCAGGTCCTGTGGCAGCAAGTTTATCTAATTTGGGAGGAGTTGATGCTGCGCTTCCCTCTGTCAGTTCAGCAGTTCCTGTTTTGGCAGGAACCATCGCCATTTTGCCGCCCTCAGCTGATCACCCAGTTTCCCGGTCTCCTCTGCCGGTACAGTCTCAGCCTGCCAGCATTTTTTATCTGCCTGCCTGCTCTGGGGAATGTTTCCTTCCAGAGTTCGTTTTGCTGATGTATAAGGATTTCTTGTTGAGGCAATCAGATCCTCCTTCCTCCCAATCAGTTGTACTGGGATAGAGTCAACAGCTGTCAGCCAAAATGCCTAGAAGATCCTGTGAGCCTGATGAGGATTTGGATTCTGACCCAAATATTACCATGCCCTGTTTAAAAAACCAGCCTTTACCCCAAGGGGACTCTATGGAAGATCCTTCTGTTTTTTTAGAGACAGATATGGATTCTCTGATCCCTGGTGAGAAATTTTCACAAGGAGGATCTTCAAGATTTAATTTCCCAGGTTTCATCTACTTTGCACTTTGACGAAGAGGAGGAGTCTCCCCCTCCACAGCCTTGCAAGGTGGATCTCCTGTTGAAGGGAGTTCATAAGCCAGGGAAGACGTTTCCCATGCATCAGGATATCCGGGACGTCATTCAGGCTAAGTGGGATGCTCCAGACTCAGCCTTCAGACCTGCAAAATCTATGGTCCATCTTTATCCGGTTCCTGAAGCTGACAAGATCCTGTTAAAGCCTCCGGTGGTTGATGCGGTGGTCTCGGCAGTCATGAAGCGCAATATGGTGCTGGTGGATGGAGGTTCAGCTCTTAAAGACTTACAGGATCGTCGGCTGGAGTCTTTACTCAAGTTCTTTAACCTCTAATTGTGTTTACAGTACTTGCTCCAAACAATCTTCCTTAACCTTTTCTATATTTTGAGATAGTAAATCAACTTTACCAGCAAGTTTGGAGACATCTTGAGTGGATTTTGAAACTGTATTATCAACCTTCTGTAGGACCCACAAAATACTTTCTAGGGTCACCAATGTAGAAACCGATGAATTCAACACAGCTCCAAAGTTCTCTCTCTCAGCACTTGATTCACCAGCCCTGTCCCCCTCAGAACGGGGATCCAGTCTAGCAACATCTGCCCCTGGAATTTCTGCAGACAGAGTCCGTACGGAGGGGACAGAGATACATCATGCCCCAGAAGAATGGACGTTCCATCATCCAAACTTGTAGCACGGCCCACTTCTCTCGGTGGCTTCTGGGGTTGTTTGCTGGAATAGCGCTCCACTATTTGTTGAACCAGTGAGGAAGTTCTAGCCGGACAGGTAGTATTGCATTCAGTTCTGGTCACCATATCTCAAAAAAGATATAGTGGAATTAGAAAAGGTTCAGTGACCAAAATGATAAAGGGGATGAAACTCCTCTCATATGAGGAAAGGCTAAAGAGGTTAGGGCTCTTCAGCTTGCAAAAGAGATGGATGAGGGGAGATATTATTGAGGTCTACAAAATCCTGAGTGGTGTAGAATGAGTGGAAGTGAATTGATTTTTTACTCGATCCAAAAGTACAAAAACTAGGGGACACTCAAGGAAGTTACCTGGAATTACTTTAAAAACAAATAGGAGGAAATATTTTTCCATTCAACGAATAGTTAAGCTCTGGAACTCTTTTCCGGAGGATGTAGTAACAGCAGTTAGTGTATCTGGGTTTAAAAAAGTTTTGGACAAGTTCCTGGAGGAAAAGTCTGCTATTGAGACAGACATGGGGAAGCAACTGCGTGCCCTGGGATTGGTAGCATGGAATGTTGCCACTATTTGGGTTTCTGCCAGGTACTTATGACCTGGCATGGCCACTGTTGGACACAGGATACTGTGCTAGATGGACCATTGGTCTAACCTAGTATGAGAAAAAAAAAACCCCAAACCCTCCCTTCTTCTTAGTATGAGGGACTATCATTGAAGAAAAGCAGAAAACGTCAACATAGCACCAGGAGAGGTAAAATTGCCAAACTATTGTGTCACTATCGTGGCCAGCTCCACAATTTCACGTTCTATAAAATTTAGGCACAAATGTTATAGAATAGCGACTAGGACAGATGTGCGCAGAAATGCAAATTGTTGCCAGTTCACTCCAATTATTGATTGTTAATGCCTTGTTAACGTTTTAAATTGCATGCACTCATCTGCCTTGCTCACCCAAATTTAGGCACCCAACGTTTGGTGACCTGTATAGAATTTGGGTGATGATGTCCAATGACCTTGCCCCACACCCTCATCATCATCTCCTCCACTGTGCTTCCCATGTAGATCTTCCTCCCTGTCCTCTGCTACCATCTCATATAGACATCCCCATCCTCCATTCTCGATATTTTCAGTATTCTTACCACCACCCTGGGGGCTGTATGCAGTTTTTCTCTAGTCACCCAGCAGCCTGTAAAAATGGTGCTTAACAGCATGTCAGCTTTCTCTGGCATGTGGGGTCAGTCTAGTGGTATGAGCTGCCCAAGAATTTCATCAAATACATTAAAGGGAACAAAAATCCTTTGAACATTAGAACCATTACATATAATGAGACTATTTGAAATTAATACAGATAGCTGAGATGGAGGGGGCAGGGGGAGGAGGGCTTTGTGATATCTGTGAAAATCTGGAGGGTGAGCATCATCTCCGGGAATTATTAAACTTTGGAAATTTAGCAGTGCTTTGGGTGGTATTCAGATTTTTGGACAATAACAGTGAGAAGGAATGTAATACATTACACCCACTCTCTCCCTTCTTTCTTAGAAAATGGGGCCCAGCAAGGAGAGAGATGTAATTAATTTTCATTGATATCTAGAAACAAACATGAAACTTAAGATTGTTTTCCCTCCTCTGTTTCCTTCCTTCTCTCTTTGCATTTAAGCAGGCACTATCTTCTTTGTCTAAAGTAAATCTGTCAAACGGTTGGGAGAGTCCTCAGGGCTCTGAGCATTGCACAACTGCATTCAAGGCAGAAGACAATTCAACCCTGGACAGAAGAAACACATTTTTCCTTTTTTACTCAGAGCTGAGTTCAGTAAAGATTTCCGAGCTCATTTCCACATACTGTACAGGCATTTTGCAATACAAATTTAATGAACAAAACATATGTGTTTCTTTATCCCTAAAAAGAAAGGATATGAAAATGCATTCTCTAATAGAAAGAATTAAAAGGAAGATTTGGAATGAGGAGTCTTAGGATGGAAACTATGGAAAGGGTGGTGGATGTGTGGAATAGCCTCCAAGAGAAGATGAAGACTATCAGAATTGAAGAATAGAGTTCAGTAGCTGGTGTGGATGGGCATGCTGATAAGCCATGTGGTCTTTATCTGCTGTCATTTTCTATGTTTCATGAAGGCAAAGGGAAGTAATGATAGACCTATTCAAATATCTGGCAGGCTTTGAATAGCTACAAGAAGGTAACATTTCCTATAGGATAGTATACTGAAGGTGTAAATAAACAGGAAGTTAGAAAATTACTCCTGAAACGATTATATAGTAAATATAGTAACATGGTAACATAGTAGATGATGGCAGAGAAAGACCTGTATGGTCCATCTAGTCTGCCCAACAAGATAAACTCATATGTGCTACTTTATGTGTATACCTGACCTTGATTTGCATCTGCCATTTTCGGGCACAGGCCGTAGAAGTTTGCCCAGCAGTAGCCCCGCCTCCCAACCACTAGCCCCGCCTCCCACCTCTGGCTCTACCACCCAATCTCCGCTAAGCTTCTGAGGATCCATTCCTTCTGAACAGGATTGCTTTATGTTTATCCCACGCATTTTTGAACTCCATTACCTTTTTCATTCGTGAAAAAATACTTCCTGACATTTTTCTTGAGTCTGCCCCCCTTCAATCTCATTTCATGTCCTCTAGTTCTACCGCCTTCCCATCTACGGAAAAGGTTCGTTTACGAATTAATACCTTTCAAATATTTGAACGTCTGTATCATATCACCCCTGTTTCTCCTTTCCTCCAGGGTATACATGTTCAGGTCAGCAAGTCTCTCCTCATACGTCTTGTAACGCAAATCCCATACCATTTTTGTAGCTTTTCTTTGCACCGCTTCAATTCTTTTTACATCCTTAGCAAGATACGGCCTCCAAAACTGAACACAATACTCCAGGTGGGGCCTCACCAACGACTTATACAGGGTCATCAACACCTCCTTTCTTCTGCTGGTCACACCTCTCTCTATACAGCCTAGCAATCTTCTAGCTACGGCAACCACCTTGTCACACTGTTTCATCACATTCAGATCCTCAGATACTATCACCCCAAGATCCCTCTCCCCATCCGTATATATCAGACTCTCACCACCTAAAACATATGTCTCCCGTGGATTTCTACTCCCTAAGTGCATCACTTTGCATTTAATAAAAAGTCTTATGTTGCATAGCACATCAAGGTAGGAATGAAAGTGTTCAAGTTGGAATGTTTACAATTCTCCCAGTATTTTGCAAAAGACTCTGCAGAATGAGGAGCTCTTTGTAAAATATGTATGATGCCAGCAAATACAGGAGCAGTGAATGCACAAATTAATTAATTAATTTATTACATTTGTACCCCGCGCTTTCCCACAAGTTGCAGTCTCAATGCGGCTTACATAGTAAATACAATTACAGAGTTTGGAGAAGAGTATAACAAATTGTAGTCAACAAGTAGTTATAAGGTTTGAGAAAATGTGTGTAGCTATAAATGCAAGCAAAGAAGGGATAACAAAAGGAAAAGAGATAGGAAGGTTAAGGAGTATGAAGGATGGTAAGGAAAGATAGAGGGAAGTAGTAAGGAGTATGAAGGATGGTAAGGAAGGATAGGGAGGTGGATAAGGAGGTTGGGAGATAGTGAGGGGCATAATCGAACGAGAACGCCTATCTCCATGGGCGTCTATATCCGAAAACGGGTACGTGAAGAGGCAGGACAGACCGTATTTTCAAAAAAATGGACGTTTTTCAGCTGGGCGTTTGTTTTTTTTAGCGATAATGGAAACTAAAAACGCCCAGCTCAAAAACGTCCTAATCCGAGCCATTTGGTCATGGGAGGGGCCACGATTCGTAGTACACTCGCCCCCCTGACATGCCAGGACACCAACTGGGCACCCTAGAGGTCAGTGCGGTGGACTTCAAACAACGCTCCCACATGCATAGCTCCCTTACCACGGGTGCTGAGCACCTAACCCCCCCTCCCCCCAAACCCACTATCCACAAATGTACAACACTACCATAGCTCTTAGGGGGTGAAGGGGGCAGCTACATGTGGGTACAGTGGGTTTTGGAGGCCTCCCATTTACCAGCACAAGTGTTACAAGTAGGGGGGATGGGCCTGGGTCCACCTGGCTGAAGTGCAATGCGGTACCCACTAAAAGTGCTCCAGGGACCTGCATACACGCAAGCTTCTAGGACTTGTTGCTGCTATATAACATTGGCACACCAGTTGACACCTGAAGACTAATCTCTCCGAAAACGTCCTTTATTGGAATAAGCACGCTTACTCACAGTTAACTGCAGATCAGAGGTTGTGCCCCACTGGCAACGAGTCTCGCTGGTACTGAGATTAGCAGTAGGTCAGAGCTGGCAGAATGCTGTACAATGCCCTCTTTCAGCCACATTCAAGATAGGAACTAAGTTCTGTAACGTGGCTAACACGTGAAAGGGATCTAAAACTGACTTACAAAAATGGCCACTACCTCATGGACTACTGGAAACAAAACAGGGCACACTCTGACCCAGTAAGCAGGGGGAAAAGCACCATGGGAGTAGAGCCTACCAACTACCAACATCGTGAGCATTTGCCACAAGCTACTGGAATCACGGAGCCCAATACCCTACACCCACCACAATGCATTGCTGATGTGACTCTGCAGTGCGCATAACAGAAAAGGTGTCACACTCACCCGAGAGCCACATCAGAACCAGAGAAAGATTGTCACAGGATAGAACACATTCTGCTGTCATGGAGGTGGGTACGGCATTTGAGGCTGGCATACAGGCTGGAAAAAAAGTTTTTAAAGTGGGGTTTTTAGGTGGGAGGGGGTTAGTAACCACTGGGGAGTCTGGGGAGGTCATCCCCGATTCCCTCCAGTGGTCATCTGGTCAGTTGGGGCACTTTTTTGGGACCTGTTCGTGAAAAAAAAGGGTCCAAAAAAAGTGACCCAAAATTGCAGTAAAAACACCTTTTTTTTCGATTCTCAGCTAAAGACACCCATCTCTCCTCGGCCGATAACCACGCCCCAGTTCCGCCTTCACCACGCCTCCGACACGCCCCTGTCAACTTTACCCGTTTCCGCGACGGATTGCAGTTGGAAATGCCCAAAATCAGCTTTCGATTATACCGATTTGGGCGCCCACGGGAGAAAGACGCCCATCTCTCCATTTGGGTCGCAATATAATTGCAGTCATTCGGGTAAGCTTTCTTAAAGAGGTGGGTCTTTAGAGTGCAAAACCCCTAAGAGAGAAACTTCATTGGCTCCCACTCAAAGAACGCGTGGTGTTCAAGATCTGCACGATTGTACACAAAATCATTCACGCAGACGCCCCAATCTACATGCTAAATCTTGTGGACCTGCCTCCTAGAAACGCTGCAAGATCATCCCGCAAATTTCTCAACCTACGCCCCCCCAGCTGTAAAGGACTAAAATACAAACTGATACATGCCACCAACTTCTCCTACTTGAGCACATAGCTATGGAATGCTCTACCTACAGATCTGAGAGCTACTGAAGAAATAACTAACTTCCGCAAATCTCACATCTCTTCCAAAAGGCCTACAAAGAAAACACATAACCTACGAAACTACCTCAACAATCCACACAGTTATTACAGTTCACCTATATGATATCCTACCTAACACCTTCCGTCTATCTTCCTTTACCTAATCTTCAAACTTGAAT
This sequence comes from Microcaecilia unicolor, assembly GCF_901765095.1. Classification (NCBI taxonomy): domain Eukaryota; kingdom Metazoa; phylum Chordata; class Amphibia; order Gymnophiona; family Siphonopidae; genus Microcaecilia; species Microcaecilia unicolor. The sequence continues at coordinate 115,279,328 of NC_044036.1, forward strand.
AATTGTATCTGTTACCATGAAATGATTATGACTATCTTCCCTCACCTAATCTTCAAACACTAAGAATTGTACCTGTTATGTCATAACCATACTCTGTAAGCCACATTGAGCCTGCAAATAGGTGGAAAAATGTGGGATGGTCATTGATTTTCCGGATGGGTCTTGGCAGAGCGTTCCAAAGCTGGCTGCCCAAGAAGGAGAAACTAGATGCATAGGAGGTCTTATATTTGATACCTTTGCAATTTGGGAGGTGTAAATTAAGGTGGGTGCGAGACGACAGTGGTCTATTTCTGGCTGGGAGGTCAATGAGGTTGTTCATGTAGTTAGGGGATTCACCATATAAGATCTTATGAATCATAGTGATTACTTTAAAATTTATTCTTTCTCTGATTGGAAGCCAGTGAAGCTTCTCTCGAAGAGGTGTTGCGCTATCAAATCTTGACTTGCCAAAGATGAGTCTGGCTGCCATGTTCTGGGCAGTCTGAAGCCTCTTCAAAATTAGTGACTTACATCCTGAGAAGACACTGTTGCAGTAGTCTGCATGTGTAAGTACTGTTGATTGCACTAGGTTCGAAAGGTGTTCAAGGGGAGATAAGATTTACTGTTTCAGAACCCACATCATGTTAAACATTTTCTTGAGACGGATTTAGCATGGTTATCGATTGATAGATGGTTATCCGATTATTACTCCAAGTATTTTCAGGTTGTCTGATATAGAGAGTTTAACATCAGGGGTGCTAAGAATAGTTGGGAGAGTGAAGAGTATTGGGATGAAAGGACTAGGCATTGTGTTTTCTCTTTGTTTAGTTTCATCTTGAAGGCGTTCGCCCAAGAGGTTAGGGTGGTGATGCCAATATTTATTTTATCAGCAATTTCGGATAGGTTGGATTTAAAGGGGATAAATATGGTGACATCATCAGCTTAGATGAAGGGATTGAGTCCATGCTTGGCTAGCAGCCATGCTAGAGGAATCATCATGAGGTTGAAAAGTATCAGGGGAAAGTGGGGATCCCTGCGGCACCCCGCATTCAGATGGACCATGGGGGACGATATGCTTGTAGTCCCTTTGACTTGGTAAGATCTTGAGGTAATAAAACTTTTTATCCAATTTATGATATTGCCGCCAATCCCTAGTTTATCCAGAAGTTTGGTTAGAATAGTATGGTCAACCATGTCAAAAGCGCTGGATAGGTCAAATTGAAGGAGAAGGATATAGTTTCCAATTGCTATTTCATGTTTGAATTTGGATATTAATGTAAGGAGGACTGTTTCAGTACTATGAGCCGAACAGAACCCCGACTGTGATTCGTGCAGGATGGAGAATTTCTGAATGTAATCGTTAAGTTGAAGGGTCACTCTGTTTTCCATTAATTTTGTGATTAAAGGGATGGAGGCAATTGGACAGTAGTTGGTAATATCGTCAGCAGGTTTTTAAAAGTTTTTTGGTATAGGTGTAAGTAAAATATTGCCATGTCTGGTGGGGAAGGAGCCTCGTTGGAGTAGGTAGTTTAAGTGGCTGGTGAGATCAGAAATAAAACAAGAAGGGGCATCTTTCAGAAGGTAGTTGGGACAAGGGTCAAGCTGGCAATAGGATCTGGAGAGTTTGGAAATGGTTTTGTTGACTTCTTCAGAGGTAAGGGGATAAAATTAGTCCAATATCGGTCAACTGGTACTTCATCTGATCCAGGGTCCAGTTCATCAAGAAAGGTGTCAACACTGAGATAGTCTTGAGAGATTGATTGACGAAGATTGATTATTTTGTCGTTAAAGTATTTAGCTAGCTGGTCAGCAGAAGGACGGATAGAAGATGAAGTTGTTATTGAGTCTGTGTTTAAGTAAATTTTTTATAATTTGAAATAGTTTTTTTTTGAGGTCTGCCCCAGAGATAGTGATTTTTTTGAGTAAAATAGTCTCGTTTGGCTTGTTGAATGGCGTATTTGTGGTTTCTTTGTGATTGTTTCCATGCATTAAAGTTAATGCTATTCTTTGTTTTGCTCAATGCTTTTTCAGATTTTCTAGTTAGTGATTTCAGGTTTTTCAATGAGTCATTGAACCACGGTGAAGGGTTACATTTGCGTAAAGTCCTGGAGTACAGAGGAGCAATTTCGTCCAAAATCATTTTACATCTATTGTCCCATAAAGTAAGGAAGAGGTCTGAGTTAGACTGTATCGACCAGTTATTATCATATATTTGTTGCCAAAAGATATTATTATCAATCCGTCCTCTGGTAAGGACTGATATTGGGTCCTGTGTTTTGGGTTGTCCCTTTTTACGCCATTGTAAGGTTAGGAAGGCTTTGTAGTGGTCAGACCAAGGTGTAGGAGACCAATCGATTTTGGATATAATGAAATTTGGTTCGGTGGCGAATTTAGAAGAGATGACATCTAGCGAGTGACCCTTAATGTGAGTAGGTTGAGATGGAGGTAGAACAAGGTCACATAGGTCAAAGAGATCCAGACATTCTTGGGTGTGGGCCGATTTGGAGTCTTCAAGATGCAGGTCTAAGTCACCTAGTAAAATTAAATTAGGGTTATTAATACAAGAGTTGGATATAAAGTCCATGAAGGTAGAGTGGTTGTGAGTCCAATTACAAGGGTGGTATAAAATAAAATGCAAGTTAGGTGATCGTGCAGTGTAGGACAGTGTATTTCCATTGAGGCAATTTCAAGTTGCGAGGTAGAGCTTTCTGAAATGGGTTCAGATGAGAAGTTGGATCTGAGAATTAGTGCTATGCCTCCTCCCATTTTCTCTTTTCTAGGCCTGTGTAAAATCTTATAGCCAGGAGGGCAGAGGTCAAGTATGATGGGGTCTTTTAAATCGCGGATCCATGTTTCTGTAATGAAGAGCATGTCTAAATTGTCAGATTTAATCCAGTCACTAATAATTTTAGCTTTATTAACTGCTGATCTTGCATTAATGTATCCCACGCGTACTGGTAGGTAGGAATCAGTTGCATGAGGTGACGGGTGAATATTTATAATTTGTCTGGTATTTTTTACTTTGGTTTTAGTTGTTTTGAGCGCTTTTGATGTTAAAATGTTTGTTAATTTTGTTGGATTATTTGTAGTAAATAATTAGCAGATTTTATACACACAGCTTCAGCTTTAGAAATGTTAATTTCTTTTCTTCATCTCTCTCATACACCCCAGAATAATTCACTGCTGAGTCACTTTAAAGTTGAAGTAACAAAACATCTGTTTACTCACAGTTTGTAGTTAGATTATATTCAGACAGGCTTATATATACATAATACTATACATTTGGATTATCAGCTCTTTCCATGTGCTTAGATGGTAATGGATGCTCACACCACCATAGATCCTCTCAGCTTAGGAGAGATCATGAGCTCCATGTGCTGTGCCTGACCCCCCACAGGAAGTTGCATAGGTGTGACCTCTCTAAGTAATTCACATCAGAGGTCACAGAGTAATCACAGAGAAAAACATTTCCTGACAGGCAATGCATGTAAAATACAATACATTCCAACAAACCCATTCTCATGCATAACTGTCATGCAATTATTAATTCACACAAAGTCCAAGCTTTATACGCAGATTCTCAAAACGTTCTCTGGGTAACGGTTTGGTCATGATGTCAGCTGTCATCTCACTGGTGTTGACAATAGTCTAGCCTGATGACCCCTTCTTTTGCCAACTCTCGCACGTTGTGGTATTTCGTTGCGATGTGCTTGGTGCGTGACTGAACCTTGTCATTCTGTGACAGTCGGATGCAGCTCTGATTATCTTCCATTAACTGGATTGAGTCTCTGTTCAGCTATTCCAAAATCCAGCAAAAGTTTTTCAATCCACATCAGTTCTCTGCATGCTTCTGATACAGCCACATATTCAGCTTCTGTAGAAGACAGACTCACAATACTTTGTTTATGACTGGCCCAATAAATTTTTACATTTCCATACATAAACACATATCCACTTGTGGATTTATAATCAGAAATGATCCCCTGCCCAATCTGAATCACAGTAACATATTAGTTTTGGATTACTATTGGCCTGAAATCTTTAATTTTACAATCAATGGTGCCTTTTAAATACCTTACCATCCTTTTAACTGCAGTCCAATCTGATTTGGTAGGTGAGCTGACCCTTCTGCTCAAAATTCCTACTGCATTTGCTATATCAGCCCTGTAGTGTGGTAGTCAGATATAAAAGCTTACCTATGGCTGATCTATATTGGATGTTATCTGGTAAAGGTTTACCTCTTACTGTTTCATCCTTCAGAAAATCAGTGATCATGGGAGTGCTTACAACTTGGGCATCTTGCCATACCTAAACTTTCAATAAGCTCCTTTATTTTCTGCTTTCGGCCTTAGAAGATACGAACCATCATTTTGTTTCTCAATTTCTATACCAAGATAGTATGACACATTACCAAGCTTTCTTTTATCTCAACATTCAGGTTTAAATATTTTACAATGTCCTTGTACTCTTGCCTCACTTTTGCTTGCAATGAGCAGATCATCAACAAAAGCTAAAATGTATGCATATTGTCCATCTCTGCACCTAGTGTACAAACATTTATCTGCTTCACCTTGCTTAAATCCTAAATTTGTCAATATTTCATGCCAGTTGTCATTCCAACATTTTGCACTTTGCTTTAATCCATAAAGACCTTTGTTTAATTTACCACACTAGCTGTCTTTGTTTTTGTATTTATGAAACCTGTTGGCTGTTCCATGTACAAGTCTTCAGTTATATCTCCATGAAGAAATGCTGTTTTCACATCAATGTGGTTGACTGCATGCCTTTTGAGACTGCAATGCTCATACGTGTTCTAATTGTCGTGTGTTTCACTACAGGTGCAAACACTTCATCAAAATCTTCTCCATATTTTTGAAGATATCCCTTTGCGACTAATCTGGCTTTATACCTTTCCACTTTTCCTTGTGCATTCCTTTTTCACTTGAATACCCATTTGCATCCTATAGCTTTCTTGCCAGGAGGTAATTTTGTAAGAATCCAAGTATTATTTTTATGCAATGCTCAATTCTTCTTGTGCTGCTTTATGCCATTCAGCAGCTTCTTCTGCTGGCATTTTCTCAATCTCAATCCCATGTTAAGGGCTTCTTGAGCTTCTGCTGACTTTGTTAGGTAAGGACAGTCTTGGGGGTGGAACACCTTTGTTTTCCCTGGATGAGCGTCTGACAACAGGTTGGTCCGACCTTTCCGCATCCTCTAAATCTGAGAGTCCTTCTCCAATTGATTCCCCTTCTCCAACTGTACTGTCTCCTGCGATGATCCTTTCTGTGTCTGCTTCCTCTGCCTGTTCCTCGTTAGATACAGATGAGTTGCTTTCAGAACATCTGCCTTGGTATGGCATTTATATACACTGGCATGTCTATTATGGTTCTAGTTTCATATTCTGGATGATAAGGCTCATCTGGGATAATCCAGCCTTTATCAACCCTTTTGTTTTCATCAAAATATGTAACATGTCTTATGCCAACAATGCCAGTTTTCAGATTCAAAATTCTATATCCTTTGTGTCCTGGAGCATAGCCAACTAAAATGCCCCTTTCTGTTGTGGAATCCAGCTTATGCCTTCTTTGCTTTGGTACATGAGCATATGCTGTACTTCCAAATGTTCTTATGTGTGTCAGGTTTGGCTTCCTACCATGCCATGTCTCATGTGGTGTGCGCTCAGCGCCTTTAGTTGGCATTCTGTTTTGTAGTTACACTGCTGTGAGAATGGCTTCCCCCCATAGTCTTTTAGGGAGATTGCTATCTGACAGCATACACCTGGTCATTTCCACAAGTGACCTAAATTTTCTCTCTGCAACAGAATTTTGCTCTGGTGTATAAGCTACTGTTGTGATATGCGAATGCCTTCTTGTTCTAGAAATGTGCGCATGCTTTGTGAAGTGAACTCACCACCCATTGTCCGGTCTGAAGAACCTTGGTTTTCTTTCAAATTTATTGCTCACATGGCTACGTATTTCTTCAGCATGTCTGTGACTTGGACTTTTTCTTTCAGCAAATAGGCCACACAGTATCTAGAGAAATCATCCAAGAATATTAGCACAAATCTGTTATTTCCAAATGATGGGATATTAACGGTCCACATAAGTCACTGTGTATTAAGTCCAGTACTTTATTACTCCTATTTCCTGTGTATGCAGGAAATGAGGTCTCACACCTTTTTGTGTAACACAGTCTATGCATTTCTCCATTTTACCAGTATCTGCACGTATCTGAATGCCAGTGGCAAGTTGCCTTACTGTAAAGATCCTGGATCACCTTAAAATCACGATGTCCCAGGCGGCGATGCCAGATTTCCAGACTACATTTACCATCATTCTTCCTTACTTGCGCCAGATGTGAGGCTTTCACCTGAAATGCTCAGTTTATAAACATCATTATGCATAAAAGCTTCAGCATACACTCATCATTTTTAGAGATTGTGCACTTACTGTTTTCAAAATGAATCACAAATCCCTTCTTATCTAATGTAGATACACTAAGCATATTGCAAATCTGCTGGGGAATATACAAGACATCACTTACAGGAATTTCTTTAACTTCATTAGACACTTTGCATTTTAAGAATCCAATGCCTTTTGCTTGGATCTTAGCAGTCCCTGCGTTTGCAGTTTTAAGAATACCTTCTTCTGGACACATTTCCTGAAAGAAATCCTTAGAATTGGTTAAATGGCATGTGCTCCCCGAATCCAAAATCCAAGTACTTTCAATTGAATTATTATTTACCATAGTCAAAGATTTTTCTGCCATTAGAAAGCCCTTATGTTTATTATTGTCTTTCATACATTTCCTGGTTGGAGAATTCTTTTGTTCCATTGGTTTAGGTGAGCTAGAGGGGGTGTTTTGTGTTTCCTTACACCATTTAGATACATGTCCCTCCTTTCCACATGAGTAGCAAATCAGCTTGCCCTTGGGTGGAGTTTTCCCATAGCTCCGCCTTCCTCTGTTCTTTGCCAAGAAATTTGTTTCATTTCTCTCTGACTGACTTTGAGAACACTTCTCCTCAGAATCATTAATTATGCATTCCTGCCTCAGTTTTGATGCTGCCTGTTCAAAAGATTGCCCTTCAATGGCTTCATTTACAGACCTAAAAACATCAAACTTCTTTGATAGTGAGGTAAAAAGAAATGCTCTTTTCAATGCATCACACATGGGAATTCCAGAAAGTTCTAGCTTTTGAAATGAAGACATAAGATGCATAATGTGATCATTACACTTACTTTTATCCCTTAATTTGGTTTCATTCAACTCTGCCAACCAAATTGGTTGCTGTTTTGCATATGTAGTTGCATACATAGTTCTCAGTTTATATAAGATGTCCTTTGGTGTATCTTTTCCCTCCACTAATATGGCTTGTTTCTCTGAGAGAGCTTCCAAAAACATGCACTTCACATAATAGTTTGCATTGTCCCATTCAGCCATATTTTCAGCTGTTCTGTTTTGGTCTAAGCATATATTTAATTTCTTTGCTTGAAGGAGACATATGAATCTTAGTTCCCACTGCTGATAATTAAATTCAGTTAATTTAGGCACCTTGAGAGAGTAGAAAAATGGTGAATTTCCTCCCTCAGCCATTTCTTAGCCTTCTGTCTGCTGTGTGGGGGGAGAGAGAGACAGACTGAATCTTTCTTTTAAAACTTAAGAGAAAAATGTGGCTTTTTTACTGCCTGGTAATATTTCTCTTCTTTTTCAATTCCTGGCCCCTGGGCCCATAACCCTTTTGTTGGATTATTTGTAGTAAATAATTAGCAGATTTTATACACACAGCTTCAGCTTTAGAAATGTTAATTTCTTTTCTTCATCTCTCTCATACACCCCAGAATAATTCACTGCTGAGTCACTTTAAAGTTGAAGTAACAAAACATCTGTTTACTCACAGTTTGTAGTTAGATTATATTCAGACAGGCTTATATATACATAATACTATACATTTGGATTATCAGCTCTTTCCATGTGCTTAGATGGTAATGGATGCTCACACCACCATAGATCCTCTCAGCTTAGGAGAGATCATGAGCTCCATGTGCTGTGCCTGACCCCCACAGGAAGTTGCATAGGTGTGACCTCTCTAAGTAATTCACATCAGAGGTCACAGAGTAATCACAGAGAAAAAACATTTCTGACAGGCAATGCATGTAAAATACAATACATTCCAACAAATTTATCTTCTGCTTTTGTTGAAACATCCGCTGTTTTTAGAGATGATTGGTTAAGTGTTGATGAATTTTTATGATTGTTAGCAGTACGAGACGGTGCAATTGTCTTGGTTGTCCTTTTGTGGTAATGAATAACTGGAATGATGTTAATATCCGAAGGTGGGGCTTTGGATGTTGCACAGATGAGAGCAAGTGAATGAATAACGATGAGAATTTTTAGAAAAATCATTTTGGTGAACAAAGTTTTTGATTAATTAAGGAATGCAGTAGAATAGAAACAGGAGCTGCTTAGAGAATTACATCAGCCAAACACTGCAATCTGCATAAAGTTTGAAACAGGATTAATAATACCGGTTAGTTATCTTGGTGAGGGTCTATAGTAGTGATCCAACTAGGTCATTAACAGTGTTATAAAATGCAGTAGATTGGCTGCCTAAATTTTCATCAGCTAAAATGCAGTTCTCTGCAATTTAAAGCAAGTAACAATTTTTGGATATACACAATCAGCAGTATTGTGAAATACAGTAAATTGACTAGCTGGAAATTGCATTTGCTAAATGTAGTAGTTTAAAATGAAAGTAAATAACAATTTAGATATACAGAATTAGCAGTATTCAACTCAACTCCAAGATGACTGCCTAGGAATTACATCAGTTAAGTGCAGTTGTTTGCAATTAAGCTAATAACGATTTTGGATAAACACAATCAGCAAAACAGTATTGAAGTTCAACGTGAAGATGAAAACAGCGCTATATAATATCAAGTTAATATTTCTGATGAAAGGCTAGCACTGGTAATACAATTAAAGTTGATCTATATATTTTCAGTGAGATTTGCCTTAGAATGGGGGAAGCATAAACATATAATTGAAATTAAACAAGATTTGTGTTACAGTTCCTTAATTAAAATATTAGCTAGAATTCTTGCCGTTGTCAGTCCGCTTGGGACTCGCCACTTGGGACTGCCTTGTCAGCACCAGGGACTCCGTCTCATTCATTTGAACTCGTCCTTCCAACGGCTATGTTCCCGGTCCTGCCTTGTCAGCACCAGGGGCCTCCGTCTCATTCGTTTGAACTCGACCTTCCAACGGCTGTGTTCCCGGTCCTGCAGCAACGCTCTCGGTGTTTCGCTCGTCTCTCTCACCCGACAATCAACTGATCTGTCGGACGATCGGTTGGTAAATCCTCAAAGGCTGGTCTGGTTGGCTGCAACAGTCAACACCACGTGGCAAGATGGGAGCTTCAGTTGGCTGCAACAGTCAACACCATGAGGCAAGATGGGAGCCTCGGTTGGTAAGCAAAGGCCTCAGCATATAATAGGGATCGTTGCCCTCTTAATCACAGTCCGCTCACTTCGCCACCTTAGCAAGCAGCCGATAGTCGGTAGCTCCTCAGAGGCTGGCTTCATTAGCTGTGACGGCCAATTCGCAGGGCAAGGAGGGAGTCTCTGACGGTAAGCAGAGGCCTCGACGGAAATAGGAACGGCCACAACCGTTCAATTGCGGTCGGAGCCTTAGCAAGGCTGGCTATATATTAAGGTGATGTTCGAGGCCAGGTTGGCAGGTCAAACGCAGGGGTAAGAACCAGGCATGAGATACAGGCATGGCTCATGGCAGCGACAGTCAGACAGGTTGGGTGCCCAATTAAAGTTTGTTCCGTTCTGCTTACGGGCGAGACTGTTCTATGAGGGATCAGATATTGATCATCAACAACAATTCAACAAAGCAACGGTTCTAACCAGTTCAGCTAAGGCTGGATTCCTGTCCAAATCAGCTAAGGCTGGATTCTCGTCCCACTACAGGGTTCTTCATCCAATTTCTGCTCGGTTTCTAATTCAAACAAATTAGTCCGATTTTAACTCAATTGAGATCGAATCTGCATATACTGATTTCTTACCCTTTCATAGGGTCAGCAATTTGTTTCTACCCAATTTCAGTCTGATTTCAGTCTAATTAACTTAGGTAGCCGTAGCTAGATGTTCATGTGGTGCATCAGTCAGTGGCCATCTTAAATCCACTCCAATTGAAGGATTAAAGTGACTTAACTTTAGTATTTCTTATTGTTAGATTAGTTCAAATTTCTAATGTATTTTTGAATAATGGCTGTATTTCAATAACAAGTGAATTCTTGTTATGATGTTTAAAAATCAATAAACAAATTTAATAATAATAAATCCACTACAATCTATATGTGTAATCTATGTTTGTATAAAAGTGTGGCAAGTAAGCATTGAGCTAGTGAAGATAAGTTTTGTAAATTCATAGACTGTGTTTCCAAGCAAGACATATACCCCCCGATATTCAAAGCTATGCAACCAGCCAGACACGGCCACTAACCGGTTGAATAGCATATCAGCACCTAACCAGAAGCATAGCTAGGTTTTGATGTCAGAGGCAGAAGACCTTTTGTAAAACAGATGTCAGTGTGAAGCTGAAGAGCTGATCCGCATAGGCACTACTTTATTCAGAATCCGTTTGGAGGAGCGGTTGCTCCTGTTGCACCCCACCTAGCTTCACCTCTGCGCCTGACCACAGATATTCAGCAGGAGATAACTGGTTATTGCCTACTAAATATCCGTGGTTAGTGGCTAACTGCTAACTGGCTACAGCACGCAAAATAGTTGGTTAGGCGCAGATATTCAGCGCTTAACTGGCTACATTCAGCGTTTAAAATAGGCCGCATAAATAGCAGCTTAACTGGTTAATTTTTTAGCGGTTAAAACTCCCCAAATATTCAACGCCAGTCGCCGGAAATGGCCCGGCATTGAATATCTGGGTTTAACGCCGGTGAAGGACAGCAAAAGCGCTGCCCGCCGCCAGCTGAATATTGGGCCCATAGAGGCTGAGATACAGAGATGCGCATTCATACAAGCACATGCAAAGGGAAAGACATAGAAAACAAATACTTACCTGACTTGAGCCCTGAATCTAGAGGAAACTATAAGGAGAGAGACGAGACAGAATTTTAGGAAAAGAATCAATTTATAAAGTTTGCATAATGTTAAAGGAATAGAACTTATCTAATACTGAAGTAAATATGATACTCAGTTCAGAGTGAAGACAGTTGAAACTAGGTGCATAGTAACATAGTAGATGACAGCAGAAAAAGACCTGCACGGTCCATCTAGTCTGCCCAACAGGATAAACTCATATGTGCTACTTCTTGTGTATACCTTACCTTGATTTGTATCTGCCATTTTCAGGACACAGACCGTAGAAGTCTTGCCCAGAACTAGCCCCATCACCCAAACACCAGGTGGTACATGCTTTTTATTGCTTCTTTCAAATGAGAAAGGTCAATAAAAGAATGCAAATGCATTTAAAATATTTGTTAAAGTTAATTGCACTGTAGTTAATGTTTGCACTGAAACACAACTGTGAGAAAAAGGTCATTTTATTTAGTACACTTTTTAATTGCAAGTTTTAACATCAAATATTTACCTAGCATCTTGTGCAATAAACGAGTGTTATTGTTTATATCTTACATATGTTGTAATATTTCTTCCCAAAGTTCTGTTGTTAGCAACTTTATTGGGGATTAACATTTATTTCATTACCAAGTCACCACCATTCTGAAGCAAGATTGCAATAACACCATCCCCCTAATTCTATAAAAGTCACCAAAAATAAGAACATATGTATTGCCACACTGGGACAGACCAAAGGTCAATCAAGCCCAGCATCCTGTTTCCAACAGTGGCCAATCCAGGTCACAAATACCTGGCAAGATCCCAAAGAAGTTCAATACATTTTGTGTTTCTTATCCCAGAAATAAGCAGTGGATTTTCCCCAAGTCATTTTAATAATAGTCTAAGGACTTCTCCTTTAGGAAGCCATCCAAACCTTTTTTAAAACCCTGCTAAGCTAAGCACCTTTACCATATTCTCTGGCAACGAATTCCAGAGATTAATTACATGTTGAGTGAAGAAATGTTTTCTCAGATTCATTTTAAATTTAGCTACTTTGTAGCTTCATCGCATGCCCCCTAGTCCTAGTATTTTTGGAAAGAGTAAAAAAACGATTCACATCTACCCATTCCACTCCACTCATTATTTTATAGACCTCTATCATATCCCCCCTCAGCTGTCTTTTCTCGAAGCTGAAGAGCCCTAGCTGCTTCCACCTTTATTCATAGGGATGTCGTTCCATCCCCTTTAACATTTTCGTCACCCTTCTCTGTACCTTTTCTAATTCCACTATATCTTTTTTGAGATGCAGTGACCAGAATTGAACACATATTCAAGGTGCAGTCGCACCATGGAGCAATACAAAAGCATTATAACATCCTCATTTTTGCCAGTAATTGTCTTTTTAACAAGCAATTATTGGTGCTAATTGGATTCAGTTGCAATGTACAGACGTTAATTTAGGCACATGATCTGTGCCTAAATTTTACATGCATCTGAAAAAGGGGGAGCGGAAATAGGAGGGTCATGGGTGGTTCAGGGTGGCTCATGGATTTGGTTTTGAGTTACGCGTGCAGTTATAGAATAAGGGTGTTCTGCACTTAAATTTAAGGTGAGGCATTTGCATCACATTTTTGCTGGTGCAAATGGATGCGCCTAAATGTACATGCGACCCTCGGGACTGAAGCACTATTCTATAAACCGTGCCTAAGTGTGTGGCTTATAGAATAAGCGCTTAAGTGGTGTTTTTGGCACCAATTTTTTAAGCACAATTTACAGAATTCACCCCCATATGGCATCACCGTGACAATAAAAGGGGAAACTGCAGTCTTGCAGAGGAATTGGATGGTGGGTTGCACTGAGGGTATCCTGAAAATCTGACTAGCTGTGTTTGTTCTAAGGAATGGGCTCAGAGCCATTCCTGTAATGATATACCACTGGAGATTTCAGCAGCATGAGGGATGCAGGGGCTAGGAATGCCAGAGACTTGGAAGAGATCTGTATGACAATTGTGAATGTGAAACAGCAGCTCTCTGGTAACTGTGTACATGTGTGGTAATAAAGTATGAGCTAAAAATGCCTGTAATTTTTTTCAGATCATTTCCAGCTGAGACTGGTGAATGGTCCCCATCGGTGTGCTGGCAGAGTGGAGGTCTTTCACGAGGACAGCTGGGGAACTGTGTGTGATGACAACTGGGACATAGAAGATGCTGCAGTGGTGTGTAAACAGATGGATTGTGGACCTGTACACTCAGCAAACCTCAGGGCTCCTTTTGGAAAAGGCAATGAACAGATTTGGCTGGATAACGTTCAGTGCAACGGCTCAGAAACTCTCCTTACTGACTGCATGCATGAACCTTGGGGACAGCACGACTGTGATCATGAGGAAGATGCTGGTGTTGTGTGCTCAAGTAATTATCCGTCTAGCATCCTTATTACCTCCATTGAGCTCTGCTTGGTGCAGATCCCTTCTTATCTAGTGTTGACAGCAGTTCATATATTTGGTTTATGTGGTTTCATGTTCAGTGAGAGCAATTATGTCCCTGTGAATTCAGAACACGCACTGTGTAAACTGTGGGTCTGGCCCCACTTCCAGTTCTTTGCAGGATGGTCATGAGATAGTCCCACTGCTGTCAATGCATAGGGGAAATCAACAGTGGGGACAGGGAGGGCAAGCAATACTGTGTCAGCGATTTTAAAGATTCAATAGCAAGTTTACTGCATAGTATTAAGACTCTGAAAGACACCAGTTTTTAAAAAAAGATTTCCACATTAGCTTCATTTCTTGGAAGCCCCTGAGATATATATTTTTTTTAATTCATTGAAAGTAAGTCCCAATTGGATAAGTTTAAGATGTGCAACATCACTGAGGGAGAGATAAGAGGGAGATGCATGCAAGCCCAGGTTAACACTATATTGGGCATTAGCCAAACATACATCTGTTTCCCACCCCCCTCCACCCCTACCATGGACTCCTAATTACTTTTTTTCTTCCCCCTCCCCCCCCCCCCCCCCGTGATCTTCAGTCATTGCCTGCCCCCTCCATTTATTTATTTATTACATGTGCTTGATATACTTCCCTATGAAGAAAGACTAAGGAGGCTAGGGCTATACAGCTTGGAGAAGAGACGGCTGAGGGGAGACATGATAGAGGTATATAAAATAATGAGTGGAGTGGAACAGGTGGATGTGAAGCGTCTGTTCACGCTTTCCAAAAATACTAGGACTAGGGGGCATGCGATGAAACTACAGTGTAGTAAATTTAAAACAAATCGGAGAAAATTTTTCTTCACCCAACGTGTAATTAAACTCTGGAATTCGTTGCCGGAGAAAGTGGTGAAGGCGGTTAGCTTAGCAGAGTTTAAAAAGGGGTTGGATGGTTTCCTAAAGGACAAGTCCATAAACCGCTACTAAACGGACTTGGAAAACTCCAAAATTCCAGGAATAACATGTATAGAATGTTTGTACGTTTGGGAAGCTTGCCAGGTGCCCTTGGCCTGGATTGGCCGCTGTCGTGGACAGGATGCTGGGCTCGATGGACCCTTGGTCTTTTCCCAGTATGGCATTACTTATGTACTTATGTACTTATGTACTGCTATTGATGAGAGTTTGCAGCACAGTGGTTTCACCTTTCCAGAAGTAGAGAGGTGTGGTAGCCGTGTTAATCCACTTTTAAAGGTAATCAATAGAAATAAAACAAAATAAAGCATGGAAAAGAAAATAAGATGATACCTTTTTATTGGACATTTATTTATTTTAGTTACATTTGTACCCCGCGCTTTCCCACTCATGGCAGGCTCAATGTGGCTATGGAGGGTTAAGTGACTTGCCCAGAGTCATAAGGAGCTGCCTGTGCCTGAAGTGGGAATCAAACTCAGTTCCTCAGGACCAAAGTCCACCACCCTAACCACTAGGCCACTCCTCCACATTTCTTGATTAGCTTTCAAAGGTTGCCCTTCTTCATCAGATCGGAAATAAGCAAATGTTGGTAGATGACAGTATATATAAGTGAAACATCAAAGCATTTCAGTGACAGGCTAACAGGATGGGGGTGGGTAGGTGAGAGATATGCATGGAAACATCAAAGCATTTCAGTGACAGTCTAACAGGATGGGGGTGGATGAGTGAGAGACAAGTAGATATGCATGGAGACATGCTATTATGGTTCTGTGGAGTAGAGAATGACAAGGGGACGGGGAACCGCAGTAACAGCGGGGATGGGGACGGTGACAGATCCCACGGGGATGGGGCAGGGATGGAGACAGAGCCCACAGGGACGAGGACAAACTTTGTCCCCATGCCATTTTCTAGTTGGAAAGGTAGAGGGTGGTGGTGGGAAGCAGGGTTATTATAGCTGCTCATTGTTATTATTGTTTTCTATTTGTAATTTATACACAACAGTTGCATAGCATATTGTTCCTTTTTATACTTTAATAAAAAGATGTAAATATAAAATCATAAGTGTTCAAGGCTTCTGTAGATGATGACAGAGCCCATGGGGATGGGGCGGGGACAGAACCTGTGGGGACGGGGCGTGGATGGAGACAGGGCCTGCGGGGATGAGGCGGGGACGGAGACAGAACCAGCAGGGACGGGGTGGGGATGGAGACAGAATCCCCATGTCATTCTCTACTGTGGAGGAGCTGTTTGCTGGCACTGTGACGCATTTCATCAATACAAAATTTCCTAGAAGAGTTTTATAGACTGATTCATGAAAGCAGAGTGTTCTTTATATTTCTCTTGATTTCTTCTTGCTTTGTTGCTCTGTAGTACAGAGACTGGCAGATGGCCCTCATCGCTGTGCTGGGAGAGTGGAGGTGTATCATGACAATGAATGGGGCACTGTGTGTGATGAGGACTGGGACCTGCAGAGTACTGCACAGTTGGTGTGCAGACAGATGGAGTGTGGACCTGCGCTCTCAGCACCAACAGGAGCTCACTTTGGACAAGGGTCCGGTCGCATTTGGCTGAGTAATGTTCGCTGCAAAGGAACTGAACCTCTCCTTACCGCATGCAGTTCCAAACACTGGACTGAGCACAGCTGTAATCACGATCAAGACACCAGTGTTATTTGCTCAGGTAACTCTATTACCACATCGGGTTATTGGGGGCCTCTCATTTCCTGCAGACCTCAGAACGGGCAGCATTATGGAGGGTAGTTTTACCAGTTTAACACAGGAAATAGGCGCTTATGTAGGTGCTATTTTATAAAGACATATAGGTGCCTATAGTTTGTGTCTTTATAAATTACTTGCGTAAGCAGCAGAATTCGTACCTACCTTGCAGGTGCTCTCCAGTTGGTGTAAATGTCTGTGCTTAGATTATTTAAGTTTGCATGTTGATTGGTGTATTGTATAATCTATGCACATATTTGGAAGCTCTACCTATACTCTGCACGGACTTGGCCCTGTTCACCCCTACTGGCAAAGTAACAAATGCTCATGTCAAGCTAGCGTAAAATTGTTCATTTCAAAGCAATATTTTAGATGACAATTTGTAACCATCATCTCTGCAATTCCTCTGAGTTTTTAGAGGAGTCATGTTTGGATAAACATGTGCTAGAAATTGTATCATGTTCATTCAACATGGAAGATAAGTTTCCCACTTTCCTACATTAAGACCCTATTGAAGAGGTGAATTCCAAAACCTGTTAAATATGAAAAACTGTTCTCTGGATAAATGCAAGTTTTTATTTTCAAGAATTCTATCCAACATAAGAAAATTGTTTTTTCTCCGAGGACAAGCATGCACCCGCATCGCTCGGTCTGGGTTTTACAAAAGTAAAAATAGAGCTTTGTGGAGCACGAGATGCGCTCTACTGCGCATGCACGAGTGCCTTCCCACCTACCGCATGAACACGGTCTCCTCAGTTTTATACTACTGCTTGGTCCTGAAGAGCTTTTTTGGTGTCTTTCAGCTATTTTTTGTCCATTTTTTTCTACATTATTGTGTTCTTGTTGTGGAACTTCCTTTCTTTGTTTTTCCCTTAAGTTTTAGTTCTGTTTCCCGGGTTTAAGATTCCTTTATTTTTCATGTCATTAGGCCGCTTTTAGGCCTTGACCTCAGCTGGGAACTTTCCCTTTCTTTTGTGCCTTGCCCTTTTTTCAGGCACCATCGATTCGATTAATTTAGCTGAGGAAATTTTTCCTTCCATGTCCACGAAAGCTCCCAGTGGTTTTAAGCGCTGTATCAGACAGTCTCTGGGAAAGACACCCATTCTTGGTGTCTACAGTGTCTTGGGCCCGACCATAGCCCCACTAGCCGTGTTCTCTGTCTTCGCATGAAGAAGAAGACCCAGATTTCCAGAGAGGCTCAACGTGGGAAGATTTTTGGAGCCAAGTCTGGTTCCTCAACGTCAACATTGGCATCGAAGTCGGAGGTGTCGGTATCAAAGTCGAGCGTCACATCAGTAAGCATGACTGCTACTAAACCCTTAGACACTGGGAGCAGTGAAGCATCGAGTGGGTCTCCATCTGCCTCAAGGCTTCCTGCTGTGCAGGGCCCCCAGGACCGTCCATCATCGGACCCAACCCCGAGGTGATGTGTGGAGGAGCCTCTGTGACATGCTTTGGGCAAAGGCTTAGAAGCATCGTCATCGGTCACCCTCGACGCATGGTGCCGGGAGCAGGGCATCAAAGGATTTGGCACCCGAGAAGCATTGGTGCTGGGAGAACCGGCCCCCCTCCATAAAGGAGGTGCTGATGTGCCGGTCTCTTAGCAGCTAAGAACCGGCTCCCATATCAACACCAGCGGTTCTGCAACCTGCGCCTAAACCGGCACCCCAGCCTTTCCTGGTGTCTGCCCTCAATGTGTGCATCTGGGCCTTGCTCGCTGAGCTGCTGGATGGCCTCATGCAATGGGTTGCATCAGCATCGGGGGTGCTTGCGCCTACCTTGCCTACCATTGTGGCCCCTCTTGGCCCTTAGCCTGCAGTGCGGCCTCTGACACCAATGCCACATGTGGCTCCGGTGTCGACTGCCACCCAACCCGGTATTCCCTCAATGTCGGTGGAGGAAGCTTCGCCAGAGTCAAGACAGGAGCTGACTTTTCGATGCTGTTCACGTGGTTCTTCCACATTGAGACAGGTTCGGTCTCGACACTCCCATTGGGAGGTATTGTCTGATACCGAAGAGGAACACTCATGAGATTCAGAGGAGGATCCAAGGTACTTTTCCTCTGATGAGTCCTAGGAATTCCCTCTGAACACTCCCCTCTACCTGAAAGGACAAAGTCTCCTCCGGAGAGCCTTTCATTCTTTTGTTAAGGAAATGGCTGATGCTAGTCTCTTTCCTTTGGAAGTGGAGGACGAGCCCAGGGCCAAGATGCTTGAGGTCCTGGACTATATGTCACCTCCTAGGGAGGCTGTGACTGTCCCTGTCCAGGAGGTATTCCAGGAAGTCCTTGATATGAATTGAGAGATCCCTCTTTCGGTCCCAGTCATGCCCAAGAAGATGAACACCCAATATTGGATCCACAGCACACCTGGTTTTGATAAGCCTCAGTATCCTCACAATTCCATGGTGGTGGAATCCACTCTCAAAAGAGCCAGGAGTTTCAGGGACTATGCCTCGGCACCCCCAGGTAGAGAAGCTAGAACCCTGGATTCTTTTGGAAGGAAGATGTACCAGGCTTCAATGCTCATTTTCCATATACAATCATACCAGCTTTTTACTATCATTAACTTGTGAAATTTGGTGCACAAGTTGTCTGACCTGGCTGAGACACTACCTCCGGAGCAGGCCAAGTCACTTTGCCAGTTGGTCAAGCAGCAGAAGGCATGTTGAAAGTTCTTGGCCAGGGGCACTTACAACACTTTTGATGTGGCATCCAGGATCTCTACTCAGAGTATAGCAATGTGCAGACTCTCATGGCTGTGTGTGTCTGACTTGGAACATTCTGTTCAGCAGAGGTTGGCAGATGCCCCACGCAGGGGGACAACCTTTTTGGAGAGAAGGTTGAGGAGGTCGCTGACCAATTTTTTTAAAAAAATGATACTATCTCTTCTCTCTCCCGCTGGGCACCTTCTGCATTTATCTCCTCAACTAGGAAGACTTTTGGCAAACCAAGGAGGATTACCAATTACTGTCAGAGGAGTAGGTGCAGGCTTAACTCCAAATAGTTCGTTCACATCAACAGTGTGAACCTAAGGCCCCTGCTGCTCCCCAGCAAAGCAGTGGACAAGCTTTTTATTGGCTCCAGCAGAGCATAGCCACAGTCAAAGTGTCCGTCCCAGACAACTTGCCGGTCAGGATTTCTTGAGGCTAGAGTAGCAGACTTGGTGGAGCTGAGGGAGACAGAGTGGTACATAGAGGAGACCTACAGGGATGTTGTAGAGACCTCCAGTCTGGCAGCCCCTGTGCTGCCTTGGAGGAGGGAGGTCTCCTAGAAGAACAGCATCACCCTGGTGAAGTAGGAATTACTCCTGTAGCCAGGACCTGCCCACCAGGGGATGTAGTATCCTCTCACACCGAGGATATGTCTCCAAGTTCGGCCCAGGAGGGAAGGATTAGGATAGCTGTTGTACTTGGTGATTCAATCATTAGGCATACAGATAACTGGGTGGCTGGTGGACGTGAGAATCGCCTGGAGACTTGCCTGCCTGATGCAAAGGTGGCAGACCTCATACATCAACTAGACAGGATCTTAGATATTGCTGGGGAGGAGCCAGCTGTCTAGGTACATGTGGGAATCAATGACATAGGAAAATGTGGGAGAGAGGCTCTGGAAGCCAAATTTAGGCTCTTAGGTAGAAAGCTGAAGTCCAGATCCTCCAGGGTCACAATTTCAGAAGTGCTCCCCATTCCACGCGCAGGACCCAAAAGGCAGGCAGAGCTCCGAAATCTCAATGTGTGGTTGAGACATTGGTGCAAGGATGAGGGATTTAGATTTGTTAGGAACTGGGTGACATTCTGGGAAAGGGGGAGACTGTTCCGAAAGGATGGGCTCCACCTTAACCAGGATGGAACCAGGCTGCTGGCGCTAACTTTTAAAAAGGAAATAGAACTGCTTTTAAACTAGAATGGGGGGAGGGGGAGAAAGCCGACAGTTGCCAAGGAGAGCATGGAGTATCCTTGAAGGATACTATTGAATCAGGACATTTAGGGAATCCCAGTACAGAGGTTTCAACAATGTTTAAATTAAGCCAGGTGTTGTCAGTGAGACAACAGGATAAAGGATGCACATCATCCCCTTCATCTTCTAAGCAACTTGTAGATCAAAGGGAAAAGCACAATTTGAAGTGCCTGTATACAAATGCTAGAAGTCTAAAAAATAAGATGGGAGAGTTAGAATAAGTAGCACTAAATGATGAGGTAGATATAATAGGCATCTCAGAGACTCGGTGGAAAGAGGATAATCAATGGGACACTGTGTTAACAGGGTACAAATTGTATTGCAATGATAGAGAGGATCAAATTGGAGGGGGGGGGGGGTTCTGCTATATGTTAAAGAGGGAATTGAGTCAAATAAAATAAATATTCCACATGACATAGCAGCGGTTAGTGTATCTGGGTTTAAAAAAGGTTTGGACAAGTTCCTGGAGGAAAAGTCCATAGTCTGCTATTGAGACAGATGTGGGAGGCAACTGCTTGCCTTGAGATTTGTGGTGTGGTGTGTTGCCACGATTTGGGTTTCTGCTAGGTACTTGTGACCTGGCTTGGCCACTGTTTGGAAAGCAGGATACTGGGCTAGATGGACCATTGGTCTGACCCAGTATGGCTACTCTTATGTTCTTATGTAAGTAATTTCAAGTTTTCAGCTATTAGGCGAGTAGCTGCAGCTATGTTGATGTTTGTGATGGTTCTGTTGCAGTGGGGTGAAGTGAGCACCAGGAATTGTGTTTTTATCTGTGTTAAATTTGAACGAGGTAGCTCATGATTCTAAAATGTCTAAACCTGATTTAATTCTGTCTATGATGTCTCTAGTTTGTTGTCGAAAGGGATGTAAATTGATACATCGTCAGCATACAGTAAAGGGTTAAATCCATTTTTTGCTAAAGTGTGTGCAAGAGGTGTCATCATTATGTGCTCCTTTGCCTAAGAATTGGGGCTCTTCACAGAGATGCCATCACTTACAGCCTTCAGACCTCTGACAATTCTGGTTGCAGAAACACAGTCCTAGTATAGACTGGGAGAATGAGGAACTGACTGCGTGGACTGCTAGCTGTCATCAACACTGCTTAGTTACTGTACAGCCCACTGTTACTCTAGCCATGACTGACAAGTTCCTCAGGTACTCTCCCATCAGCATATGTGGCCTATGCTGATGTATTTTACCCTATTGATCTCCTCCCAGGCAAGATGCTGCTTCAAGGAGGGTTTATCCTCTTTCTGTCCCAGAGACTCAGGCTATATCATATAAACATAGAAACATGGCGGCAGATAAGGGCCAAATGGCCCATCCAGTCTGCCCTTCCTCAGTTCTCACTAACTCCTTTTCCTAAGGGATCCCACATGCCTGTCCCATGCTTTCATAAAATTCCGGATTATATTGCAGAGAATTTACAGAAAGGGTTTATTTGCCCTTCTACCTCACCAGCTGGAGCAGGATTTTTCTTCATGGGGAAAAAGATGGCGCCCTTCACCCATGATTGACTACCTTGGACTTAATGCCATTACAGTGAAGAACAGATACTCACTCCCGCTAATCTCTGAGCTCTTGACCAGCTTCAGGTGGCCTGAGTCTTTACCAAGTTGGATTTGCGAGGGCCATATAACTTGAAATGTATTAAAGAAGGAGCGAATGGAAAACAGCTTTCAATATGAGAGATGGCCACTATGAATATTTGGTTATGGCATTTGGCTTGACTTACACCCCAGCTGTCTTACAGAATTTTGTAAACGATATTTTCCAAGACCTCTTACAGAGTTGTGTTCTAGTCTACCTAGATGATATGTGAAAATGTGGGATACAAATGTTATAAATAAATAAATATCTTGATATTCTCCAGGACATTGGCCCAACAATGTGAGTAAGTGAAATTAGTCCTACAATATCTGTGGGAGAACCATTTTTATTCAAAGCTGGAAAAGTGCACTTTTGAGCAGGCGGAGCTCTCCTTCTTAGGTTATATTATTTCGGATCAAGGCCGCAAGATGGATCCTGCCAAGCTGTTTGCTTCCTTGATTGGCCTCACCCCCAAAGGTGTAAAACACTGCAACGTTTCTTAGGCTTTGTCTCCAATTTATTTAGAATTATTCCTCAGTAGTGGCTCCGCTTACTGCCCTTACTCACAGGGAGGCTAATACCCAGAAGTGGCCCAGGAAGCGCTTCAAGAATTTGAGCATCTAAAGAATGCCTTTACCTCAGCACCTATACTCCGCCATCCTGATTCTGAGAAGCCTTTCTATGTGGAGGTAGATGCTTCCTCCATCGGGGCTGGGGCTATTCCCTCTCAGGCTGACAATGTGGGCAAGATGTTACCTTGCACCTTCTTCTCCAGGAAATTTTCCCCAGTGGAGAACGATGTCATAGGCGGTCATTTCCACATTCTGAAGAGACTCCTGAGTTCCAGCATGTCATAGATCCTGCTAAAATTCTTGCTGCAACATCTATACCAATTCCACCTGGCAAGACGGTTGTTTCCAAGCACCTCCAGGACACAGTACTGACATGGGACATGAGTCCAAGGTGGCTGAACATCCCAGTATTTAGAAGACACTGAAGCTCATTTCTCGGACATAACATTTTTTTTTTTTTTAATTTTATTTATTCATTTTTCACAATTTTTACAAGCATTACTACTTGGGTAGGAAAAACAGTTAGGAAAAATATCAATTTAAACAAATCCAAGAAATTATTATAAACTTGTTTTAGACCACCAAATTAGGGGCTAAGAGCCATTAACTTAGGAAGAAGTATTTAAAAAAAAAAAACAAATCACTAGATGCAATAAAGCAATAGCAGATTATTATAACCCCCCAAAAACATAATCACAATTCTCAATATCCAAATCTTGAAGCAAAGCATAACGGTTTAAATTCAACAGGCATTATTATAATTTTTTCTGAGAAATAAATTGTTTTAAATGTTCAGGCAAAAAGAAAACATATTTCACCCCCAGGTATTTTACGTTGCATTTGCACGGATAGTTCAAGTGGAACGAGGCTCCTAAAGACAAAGTTTCTGCTCGAAACGTTAAGAAGTCTTTCCTCCTAGTTTGGGTTAATTTAGTAACATCTGGGAATACCCAGATTTTCTCTCCATAGAATAGATTTTGTATATTCTTCAAAGCCATCTTCCTAACAAGTTCTAAATCTTGGGAAAATACAAATGAAACCAACAATGTTTGTCGCTCGGTTACATCAGACAATGAAGTTTCCAGCAATTCTGAAACATTTAGTTCCAATTGATCCAACCTTTGCCCAACTTTCTTTGTAGGAAGATAATAAATTTTATTTACTGGAGGCAGGTTTTCCAGGGAAAATTTTAAGTTTTCCACCAAATACCTTTTAAAGGTTTCCAGTGGTGTAGATGTTGAAGTCCGTGGAAAATTCAAAAAACGTAAATTAAGCCTCCTGTTATAGTTTTCAAAGTATTCCAACTTGTTATGAATCAGCATATTATCTTGTATTAATTTAACCGAAGTTTCCTTCAATTTAGAATTTTCATTTGACAAAATCTTAATCTTTTCAGAAACCTCTTCTTTCATAGAGGAAAATGCATTGGTTAATTCCTTTACATTACTCACTAACGGTTCGATTTTGCTCGTTGATATCATCACCGTCTGCAGAATTTCCCAAATTGCTTCAAGCGTCACCGCAGGCGAGGAGATCTGAGGTGTTCCTAGTCTCTGTGCCTTACTCTCAGCCATCGTTGTTTTAGAGGCCTCGGTTGCGACATCAAGGTGGGGGCCCAGGTGTAGCTCTCTTCTCCCGTCTTCGCGGTATAGGGCTACACCTCCATCATCGAGCACAGCCGGTTGCGGTGGTGGTGGGCGCACCGGGGGGGACAACGAAACGTCCTGCGCCAAGAGCTCGGCTCTTCCTCGGGCAGCGAGCTCAGCGGGGCTTCCGGCGTCGTTACAGGGGTTCTCGCGAGGAATCCCTCAATGGTAGGCTGTGTTGGAGTAGAGGTTAAAACCGGCTGGGCTCCGGTTTTCACAAGACCCTTCCTCTTGGTATGTGGCATCGCGGCAAACTTAGAGGTAAAAGTTTTAGTAAGAAAATACTCCAGGAGGAATGGGTTTAAACACAGCGTTACCAGAGGTTCACCCACGGTTCGATGTTGCTGCCGCCATCTTGCTCCGCCCCTCCCCTCGGACATAACATTTTATAGTGTAATTTGAACTCATGTCCTGTTGCTGGGTTTTGTACAGCATTGGTGACCCATGCATACGTACAGTATACACATTTCTCATATTTAACATGTCCCCCTTCCCTTTTCTCTTTTTGAAATGTAGTAAATCTATTCATTGTCGATAATTCCCTAAGATTTCTAGCTCTGGTGTAAGCAAACCGAGGATTGGTGTTAAACCCTTGCAAAGCCAGGAGGAGCCAATGTTTTTGAATAATGTTTTTAATCTGCATGGATTGCACTGAATATAGTAAAACACAAATGGTTCTATCATTGCGGTGCTTACTTATCATGAGGCGTTTTGAGCAGCTACTGTTGGTGTGCATTAGCCGCTCTTTTATATGCATTTCTAATTGCCTTTCTAGGGTAACCCCTTCATCTAAATCTGTTACCCAGATCTTTAGCAAAGTGTTCAAAACTCTCCCATGTCTGACACAACTTTTTTAACCTAAGGAACTGTCCTATAGGTATCCCCTCCTTCTGGGTCTTTGGATGAAAACTATTGTAGTGTAGCAAAATATTCATATCTGTTGGTTTTCTGAAGATTGAAGTGCAAAAAATCCCTCCAATGATGTTAATTTGTATGTCCAAATAATTAACTTGATCTTCTCCTATGCTGGTATCAAATTTGATGTTGCTATCAAAAGTATTTAAATAAGTGAAGAACTAATCCTCACTATCTACCCATACTAGGAAAACATGATCTAAGAACCGCTTCCATAAAGCAATATGCAGTTTGAACTGTGAAGGGTATACATATCTCTCTTCAAAATCCACCATATATAGGCAGGACACAGTAGCTATTATGCTCCCCATCGCCACCTCATATGTCTATAGGAAAAATGTATCCTCAAACTGAAAATAATTTTGTAAAATGACCATCTGTGCTAACTGATGTAGCAAACCTATTTTTTCCATAAAGATGTCTGCCTGTTGCAAATGATTTTCGTATTGTAAAATTTGAATTAAATGTGATGAGTCTCTTACATAGAATGGAATCATGGTCACTCGGGGTTGAAGGTGGTAATCCAAGAATTGGGACTGGAGTTCATTCAGGGAATTTTTACTAGACACTATGGGTCTACCTGAGGGGGGGGGGGGGGTGAGTGTCTTATGTATTTTTGGTACAAAATAAATCTGTGTGATTACAGTATATGATTTATATAGATATTGAAATTTCTTTGTAGAAATCACCACTCCTTATACAGCATCTATATAAATAATTCTCACCTCCAACGTTCTGAACCTCACTGTGTGGCAGGGAAACACTGAAGCCCTGTAGTCTTCTAGGCTGTCAGCACCACTCACACTCACTCTCACTCTCACTCATAGACCCGCCCTCAGCCACGCCCCATCCACACATAATTCACAACCCCAACATTCTAAATGTAAATTTGTAGTTGCAAGATCCCATGAGTGTCTGCCCCGCCCTCACGTCACAACGTGATGACGTAGAAGGCGGGGCTATGACACTCAGCCAATCACCAGTTCCACCGCCCTCCGATGCTACCCCCCGACGCACTGCGAGAAACAGCGGCCTACGCAGGGCCTCCACTCCTCCCGACACACAGCGACAAACACCGAGCTACGCAGGGGGAGGAGTGCCGTCCGAACACCTGATCCACCAGGACCCCGAAGCTGCCGCCCTCCAAAAAAAAACTACCCACCTGCACCCTCCCCACGCTGCCGTCCTGCACCCTCCCGATGCTGCCGCAGGTAAACCTTGCTAGCGCCCGTTTCATTGCTTACAGAAACGGGCCTTTTTTTACTAGTGTTTTAATAATTGCTTTATCTCTCCTTGATAACATATCATAGGATCCTGACCCATTTTCTGACCCAAAATGGTGTAAAACTCCCTATCCATCAACTACCGATGAGCTTCTGCCCTATACTGTTCTACATCTTGGACTACCCCCCTCCCCTTTTTATCTGTCCTGTTTATGACAATGGTGTTATCATTTTGCAAATCAGTCAGAGCTTGTTTCTGAGCCTTAGTTAAATTACTAGGCATATACTTCAAATCTTGTTCCATTACTGCTAAATCTTGTAGGACTCTATCACTGCATTAGGAGGAATATGATGAGTTGCCAAAAAGGATGAAACATCTGCTCCTGATTGATCCTGTAGATCTTGTTCAAAATACACTGGCAGTTTTAGTTTCCTAAAAAATCAATGTAATTGTTGATGATTGGCAAACGCATCATACCAAGATGGAGGAACAAAGGAGAGTCCCAGTTCTAAAATTTCAATTAGATGTGAGAATTTTTGAGGACAGATTATATACTATTCTTTTTGATTGCACTGCTGTCGACAGTTTCAGACTGGCTTGGATTGAGACTGCGCCGGGGCCACCTGCAGTGTGCCAACTGTTGGTAAAAGAGATGAGGATATATTAGTTGCAGAGGGAATTGAAGTGGAAGATGTGGGGGCTACTACACCAACCACAGTTGTGGACCCTCCATCTTAAGGGTCGGGGACCCCTTCCAATGCATCTTCTCCTGAAGAGTCACTTGAGGTATTAACAAACCCCACTCTCTTCATTCTTCTGGGCATCTTATCATTTAGCATGTGCTAATTGTTAGTTCACCTTAGTGAAAGGACCCCTAAGTTTGTACTTAAGACAATGGAAAGTTAAGTGACTTGTCCAAGTTGTAGTAGGATTTGAACCCTGGCTTACCTGATTCTCATTCTTCTGCTCTAACCATTAGATATAGCTAACTCAGATAATGCATATTCTAAACATGTTTGGTAACTCAATAGTAAACTAGAGGCCAGCAGATCTTAAACCTAGTGGTCATTTGGCAATCTACCAAAAACAGTGATAGGTAAATCATTTTATTGCAGTAACAGGATTTCTGTTTCAGTGCTGCTGAACACCACTGTTCACATAGCTAACAATCAAGTATTAAAGTGCCTGCATATAATACTGCAAATCCTATTATTTGGTTCATTGTTTTGATTTTTTTTGGCACATAATCCTCTGGAGTGTATTCAATGTGAATATTACTATCAGTAACAGAGGTACTGTTGTGGGACGGGGATGGTGGTGGTGGGAGAGAGGTAGCTAGAACAGCTGCACCAGAGCGACACAATGGAGGGGTCTTTCCCTGCTGTGTTCAATAGTGACCCATTGTCCATTTACTGCTGACATAGGTGTCCCCCCCATTCCAATGATTTTAACTTGCCCCACCCCTCTTTAGCCTCCTCAAATATCTGAGTCACTGACTGCCTATGTCTACCATACCTTAATGTAAACTGCCTTGAGCTAAATCTAAATGAACAAATATCCAGATTGGGAAGTAAAGTTAAAATTAATGTTCAATAAAAAGTACAACAGTTTTTATCAACTACTTACAAAGCTATTATAAGGAAATTATTTCACTTTCTGTTATTGTTCATTGTAACTGGCACCTGTTTTCTCACCTTACTTTTAATTTCCTGTTTCCAGATGTGAGACTAATGGGTGGTACCAACCACTGCAACGGGAGACTGGAGATGCTTAAAGGTAAAAAATGGGACATAATATGCAGCTCAAAGTGGAGCTTACGAGAATCTCAAGTGGTCTGTAACACACTGGGCTGTGGAGTCACTCTGTCGGTGTCACAAAGTTATTGGCCTACAGTATATTTTTATGACACTGTTTTAATTGACGTTTCCTGTGAAGGGACAGAATCTCGGCTGACGGACTGCCAGAGCAACACTACACTTGACCCTTTCTGCTTACCCCATGAGATTGTCCATGTCAGCTGTTCAGGTAATGTTATGTTTACTTGCGCTATGCTGGGGCTTTGGTTTGAGATGCTACGCTTGTCTCTAGCGAAGAAATTTGCTTTTCCCTTTTATGTTTAAACAGTTTTTATTGATTTTTTTTTACATAAAATAAAATGACACAACCCTGTGCACATATTACATCAAGGTAACATCCTATATAAGAGCAACCCATACTCACCTCAGGTTAAACTGATAACTATTCTCGGCACTGACTGAGAGCAGCCCTGAGACATCATGTATACCCCCCCCCCCCACCCTAAAAAATTTTAATTTGATCACTTTCAGAGGCCTGAAGATGTAGAAGAGCATTGGAAATCACACTCTCTTCAGAACATAACTCCAGAGCAGAACTGAACATTTTATGAAATGTGTAGAGGATTCATTTGATCCAATTATGTAATTAATAGAGATGACCAAATTATTTTTGAAATATTTGAACCCATTTCATCTTTGGGTGCTGGAAGTTTAACACCCAGATCCTGATCTGGATCAACAAAATGACAGAGAATGCAGACTGGAGTTTATATTTCTTTTCATCAGTGAAATCCCTCTCCCCACCCACCAGAAAGACATGAGAAAGTCCCTATCTCTTTCCAATGAGTGACCCTGTCTCTTTCATTACAGGAATTTTATTGAAACCAACTCTCTCTCTGTCCCCATTCTACAATGCACTTACGGGAGAAGATGAACTGGAACTCAAGTGTGCCGTCCCCACGTTTGACATAAACGCTACAGTTTACTTTTACAAAGCAAATGAATCAAAACCCATCACTGGAAAAAAGCTTTTGCACAATGAGAGCTATGCACTGTACCGGGTGATGGGTTTAAACATCTTGAATACAATAAGATACACCTGTCAATACGAACTCAAATCAGTAGGACCAGCACATAAATCACCGTACAGTGAAGCAAGGCAGTTTGTAGGTGAGTAATGTCTAATTTTTTCATTGTACAGAGAGCGAGAGCGAGCTGCCCAACCAGTCTAGTCCTTCAGCTCCTCAAGAAGAATAGCAAGATGTCTCCTCTCTCCAGTGTTATGGTAGCCAGTGCCAAAGGACATCCCTCTATCTCTTTCCTTCCATTGCCATCATGTGCTCTCAGACTGAGGAAGCAGTAGACTAGGGCTGTCTACTTAAAATATTTGGATTGATTTTGATTTAGTAAAATTTCTACTGTGTGTCTATCATACACAAACCAGTGTATGTGTGGTGCTGATTCAAAATGGCTGCAGAGAGTTCATTCAGGGACCTTGCAAGACTTCTGTGGAAGTCTCGCGAGACCACCGCTTGAACTCTCGGCAGCCATTTTGAATCAGTGCCAGGAGAAAGACAATCTGCAGACATGCTGGGCAGGAAAGAGGGGGCTCTTTCCTGCCCCGAAGAGGTCACTAGACCACCAGGGAACCACACTAAGTTAACGGAGGGGAGGGAAGGATAGGACGCCCGCAAAGAAACCCAGGTGTAGTGAGAAAGGTAATTAGACACATGCAGGCAGCAGCCAGCAGACAGAGACAAAGCAATAGAAAACTGCATGCCAGGAAAGGAGTAACAACTCCACACAAGCATAGAGCTAATAGCTCAGACCAGGGGCGTAGCTACATGGGGCCATGGGGGCATGGGCCCCCACAGATTACGCCCTGGCCCCCTCTACATTTGACCCCTCCCCACCGCCGCCCGCCCTGCCACCGCATCAGGTACCTTGTTTGCTGGCGGGGGTCCCCAATCCCAAGGCTACACCCCTGGCTCAGACAGAGCAAAGGTAAGGCTTCAGCAGAATCTGAGAAAACGCCAAAGCAGGGGCTGAAGGGGGAGGTGAGCTTAAGTAGATCAGACTGACATCAGCTCAATCAGGAGCGGTTCTAAGCATTCCCCTGTCTAACTTGCAGAATTCTAACAGAATCATAATACAAAGGCCTCCTGTATGTCTCCCTTCGCAGTTAGTAAACAGGAAGCAGGTGAAAGCTTGGCTCTTCAACCAAGCCTTTAATGGAAGAAGTAACTAACTTGTTAGTCTCACTCACACACACAAGGATTAACTCGGGCTGCATATACTGCAGGGGGACATGTTTATCCACTTCTACCCTAGCTGAGATAATATTTAACCATCTCTCTGACCTCACGTGCAACTTTCTTCAACTCAATCACCTTGCTTTCTAATTCTTCCTACTTTCTTACTCATCTATATGTTACAACTTTGCCTTACCCCTCACTACCAATTATAATGTTCTAGTACATATTGTGTTGTCATTGCAAGTAGTATACCATGCCATACTTTGTATTGTTGTTCGAATATTTTTACTGCTCTAATTGCCTACTGCTCATGTTTGATCTATTCTTACTGTACACCGCCTTGAGTGAATTCCTTCAAAAAGGCGGTAAATAAATACTAATAAATAAATAAATACCAGTCTTAGATTTTATACATGTAATAGGCTTTTTAGCTGTGAGAGTCCGGACTAGAGTGGCTAAAAGTTTCCCCGCTTTATTTCCCCACCTATGTAAATTATATTTGTAAAGCCGGATATCCCGTAGAGCCCTTTGATTAAGCACTTCATTAACTTGCCTCTTTATCTTCCAATAATTATGCCTGACTCCCAACACAATCCCATGCAAAAACTCTCCTCTGGCCACTTGTAGCTGTTTAAGCAGCCGTATTAGCTCCCCATCTCTCTCCCTTCACCGTCGACTGGAGAATTCTATAATTCTACCCCTCATAACTGCCTTACCGACTTCCAAAAACATTATGGAGTCTACCTCCTGGAAGTTGTTCTCTTGCAAAAATTGATTCCATGCTTCTCCCAAGCACTTATGGAAACCGACGTCCTGGTATAGTGTGGGATTCATCCGCCCCCTGATCTATCCTGGAAGCCCGCACTGATGATAGCAGCGAAGAGGAGAGCAAAATATAGTCCAGCCTAGCATGCTTCTTGTTGACTCCTTTCCCATCCCACCCCTTCATCTTGGTCTTGGGAAGCTTGCAGTCAATCAAAGGGTCAGCCGTAATATTAAAATCACCCCCTAACACAAGCTTGTATTCATTTAATGCAACCAAAGATGCCAGAAGCATAGAAAAGAACTTGTGGGAGTACACATTTGGGGCATATATCGAGCACAGAGCTATCTTAACCCCTTGGAGGATTCCCAGCCATATTACATAGCGACCTTCTCAATCTTGTATGACCCTATGTTAGACACAGTCTAAAGAGCTGCCTATTGTTATAGGAGGCAAAAGCTAACTCTCCCATCCAGTCTTTTTTCAACTTATTGTGCTCTGACACCGAGAGGTGAGTCTCCTGGAGTAATAAGACATCCACTTTTTGGCGCGTGCTATATTGGAGAATCTTTGTGCGCTTTACAGGTGAGTGTATGCCATTAAGAGTGGCCACTCTCAGACTGTCCATCACGCCGCCATAGCACATTGGCCCTGTAGCCACTAAACCTGAAATTTTACTGAGTTGTGGCGTCTCAGCAAAACCGCCCCCCAGCCTGCAGTTCAAAAGTACAAAAAGATATAATCCCCCAGACACAGGAAACCATGAATCCCCTACTCTCATGCCCCTCCCTCCATGCCTTTGAAAACCCTCAACATCCAACATACGATAACTTCAAACCACACATTCAACCCCCTCAAAAACATCCATCCCCCATCCCCTTGCACACACTCCAAACACCTCCCTCTAGCCCCCCATGCCTCCCCCTGAGCACATAGTGCTACTCCTACTCCACCATCATCGACCATCCCACCCCCCATAACCTCCCTTTATCTAAACAATACAAATATAACACTATGCAAGAAAAATAAAAATCTATAACTTGCAGGACCTAGGCTGCAAACCAACAAGCCCCCATTCACTACCCCTGCTCACTATACTAGCAATCATTTCAGTGTCTGGGGGCAGTTCACAGCTCTCCATCAGCAAACAGTCTTGGTCGAAATGCAAGCTCAGCTAGTAGGAGGCATGGACATAACAGCAAATCTTAGTGTCTTGCAATGCCTCAGAAATGAGTCATGGATCGGATTCTCAAAAGACAAACTTGAAAAGTCAAATGGTCCGTCCTCCACACCATTATTAATACCAATTTTGGCTCAAGTTGCAGGGTAGCGCTAGATTCCAGGTTTATATCCCAATAAAGCGAAAAGAAGTAGAGAGTCGAACATGTCTCCATAGTCCTCTAGGAAAGCTGCTCCAAAAAGGATTTTAGCTCTTACGGTGTCTCCATAAATACTGTGCTGTTCTCATGCACCACACACACTTTGGCTGGATATTGAAGAGAGAACTTGATCCCCTTATTGAACAGCTGGGAGCAATATGACGACAGCCGCCTACGCAGATCTGACACTCGTGGTGAAAAGTCCTGGAACAACATTAGCTTGGATCCGTGATGGATCACTTCCTTATGCTGTCGGAATTTAGACATGAGCTGGGCTTTATCTGCATAATTAAGGATTCTTTCAAGCACTGGTCGCGGCATTGCATTCTGTTCCAGGTGTATTCTCTCGATGCGTAAGTGCTGCCCCTCCACTTCCAGGCCTAGCTCCCATGAGAGCCAGGTCTCAGCCATGTCCCACAGCTCTTTCTCTTTGATTCCCTCAGGAAGCACGACAATTCGAATATTATTGTGACGGCTCCTATTTTCCTGGTTGTCAACTCGTTCTTCTAGCTGCTTGCAGCATTTCTCTGGCGATGCTACTTGGGAGGACAGGCCCGAGGTAAGGTCCTCCTGATTCGAAATTATGTCTTCCGCCTGCTGAATACAAACATTTTGCAAGGCCATGCCTTCTTTAAGTTCATCCATTGCAGCATGCAATTTGGAGAGTTTATCATCTAAAATATCTGCCATTCTTGTTATCTCCTTAATTGCTGCCTCCTGCAGCGCAATCACGGGCGGCTCCTGGGATCCCAGAGAGCTCCGATCAGACGCCATCTTAGCTGCTTGGTTGCTCATGCGCTCTCTAGCAGGTCTTGGAGTATTAGCGGGCATGCCAGCGTAATTATTTGCTGGATCACCCCGAACCCCTCGTCTGCCTCGCCACCACCAACTGCACAGCATTACACTCACTGGGATTCAGGAAAGGGAGGTAGAAACCGATATTTAAGCTGGTTTTCCATGCTGAGGGTGAACAGATCAGCCACCCGACATCTGTTCAGGAGTTCTGACTGTGCTGGCAGCCAGTGTAGCAGCAGCAGCTGGAGTCATGGCGATAAGGACCAAGTGGAGCAGCAAACAGGCAACGCCATCCAGGGCCCTGCCAAGGAGCACTAATGTCTGCCGCTGATGTTCACACTTGCTCCTCTCAAAGAGTGAACATCAGTGGTGGAGGAATAGGGGATGCAGTTTGTCAGGTTCCAGGGGGGACTCTGGGGCTCTTGGGTGCTGTTGTCAGGGGAGGGGAACCCAGACCCAGACTTATGGGGGGGGGGGGGGCAGAGGAAGAAATGCCAGACCTGCAGGAAGGGAAGAGAGATACAAGACTTTTTTTGGGGGGGGGGGGATAGAGTGAGAGTAAGGGGTGGATATACTGGATCAGAGTGGTGAGGGAGAAGAAAGGAGGAGAGGTACTGGACTCTGGAAGGGGGTAGAGGAAAGAAGAGAGAGAGAGAAACATGACCAGGGAATAGGGTAAGAGAGAGGGAGGGATGCCAAACTGGGGGAGGGGGAGGAAAGGAGGAGAGGAGAGATTCTGGCTCCATATTGGGGGTGTGTGGGAGAAGAGGACGAGGGAGGGGATAAACTGGGCAAGAGATGGGACAAGGATATAGACCTGGAGGGAACATAGGAAAAGTGATACAGAAGGACAATGCTGGATGCAGAATAAGGGTTAGGGACACTGAGAGGGCAGATGGTGAACATTGGGGGAGGCAATGGAGGGTTAAGTGGCTTGCCAAAGGCCAGAAGAGGCTATTGTGAAACTATGAACTTGGGCCCTCTGTTTCCCAATCTGCTGCTCTAACCATTAGGTTACTCCTCTGTCCTGACCTGGACATAGTGCTGTTTTATTATGACAGGCCTTCTACAATATATAAGTTCGGAATGTGTTTGTTTTTTGCAGAATTTGATTATTGGAGCTCTTTTTCTCTTATGTAAAATTTGTGAAATAATCATAGAACGTACGTATATGTGGCAGCTTTTTTCTTTTCAGATGGCAACCCTAGTGTGTACAGAGGGACGTGAGAAGGGTACAACAGTAGATGTGGCAAGGGATTTGGGGCATGGCATGAGGGTGGGGCAAGGGAGGGGCATGGGCAGAGCATAGATTGGGCCAGGTGTTAAGTTTTTCTTTGGCAAAACGTTGGCAACCCTAAATGTAATCTAAGACTGTTGAACTTCCCGATGGTTCATTACGTCTCTCTTAGGGAATTATTTAAATGTATGTGAATTATTTTCTTCAATTGCCTGATTATGATTCTTATGATTTCTAATTTGTATTATTTGCCTGGGGTAAAATAGGTTGGTGAAGAGGGTGATAAAGATGTAATCAATACTCCAGATAGTCTTGACATATCCCAATTCTTAGAGTCATCACAGGATGTTATCAATAAAAGAGCTACTTTATTAGTAACTTTTCAGACTGAAGATCAGAAATTGACTGTTTTGAAGGCTTTGTTGTTTTGTGAATTGAAAGAACATTTGTTTTGCCATATTTTGCCTTTTTGTTGTTTTGTGGACAGTTAATGTGTCCTGATGTTTCTAGATCAACTCAGTTAAGAAGGAAATCCTTTCTGCGGCTTAAACCAAATGTTTTGGCCATAGGGGCTTCCTTCTTTCTCAAATTTCCCTTGTAAATGTTTAATAGTATATGGAAATAATAGATATGTGTTTTTGGACTCTCTGTTTCTTGAGGCCTTCCTGGCTGAGAAATTGACCAGGGAGGCACCGAGCAGTAAATGAATTCTTCGATATAGTTTGCAGTTTTAGTTCATTTAGATATAGTAATGATGCCATGCCTGTGATGATGTTATATTTTTGTTAACTTACCTTCAGTATTAATAGGTCTTGTTATTCCCGTGATGTGGGCTAGAGACTTTATGAATTAAGAGAGATATTTTGTATTTTATGTTTATTTTTCTGTTGATTTCCTTATGATGATATTAAAATCTTTAAAAAAAAAGAATTTGTTGACTAATGCTATCATTTATAATGACGGTTTTACCGAGTTGCTGAAATTGGCTGGAGAGGAAGGGTTTTTTTTTACATAAAAGGCCATAATGTCTTATATTATTAATTTAAAAGTAGGGGGAGAAGGGGGTATATTGTGCATAAATGTCACTTTGGCTTGCCCCTTCCCCATACCTACCTTGCCCCCCTGTAACCATCTCAAATATTTCTGTTTAGAGATGCCACTACTTTCTAGCCTCTGACAAAACAGGCCTGAACTGGGTGTGCATTGCCTCTGAATTGTGCTCTTTCATTCAGGGGCTTAGCCAGACCTTGCGGTGGGAGGGGGACAGAGCCCGAGGTGGGGGGCAATTTTGGTCTGCCCCCCCCCCCCACCGCTGCCCTGCCGCTCCCCACCCACTGCTGCAGCAAATACCTTGGCTGCAGGGGTCCCTCAATCCCTGCCAGCTGAAGCCTTCTCCAGTGCCGGTCTCCGGCACCACCATGTTGCCTGCCCTGCTTTCTCTTCCCCCTCATGTCCTGTATGCTCCTTTTAGTGAAACTGAGCATAATTTCACTAAAAGGAGTATGCAGGACGTGAGGGGGAAGAAATAGCAGAGCAAGCAAGGCGGTGGTGCCAGAGACCGGCGCTGGACAGGGTTTCAGTTGGCGGGGGTTCGGGACCTCCGCCAGCAAAACCAGGGGCCCAGAGGAAATTTGAGGGGGCCCAGGCTCCCATGGCCCCACATAGCCACGCCACTGCTTTCATTAAACCAGAAATAAAACAAGGTTTCTGACTAGCTACAGTTTTTATTAATTAGATTCCTAGCAGGTACGAGATTTATGGTTCATGCTGTGCTGTCCTCCACAGAGTTAGAAGCTGTCAGTCACTGCAGCCCACCATAGCATGATGGTCCTGACACTGCTAGTTCCCCTTCCATAACTTTTTCAGTGGTAGCTCCTCCTACTGTGCTGGCAGGTTTCTCTTCTGACCTGTGGGCAGGCCCTGTCACTCACTGCTGCAGCTCTGCTGGCACTATTCTTACAGAGCCCAGCTCTGACACATGTCTCTCCATCACTTTTTCACAGCTTTTTCTTCTTCTCTGCAGAGTTCAGTTCTCAGCTGCAGTTTGTCACCGTACTCTCTGCATCTTGGTTTTGTTTCACAAGCAGGATTTATAAGCTCTGAAGTCCCATAGCACTTCCACTGCCTTTCTACATCTCTTGCTTACTGTCCTCACTCTGCGCTTTCTTTATATTTCCTGCTCCTACCAGTGGCGTAGCCAAGGGTGGGCTCGGGTGGGCCCAGGCCCATCCACTTTGGGTTCAGGCCCACCCAGTAGCAGCACATCTATAATGTGGCTGGCAGGGATTCTCAAGCCCCACCAGCCGAAAACTCCCAACTGTCCCTTCTGCATACCTTTTAAATAGCAGATCTTTGCCTGCAGCAAGCAGCAACTGATACATACTGTTCGCACCAGCCCCGCAGCCTTCCCTCAGATGTATTCCTGCCTATGCGGAAACAGGAAGTTGCATCAGAGGAAAGGCTGTGGGGCCAGCATGAGCAGTGTGTATTAGTTGTGTTGCAGGAATTACCACTATTGTTAGCAGAATCTGTGGTACTTCAGGAGTCAAACACCACACACCAGAATTAGAGAAAAGTCTTCTTTATTTGCCAGCAAACAAAGTAGGACATCAGCTCTAGCTTTCTCTTCTTCTCTTTCTCAGCTCTCTGTGTCTTGTGGCTTCTGTCTCAGCTCCTTCTCTTCTGACGTAAGCTGCTTCTGCTCTCAGTTATATAGGGTCCTACACCTCTCTAGCCCCCCTTTCTCACCAGATGGTAAAGAATAGATTAATTACCCTGTCTGAACCAATCATCTCTACACATATATTCAAAATATCAGTTACATAGGTTTGAGATATTTCCCAAACTGACCTATGACCTGGGGCCTCTCACACTAGACAATGGGGCACCTATCTCTTGCATTTTATTATTATTCACATAATCAGTTTCCCAATCAACTTCATACTAACTGGGTTCTGGCATTCATTAAGGGGTCAAGGGCCAATCTTGCTCAATGGCACACATACATTTATTATTACTTTCAGAAAACCAGTCCTTCATTTAGCTATTCATCAAGGAGATGACTTGACTTTCCCTGACCTCTTTCACCTATTAGCTTCCTACACAGAACTCGCTAGGACTGTAGATAATTCAAACCAGATGATGGCAGACAAAGCTTCACTTGAAAAGTCAGTCAAAAATGTAACACTGGATTGAAAAGATATTCTATATAGAAATAGAACTTATTAATTACACAGAATAAAACATATTCTAAAATAAGCAGAAATCAGAATTCCTTATAAGACAAAATCTAACTCATCAAGAATATCTAGAATTATTTATTCTATTTCCTTCTAACCAGCATTCAACTAATCCTTTAAACTGCCTCGCTCATAATGGTATCCAGATGTGGTAAATAATTACTTCTCTCAAAAAGGGACAAAGAGAGTTTCATTTCTCACTGACCTTTCTAACCTTTAGTCTAGCAAAAGCTAGACATTTGAGTAATCTAAACCAGATGGAATTCTTCCATCACTTGCAGGACTGAAAAGTTAAAATTAATATGACTTCTTTGCCCAAGCTGCCTCATTCCCCCCTTTGAGACTAAAATCAGCTTATGCAGAGATAAGTCTCACAACTCAAACTCTTCTTTCTTCCTAATCTAAAACAAATACAGCAAACTAATCAAGCAATAATATTCCAACAGTCTGTGCTAGTCACAGATTACTCTAATATAATGTTCTCAGTCTTTGAGTTCTTATACCAGTTGAGATAGAACCTCAACTGACAAGGATCAAGCTCTCGAATTCCAGGAAAGCCAGAATCAGGCAAGAAAGAGTCTCAGTATGAAGCCGAATTCCAGCAGCTCCTGCGGTATGCAGTTGACCCTTCTTTTCAGCTAGTAGATTCTTTGGTTCGGGTCAAGCGCAACTTCAATGGCTCCGCTGGATCACTTTCTGCTCTCCACTGTTTAGGCTCCGTCTGATCCGTGCTGGGCTCAGTCTGGTCAGCAGACTTAATTCGAGACCAATGGACCCATGGAGTTATCCCTGCGACCTTCACAGCTGTAGGGGTAGAAAGCAAAACAGTAAAAGGTCCTTTCCATCGGGGCCCCAAAGGCTGGAGCCTCCAGTCTTTTACCCAAACTCTATTCCCTGGCAGGAAGGAATGTACCTGAGCCTGGAAGGAGACAGGGTTTATTTCTCTCACATAAGACTGAAGCTCAGAAATTATCCGGCCCAAGAGGGCTACCTGCTCCTGCACCTGGGCAGACCCTAAAGTCCCTATATCTCCCTTAATTCCCTGCAAAATGGCTGGGGGCTTCCCATACACAATTTCAAAGGGAGAGAGGGCCGTTCCTTTAGTTGGGGTGCATCGGAGGCGAAAGAGGGCTAGTGGCAGTGCCTGTGGCCATTTCAGTTGGGTTTCCTGACAAATCTTTGCTAGGCTATTTTTCAAGGTTCTGTTCGCCCGCTCAACCTGCCCTGAACTCTGGGGACGGTAAGCACAATGCAATTTCCAGGTAATGCGCAATGCGCGGGCAGGGCCTGAAGTGTGGCTTCAACAAAGGCGGGACCATTATCTGAGCCTATGGCAAGGGGCAGTCCATACCTGGGGATGACATCCCTAAGGAGGGCTCGAGCTACTTCTGTGGCTTTCTCAGTGACTGTAGGGTATGCTTCCACCCACCCAGAAAAAGTACAGACCATGACCAAGAGGTATCGGAGCCTACCGCTCCTGGGCATTTCTGTGAAGTCTATGACTAGGGACTCAAAGGGTGTTAGTCCTCTAGACTGAACTCCTGGTGGAATACGGGGTCCCTGACGAGCATTATTCTGGGCACAGAGAGTACATCGGGCAGAGGCAATGGCAACCAGACTATCCAATCCTTCCAAGACCACTACACGACTGAGAAGGCGGACTAGTGCTGTTTTCCCTAAGTGTGACAAGTCATGAGCTTGAGACACTACAGGCCAAGCTAGGTGGCGTGGCACCAGAACTCTGGTATCAGGGAGATGTAACCAACCATCAGGTCTCCTTACTGCCCCTTCTTCTTGAGCCCATTTCTCTTCCGTTTGGGTGTACATAGGCGTCCATTCTTGCAGTCGAATTTGGAACAGGGGGGTCATAGTACCTGCTGGGGGTCCTCGAGCAGCTTCCTTGGCCACCCGATCAGCATGGCGGTTCCCACGGGCCACTGGAGTATCTGTCCTTTGGTGTCCCCGACAGTGAATGACAGCTACCTTCTTAGGGGCCCAAACAGCTTCTAGCAACTGAAGTATTTCAGGTCCATACTTAACAGGTTGGCCTGCGGCATTTATGAGTCCCTTTTCCTTATACAAAGCTCCATGAGCGTGTAGAGTTGTGAAGGTATACTTGGAATCAGTATAAATGTTGGTCACCAGTCCTGCTGCTAGCTCCAGAGCTCGTATGAGGGCCACAAGTTCTGCTTTCTGGGCTGAAGTTCCTTGGGGCAGGGCCCTTGCTTCTATCACCTTGTCCTCTGTCACCACAGCATAGCCTGCCAATCGCTTGGAGTTCTCCACGTAACTGCTTCCATCTGTGAAATAAATTACATCTGGGTCCCTCCAAGGAACATCTTTAAGATCTGGTCGACTGGAGTACACTTCATCCATGGTTTGGATACAGTCATGATCCGGTGGTCCCTCAGATGCTGGCAAAAGAGTGGCGGGATTGAATGTAGCCACTGTTTCCAGGTGTATCCTTGGATTCTCACACAAGCTGGCTTGGTACTTAACCATGCGGCTATTTGTAAACCAGTGGTTGCCCTTGTACTCCATGAGGGTGAGAACTGCGTGGGGGACTTTAACAACCAGCTCTTGCCCCAAGGTCAACTTGTCAGCTTCCTGGACCAGTAAGGCTGTTGCTGCAATGGCCCTCAGGCAGGCTGGCCATCCTTTAGCCACTCCATCCAACTGTTTAGACAGGTATGCAACAGGCCTCTGCCAGGATCCCATCATCTGGGTCAGCACACCCAGAGCAACCCCCTGTCGCTCGTGGACATACAGTGAGAAAGGTTTCTCCACATCAGGAAGGCCTAACGCAGGGGCTTGGAGTAGGGCTTTCTTTATGGCGATGAAGGATTGTTGAGCAATAGGTCCCCATTCAAATGGTTCCTTTTCACCCCCCTTTGTGGCCTGGTAAAGGGGTTTCGCCATCAGTGCAAAATTTGGAATCCAAATTCTGCAGAATCCGGCTGCTCCCAGAAATTCCCTAACTTCCCTTCTGGACTTGGGTTGGGGAATTGCAGCAACCGCTTGCTTCCTACTGACATCCAGTCTCCGACTTCCCTGGGAAATGCAGAAGCCCAGATGCTTCACTTCTGACTAACAGAGTTGGGCCTTTGAGCGTGAGACCTTATAGCCCGCATCCAAGAGTTACTCCAGCAATTCTCTGGTAGCCTCAAAACACTCTTCCTGGGTCACTGCTGCAATCAGGAGGTCATCTACATACTGGAGTAAAACTCGCCTGGAAGGCTCAGATTTAAAAGTCTTAAGGTCTTGTCCTAGGGCAGTCCCAAAAATGGTGGGGGAGTTCTTGAACCCCTGTGGCAGGCGAATCCATGTATACTGAAGCTTCTGTCCTGTTACTGGATTTTCCCATTGAAAGGCAAAAAACAGTTGACTGGTGGGGGCCACCCGAATACAAAAGAAGGCATCTTTTAGGTCCAGTGTCGTGAAATGGGTAGCTCCAGAAGGTATCAATCCCAGCAGGACATATGGATTAGGCACTACAGGGTGTAATGAAATAGTGGATTTATTGACCACTTGTAAGTCTTGGACTGGCCGGTAGTCCTCAGTCCCTGGCTTCTGGACTGGCAACGGTGGCGTATTCCATGGAGACTGGCAAGGTCGAATAATTCCATGGGATAACAGACGATTCAGATGTGCTTGAATCCCTTCCAGAGCCTTTCGGAGAAATTGGGTATTGGCGAAGATGGATTGGCCGGGCACTTGGAAGTAAGTCTACATGGACAGGAGGAATATTTCGGGCCAACCCTGGGGGATTATCTTCTGCCCATACCCCTTTGACCTGGAAGCTGTCGGCCAGGGATAGGTCAACTTGGCCATGCGACT
Organism: Microcaecilia unicolor; assembly: GCF_901765095.1. Taxonomy (NCBI): domain Eukaryota; kingdom Metazoa; phylum Chordata; class Amphibia; order Gymnophiona; family Siphonopidae; genus Microcaecilia; species Microcaecilia unicolor. Next base: position 115,320,708 of record NC_044036.1, read on the forward strand.
GATGCAGCCGCCATTCTTCTTCTAGGGGGCAGCAGAAACTCAATATGCCCTTAGGGCTGGATGTCGAGGGCCGAAAGGAGACTGAAGTCTGGCCATCAGAGTCAAAGGAAATTTGGGCCCTAAGCTTGGACAGCAGGTCCCGGCCTAACAAAGGGATTGGACAGTCTGGCATATACAAGAATTCATGAGTGACTGTGTGTGAGCCTAATTGGCATCTACGGGTCGTCAGAAAGGGCCTCCGGTTCTGCACCCTCGTGGCTCCCACCACTCGGACAGTTTTTCCAGACACAGGCGCTAATCGCTCCGTCACAACAGAATGTTCAGCTCCTGTATCAATCATGAATGGAATTGAGCGGCTCCCTATGGTTAGCTTGACCATGGGTTCCTGGGAGCCCAGTTTGTAGGAACCCGGTCTGTCCTATTCATCCCATTCTGCCATCTCGGCTATCCCAATGATGTCAGATTCAGAAGGCTCATACCTTCCCTCTCGAACTCGGCCTCGGCTTCCTCGATCTCCTGGTCCCCTTCTCAGTCCCTGGCGCCTCTGGGGGCATTCATCTTTCCAGTGCCCTCTTTCCTTGCAGTAGGTGCACTGATCCCTCTCCAGTCGTGGTCTGGGATTCTCCCCTCATGGCCGGGATTGATTGAAGGAATCTCGGGGCCGGGCTGGCGGTCCGGGGTCCCACTTTGGCTTCCCATTGGCTAGAGGTCGACCTTGGTTAAGGGTGGAATTAGTAATGGCTGCCGCCAAAAGGTCGGCCTTCTTCTGCATCTTCCGGTCAGCCTCTCGGCGCATCTCCTGATCCCTATTAACGAAAACCTTTGTTGCGATCGCAATTAGCTGGGTGGTATTCATCCCTGCGAATCCCTCCTGACGCTGCAGCTTTTTCCGGATATCTGGCATACTCTGGGCCACCAATGCACTATTCACCATTCTCTGGTTTTCTAGTGCCTCAGGGTCAAATGGGGTGTATGTTCTGTAGGCTTCAATTAGTCGCTCTAAAAAGGCCCCAGGGGATTCAGTTGCCCCTTGGAGAATTTCAGAGACCTTTGCCAGATTAATGGGCCTCTTTATGCCTTTCTTCATACCTTCCAGCAAGTCCCGGCAATAGCCAGACAACAGTTCATAGTGCTGCCCATTATTTGGATCCCAAGCTGGAGCTGCGCGAGGGAACCGAGTTCTAACCCATTCCTCTGGGTCCTGTATCCCCTCGGGAACACGCGCTCGCATGATGGCCTCAGCATTTTGTAAAATCTTCCGCCTCTCCTCAGTTGTGAAGAGGGTCAGGAGAAGTTGTTGACAATCAGTCCAGGTTGGGTTATGGGTGGCCATAATGCTAGCCACTAGGTCCACCACTGCCTGAGGCTTTTCAGTATAAGAGGGGTAATGCGTCTTCCAATTCAGGAGATCGGTGGTTGTGAAGGGTACATACTGGTAGGCCTGTGCCTGTATAACCTGATCCTGATTATTAGGATCCGGTCGAGTGGTGGTTACCTGGCGCAGGGGCAGAGCTCTCGAGGAGGTGGGAATGGAACCTGAGGTAGAACTAGGAGCTACCCCCTTATCATGCTCAAAGGTGATTGCAGCAGGTCTAACCCATTCAGGGGAGGTGTGTTGAACCCCTGAGGAATGGGGAGGGGTACTCATAGACTGAGAGGTGATCACAGGTGATTCAGTCCATTGAAAGGGATGCTGGGCCCCTGATGGGTGGGTAGGGGTACTAGAGGGAAAGGCTGGGCTGTCAGGAGTTGAGGAGTCAGGGAGTGGAGCCCAAAGCGGGTCTTGGGAGGTTAGCAGGGAAGAATGTGGCAGAGGAGGGTAGATGCTGGATGAAAAGTCCAACCTAGGATGTGGCGGGGTTTGCACAGAAGGGGAGGAACTATCCGGAGAAGCCTGTGCTGGAGAGGCTTGGGCTGGATGCCGTGGATCTCTGGGGGTAGAACGGAACCCCAACAATGGGCCATAAGGTGGTGGCTCAAGATCTGAGGGGTCATCAGAGAGTATGGGTTTCTCGGACAGGGTAGGGGCAGAAGCCACCGATTGGGTGGTAGGCTTCCTGTGACTCTTTCCCTCCTCCAGTTTAGATTTTCTAATAATCTTTCTTTGAACGCGGCCCAACATGAACTTTACCGGGGATCCCATATAAGTTTTCAACCAAGAGGGAGGGTCAGTCACAAGGCTGTCCCAGGAATCTATATAGGGGAGTTGTTCAAGATATCCTGGTTCTCCTACAACTATGCTGTAGACCTTCCGGATTACGTCAATATCTAAGCTGCCACCAGGGGGCCACCCCACTCCCATAGATGGCCACTCAACTTCACACAAGGTTCTTAGAGTACTTAAGCTTAAAGTCTGTCCATAATCATTAATTAAAAATCCTTTCTTGAAATTCTTAAGCATACAATCTAGGGGAGTAGCAATTTGTCTAGATGATGTCCCTCCCATAATGCTTACAGTTACAACACACAGAAAGGAAGGGAATTTTTGGAAGTGTGGTATGGGGTCCACAGATCCAGAGACAAAAAGGTAAACAAACAACAATCGCTTCCTTCCGTTGCTGGCCAGTTGAACTCGCGTTAACTGGAACCGCAGCTATAAGAAGTCCACACTCATTTAATCATTCATGCATCACACACATACTGTACAAAAAATCCCACCCAACAATTTCAGATTTCTCAGATACAGATAAGCTCTGGCGGTTTTCCTACTAGTCCCCAGTAGACTAGAAGGTACTAAGGCCTTCGCTGAGAGTTGATCAGACTCCCCTTCCCTCAACTTTTGAGGGGCTGGTTTACAGTTTCCTAGCTAGGATTACAATACAGAATACATACCCGGCTAATGTTCCTCAGTCAGTTGGGTGCCAGAAATTGATGCAGGGTTCAGGATCCCACTTCTGACACCAAGAATTGTTGCAGGAATTACCACTATTGTTAGCAGAATCTGTGGTACTTCAGGAGTCAAACACCACACACCAGAATTAGAGAAAAGTCTTCTTTATTTGCCAGCAAACAAAGTAGGACATCAGCTCTAGCTTTCTCTTCTTCTCTTTCTCAGCTCTCTGTGTCTTGTGGCTTCTGTCTCAGCTCCTTCTCTTCTGACGTAAGCTGCTTCTGCTCTCAGTTATATAGGGTCCTACACCTCTCTAGCCCCCCTTTCTCACCAGATGGTAAAGAATAGATTAATTACCCTGTCTGAACCAATCATCTCTACACATATATTCAAAATATCAGTTACATAGGTTTGAGATATTTCCCAAACTGACCTATGACCTGGGGCCTCTCACGCTAGACAATGGGGCACCTATCTCTTGCATTTTATTATTATTCACATAATCAGTTTCCCAATCAACTTCATACTAACTGGGTTCTGGCATTCATTAAGGGGTCAAGGACCAATCTTACTCAATGGCACACATACATTTATTATTACTTTCAGAAAACCAGTCCTTCATTTAGCTATTCATCAAGGAGATGACTTGACTTTCCCTGACCTCTTTCACCTATTAGCTTCCTACACAGAACTCGCTAGGACTGTAGATAATTCAAACCAGATGATGGCAGACAAAGCTTCACTTGAAAAGTCAGTCAAAATGTAACACTGGATTGAAAAGATATTCTATATAGAAATAGAACTTATTAATTACACAGAATAAAACATATTCTAAAATAAGCAGAAATCAGAATTCCTTATAAGACAAAATCTAACTCATCAAGAATATCTAGAATTATTTATTCTATCTCCTTCTAACCAGCATTCAACTAATCCTTTAAACTGCCTCGCTCATAATGGTATCCAGATGTGGTAAATAATTACTTCTCTCAAAAAGGGACAAAGAGAGTTTCATTTCTCACTGACCTTTCTAACCTTTAGTCTAGCAAAAGCTAGACATTTGAGTAATCTAAACCAGATGGAATTCTTCCATCACTTGCAGGACTGAAAAGTTAAAATTAATATGACTTCTTTGCCCAAGCTGCCTCAGTTGCTGCTCACTATTGGTGAAAATCTGCTATTTAAAAGGTATTCAGGGAAGGACGGATGTTTGAGAGACCATATGGTTGCAGGCAAGAGAGGGAGAGACCAAATCACTTGTGGGAGAAGGCGGAGTTCTTCTGCCCACCCATCTTGGGCCCAGGCCCACCCAAATTTGGGTGTCTGGCTACGCCCCTGGATCCTACTGGACTCTTCTGCTTTTCTTCTCAGTTCAGCACTGGACTTTTGTTCTGTTTCAGAGGCCAATGCAGAATGTTAGCATAGGCGGACGCACGTGGTTAGAGACATCTACATGTATTTTTATGTCTGCATTATGCAGAGAGCTATTTTATGCAAAAGATAATGCTACATAAAGCCTTGCTGTAAAGATTAGCACCTGCAACATGTAGTAAACCCATTGAAATGCAGTTAATTGACTAAACTGCACTAATGCAGAGACATGTGGAGAAGCCTGACGGGCTGAACACAACGGCAGGGCTGTAATACCAAGTCTGAGCAGGTGTATAGCTCTTCTTGAGGGTGTAATACTTCACCTCAAATGACCCATGGTCTAGTGGGCAGACTGCCCCCCCCCCCCCCCCGACCTGACACACACAAAGCCCTGTTAGTCTAGTGAACTCCTCTTCCTTCCTCTCCCTCACCTCCCCTGAACTCTCTCCCCTTTCCCTGACATAAAAGAAAATAATTCCTCGGTAGTTTAAGGGTAAATTCAAGAAAGGTCAACTAAAGGTAGGCGTCAAACATTTGGATGCTAAGCATCAATTCTGTAATGGAAATTCCATGCAGAACTAATACTAGTATACGTCTGCATTTTTGTCCCTTACTTTAGGCGTGAAACACTGGCATCTAAGAGCTGTCACATAAATGACAGTATTCTATAACATCACACCCAATTGTTTGGTATACCCCACCCATGCCCCTTCCAGGTCCATGCCCCTTTGGAGTTGTATGCCATAGAAATTAAGCACTCAGTTTATAGAATAAGGGCATAAGTTAGTTATGTGCGTAACTACTAATTATTGCCAGTTAGTGAGTATTAAGGCCAACTATTGGTACTTAGTGCCCGTTAAGTGCCAATTCAGTGCTAATTTGCAAATTAAGTTATATGTTGTCACCAGGGAGAGCTCTCCCGGTACAATCAAGAAACAAAAGTCCACCAGCAACTTCAATCTTAAGGCTTTTATTCCATGCAAGTTTCTAGTAGACCTGATACACGGTTCCAACAGCAGCATTCACCTTCAATCTTAAACACATGTAAGCCACCTGAAAGTATGTGGCAAATAGTTCCTTTTAAGCAGTAGGCTGCCAGCACCTACCAGGATTCAATACAGGTTCACAGTCAGCTTCAGTCTGGGCTCTTTATCCAGTGCACAGTAAACAGTAGTTCAATTCCCAAGACAAACAGTTCATTCAGTTCATCATCCCAGTTAAATCACAAAGCAGCCTTTACCTTCAGGAGGTTTCAATACTTTAGGGACTTCTCACACCCAAGGGATTTTCCCTGCAACTGCTTCTCTCTCACTTCTTTCCTCCTGAACTGAACTCCTCTGAGACTCCTTCCCACCTGCCTAATCAATCCCTGGCTTCTGCTCTCACAACCAATCATTCTCCTTCCACTAGCTTCCCCCACACCCATATCAACTGAGTTAAGCATTAGACTAATGAGGAGCTCCTGCATACAGGGTTTCCTATCTCTCTTCCCCCTAGTGGCAGCCACTCTACACATCCTGCCAGCTTACACCCATGTCTTCCCCGATTGCAGCTAGGAGTCCAGTCCGGGTTGTTCATTTTACCCCCTAGCTCCTTGCCTGCAATGCCTTCTGGGACTTGTATTTCAAACTGAAACTGCCTTAACCCAACTATCCTGGATGTGACTATCACAATGTGTAACAGACCCTATTCTATAACTTTAGGGGATAGTGTACCCCTCCCTTTCCCAAACCCCCTGGATCTTCCCCACTTACCTCAAAAAGTCAAAAGGCAGGAGTGATGCTCACTCATTTCTTCCTCTGTCACAACCATCATTCAAAGTGGCACCTGACCTCTAGCAGTGCATTCTGATGCACTCCTGGGGGGGGGGGGGGTCAGTCTCCCACATAAGGCAATCTTTGCTTTATTTGGTAGACTGACCTCTAGTGGGGCAACTTGGTGCTTCTTGCCTTATTTGGTAGACTGACCTCTAGTGGGGCATCCTGATGCTTCTTGCCTTATTTGGTAGACTGGCCCTCTAGCAGTGTGAGCGAATGCTCTGCTAGGGGTCAGGTGCCCTCATATTGAATGATGGCTGAGGCAGGAACGAGTGGGCATCACTCCTGCCTTTTGACTTTTCCACCTCTTTTTTCTGGGACTGTTGGATATTAGGATGGCACAGGTACTTCAAAGTGATCCAGACTGGCCAGTATGCTGGGCTTGGTGGTATTTCTTATGTTCTTATGTTAATAGATCATTCAGGTGCTACATTAACCTTGTATTTGTTGCTTGCTTTTGAACTTTAGGATTAAGATTGATGGACGGCTCCAATAATTGTGCTGGGAGACTGGAGAAGTACCAGAATCACCAGTGGGGCTCTGTGTGTGATGCATCTTGGACTCTACAGGACTCCCAGGTGGTATGCAGGGAACTGGACTGTGGAACTGCTCTGATAGCACTAGAAGGAGCTCCATTTGGACGTGGAACTGGTCCAATGTGGATGACTGATATCATCTGTAAAGGAACAGAATCTTTGCACACAGAGTGCCATGCTAGCTCTGGGAATAAGGAGACACAGACCTGCACAACAGTGACCAGTATTGTGTGCTCAGGTAGCCCTAAGACAGGCCATGTCAGTATTTACAGTTGCATCTCTGAAGCACACTGAAAAACCTTTAGGAGAGTAGTTATAAGTGTGTGCTACCATCAAGATGTATTATTTTACCACTAAATTGTACCATTTTACCACAGGTCCCATTTTATGCAATGGGACCTAGTTACTAATAACTGAGGATAACAGTAAAATAACACATCTTAACAGAAATCAATATTGATAACTTCCCCCCTTAATCAAGTCTTCTATTCACAAAAAACTTGACATTGAGCTAAGTTTTAAGAACTTCCCTTTCAACCCTTTCAGAATTATATAGATTCCTTCAAAATACCATTATACTACCATCCTTCTTCCATTGTAGGATTATTTGCATTAGAAGAAATAAATGAAATTCTCCCATCTGATTCATATCCATATCCAGGTAATCTTGAACTGGGTCAAATGAATTTGAACCAGGCAAATGTGGTGGTTGCAGCAGAGCTTGGATGGCTTCGACCTATCCTACAGTAAAACAAGAGAGAAAAAAAGACTCTGCAGAAGATCCACAGACAACCAAGGAGCAGAGCTGGCCAAAGGAACAAAAGCATGAACCACAGGTGCCAAAAGAGTCTTTATTAACTGGGTTAGTAAATAATGATTCTTTTGGCATCTGCACTTCACACCTCTGTTCCTGTGGCCATCTCCGTTCCTTGGTTGTGTCCAATCTATCCTAATCAACCCATGATATATCCTGGTATGACTTTAATTATCCATATGGATTAGGAGTAAATTAGAAGCAGTGTACACATTAAACTATTACTCTTACAAATTAAGAAATAAGAACATAAGAATTTATTTATTTATTTATAGCAACATTTATATCTCATAATTTTCTAGTATATATTGGTTCAATGTGACTTACAAAGCTGAAACTGGACACATTAATTCAATGTGACTTACAAAGCTAAAACTGGTCATGATTGATACAGCAAGAATATTCTACCCTGTTTCCCCAAAAGTAAGACATCCCCCGAAAATAAGACCTAGTAGAGGTTTTCCTGAATTGGTAGATATAAGGCCTCCCCCGAAAGTAAGACCTAGCAAATTTTTGTTGGAAAGCAGGGCCGCCGAGAGCCGGACAAGGCCCCCCCCCCCCCCCACCCGAGGTTGCCGGGCCCCCCCCCTCCACCCACCCTCCGTCACTCCCGGAACTAACCTTAAACGCCTCCTTTCACCTTCGCAGCAGCAGGGCAGACCTCTTCTTCTGTGCCCCGCCCTCGCGGACATTACGTCAGGCGAGGACGGGACACGGAAGGAAGGAGTGGCCTGCCCTGCTGCTGCTTGCTGCGAAGGTGAAAGGAGGCGTTTAAGGTTAGTTCCGGGAGCGACGGAGGGCGGGTGGGCCAACCCCGATCCAACCCTGATGTTTCCCCGAAAATAAGACAGCCCCTGAAAATAAGACCTAGCGCATTTTGGGGGGCAAAAATTAATATAAGACAGTGTCTTATTTTCGGGGAAACACGGTAATTAGAATCATATCAGATCTAGAATAGGTTCGCTTTAATATTTTTCTTCATAATAAGATTTTCTGGGGAAAAAAGGGCTTTTAGATGTTTTTGAAAGCTCAAGTATTGTGTTATGTATCTTAAATGTTTTGGCAATGAATTCCACAGTCTCATGGTCTGGTATCCTGCTTCCAACAGTGGCCAATCCAGGTCACAAGTACCTGGCAGAAATCCAAGTAGTAGCAACATTCCATGCTACCAATCCCAGGCAAGTAGTGGCTCCCCCATGACTATCTTGATAACAGAGTGTGGACTTTTCCTCCAGGAACTTGTCCAAACCTTTTTTTTTAAACCCAGATACACTAACTGCTATTACCAGATCCTCTGGCAACGAATTCCAGAGCTTAACTATTCTTTGAGTGAAAAAAATATTTCCTTCTATTTGTTATAAATGTATTTCCATGTAATTTCATTGAGTGTCCCCTGGTCTTTGTACTTTTTGAGAGTGAAAAATCGATTCACTTTTACCCATTCTACACCACCTGCCCCCTCCATCCATCCATGTCCAGCAATTCTCCTCACTCCTCTGCCCTCCCCTCCATGCCCAGCGATTTCTCTTCTCTCCCCTGTCCTCCCTGTCCAGCAATTCTCCTCTGCCCCTGTCCTCCCCTCCATGTCCAATGATTTCACCTCTCTGCCCTCCCCCCTATCCATGCCCAACAATTCTCCTTTGACCCCCCCCACCTACCCCTCCCATCCATACCCAGTGACTTCCCCAGCTCCCCCTTTTCAGTCTCTTTCAGTTCCAACCCAGGCCCCACCTTCCCACCCTCAGGTCCCCGACAGTCCTCCTCTCCGTTCCTTCCTGCCGCCCGTGTTTAAACCTTTTATTTTCAGTTGCAGTGACGGCAGTGAAGAAAACAGCACAGAGTGCTCCCTCCAGCCTTTCCCTTCACTCACATAGTGTACCGCCTTCGTGGAAACAGGAAATACATAATAAGAGGAAGGTGGGAAATCTAGACTGCCCTAACTTGACATTTCGTCCTTTAGATTGTAAGCTCCTTTGAGCAGGGACTGTCCTTCATTGTTAAACTGTACAGCGCAGCATAACCCTAGTAGCGCTCTAGAAATGTTAAGTAGTAGTAGTAGTTAAGTGCCATCTAGGCCACTAAATTGTTCTGAATATCGGGGTACAGTTTACAGGCCTTAAGAATTTTTGGGAATCTCCTTTGGATCTCCTCAAATCTCACTACACCCTTTTGAAGGGTGGGGTATTATGGACACATATACTCTCATAGTTTCATTAAAAGAGCAGCAAAAGTTGCCAATGGAGACACTCACTAGTGCCTTTCACTCCCCCTTAGCCATGTCTGCAAACCACTATTCACCCAAATTTATAAACACTAGACCTTTCAATTTTAATATTAGCTGTGCACATACTACAGTATCCATTACTGCAGTTAGATTGTGAGAAATCTAGTCAATTCATCTTAATTGATTTAACATAAGTCATTAGCAAATGTTTGAGGTTGAAATATATATATATATATATATATATATATATATATATATATATATATATATATATATATGTGTGTGTGTGTGTGTGTGTGTGTTAAAAACCATGAATTTATGTATATGCATGGCCGGTAATGTAGGAACTAACCTTGGTAAACGTGTCTAACAATCCTTATAATAATGTCTTCAGAAATAAATCTTTAATAAGTAAAAAGTTGTGATCTAAGAAAAGAAATACTGGAAATGAGATGGATACAATGTGATACAAAAGACAATGAAAGTGAAAACTAAAAAGAAACAATGAAAAAACACTTCAAACTATATAGAACGTGTGATGTAGCTGTAGGGCTAGGATCAAATGGCACAAGAAGTATGGCAATGCAAAGTATGGCAGAAAAACATTTGTTGTGAATGAAAGTAAAAGCATGCCAAATAGAGCATACATATGCTAAAGGTGTCAAAACAGTGAAGGAATAGGTGCAAGAAGTATGGCTAAATAACGTGGAAAAGGATATAGGTTGTAAGTGGAACACAGGCTAGAGGTAGCAAACTGGTGAAAGATGTAGATTTTGAGTGAGAGCTGAAAAACCAAAAAGAAGCATACACATACTGGAGGCAGCAGAACTAGTGAAAGACGTGGGCCATGGCTGTGAGGGAGAGTTTAAAAAACACTGAATGGAGCTAAATATATGTTAGAGGTGGCACACAAACTTGTTGTAAGTTGAAACAATCTAACTATATAAATGACAAGTGACCGACTCACCCGCAAATGCGCAGTAGAGACTTCCCTTTCTGTCCCGCCCTTGCGTCAAGACGTGATGACGTCAGAGGGTGGAACAGAGAGGGAAACGGATGCTGCCGCTGGAACCTGGAGATGAAGCAACATCGCCGGCGCACCAACCTCCACCCCCCCCCCCATCCCCGACGACGCTCCCGCCCTTCTCCGTATCGGGCCCCCTGCACTGACATGACAGCACCTCTCACCTCCATGTGGAAGCACTGCAGGCAGCAGCAGAGCATCTGTTGCTGCCTGCAGCGCTTTCACACGGAGGTGAGAGGCACTCTCATGTCAGTGCAGGGGGCCCAGCACGGAGGGGGGAGGGAGCGGCAGTGAGGAGGGTAGCTGGACATGGGGGAGGGCAGGGGGGAGAGAGGAGGGTTGCTGGACATGGGGAGGCAGCAGGGCAGAGAGGAGGGTAGCTGGACATGGGGGGAAGGCAGGGGAGAAAGCAGGGTTGGTGGATGCCAAGGGAAAGAGGAGGGTTGCTGGTTATGGGGGGAGGGCAGGGGAGAGAGGAGAGTCGGTGGACGGGGTGAGGTCAGGGGAGAGAGGAGGGCTGCAGGACATGGGGGGGCAGGGGAGAGAGCAGGGTTGCTGGACATGGATCGATGGAGGGGAGGGGAAAGAGGAGGGTTGCTGGACATGGGGAGAGGGCATGGGAGAGAGCAGGGTTGGTAGATGGGGGGGGAGGAGGCCAAGGGAAAGAGGAGGGTTGCTGGATATGGGGGGAGGGCAGGGGATACGGGAGGGCTGCTGGACATGGGGGGAGGGCAGGGGAGAGAGGAGGTTTGCTGGACATGGATCGGGGGAGGGGAGGGCAGGGGAGAGAGGAGGTTTGCTGGACATGGATGAATGGAGGTGAGAATTATTACATTTTGCAAAACACAAATCTCGCCCGTTTAAACGAGCTTAACGGCTAGTATTAGTATAAAGTGAGAAAGAAAAATATATTCCCAACTTACAGCAGATACTTTTTCGGTGATGTAATATATTTAAAACAACATATCAGATTAAAAATCATCACATCTGCTTAAAACAAAATATAAAATGGAAATGCTCATGACTGGTAAAGAAAGGAAACTATTGGTAGTTTGATCATGTGAAAAATGCATCAAAAGACAAGAACGTAATATAAACAAAGTGCAGAACTGCCGAAACCTTGCTGTCTAAAAACAATCAGTGATTGGCATGAAATGAAAATATATACTGTTTTACTCTTAAATCTAAAAACGATCCGTGATCGGCGTAAAATGAAAACGTATACTGTTGTACTCTTAATAAAGCACAGTAGAAATGTTTACCTTTAGAAAGACCTTAGTTAGGTGTGGTAAGGGATGTCACTTTTAGGTGCCACTGATGTGCTGGAAAGAAGCATACAATGTTTTGAATGAATTAAAAGGACTTTGAAAAGCCGCCAAAACAAAAGTAAAGGGCAAACTCATCTGTAGAAGTAATCCATCAGTAATTGGCACGGAGGAGATAGATGTAGGTGAATCGCACTAAAGGTATATATAAAAAACCTTACCAGATATATGGTGCTGAGGATAAAAACTTATAAAAATGTGGGTGTGTATCATTGAAAATGAGTGCTTTGTGGGATGAGTGTGTTGAAAACAGAGCTATGAAAAAATACCTCTAAATATTGGACATATGAATGGACCTAAAAAGTTAAACAGGATGTAAAAGGAAACTAAAGGTCAAAACATATGAATGGACCTAAAGATAAAATTTTAAAATTATAAGTGATTGTAGAGAATATGAAAAGAATTATGCACATCAAAAAACTGAAAACATAAGTAAAAATGTGATGTAAGAACTACGGCTAAATGCCGGTCAGTAGTATGAATATTTAAATGGTCCACTAGAGGGCATATTTGTGCAAGTAAGCAAGAAAGTACAATACAAAGTAAAAAATATGACAGAATATCAACACATGCTAACAATGCAGCATAGTAACATGGAGGGGCACAATCGAACGGGGGCACCCATCTCTAAGACCGCCCATCTCCGGGGACGGCCCCAGGAAGGGGCGGAGCCAACCGTATTATCGAATAAGATGGACATCCATCTTTCGTTTCGATAATACGGTCCGGGACTGCCCAAATCCCAACATTTAGGCCGACCTTAGAGATGGCCTACCTCGGTTTTCACCGATAATGGGAACTGAGGATGGCCATCTCAAAAACGACCAAATCCAAGGCATTTGGTCGTGGGAGGAGCCAGCATTCGTAATGCACTGGTCCCCCTGACATGCCAGGACACCAACCGGGCACCCTAGGGGGCACTGCAGTGGACTTCAGAAATTACTCCCAGCTACATAGCTCCCTTACCTTGTGTGCTGAGCCCCCCAGAAACCACTACTCACAACTGTACACCATTACCAAAGCCCTTAGGGATGAAGGGGGGCATCTACATGTGGGTACAGTGGGTTTCGGGTGGGTTTTGGAGGGCTCACATTTACCACCACAAGTGTAATAGGTAGGGGTGGGCCTGGGTCCACCTGTCTGAAGTGCACTGCACCCACTAAAAGCTGCTCCAGGGACCTGCATACTGCTGTGATGGAGCTGGGTATGACATTTGAGGCTGGCATAGAGGCTGAAAAAAAATTTTTTTTAAATTTTTTTTTGGGTGGGAATGGGTTGGTAACCACTGGGGGAGTAAGGGGAGGTCATCCCCGATTCCCTCCGGTGGTTATCTGGTCTGTTCGGACATCTTTTCGAGGCTTGGTCATGAAAAAAAGGGGCCAAGTAAAGTCAGCCAAATGCTTGCCAGGGACGCCCTTCTTTTTTCCATTATCGACCGAGTATGGCCATCTCTCTAACCACGCCCCCACCCGCCTTCGGTACACTGCCGGCACGCCCCCTTGAACTTTGGTCGTCTCCGCGACGGAAAGCAGTTGAGGGCGGCCAAAATCGGCTTTTGATTATGCCGATTTGGGCAACCCTGAGAGAAGGCCGCCCATCTCCCGATTTGTGTCGGAAGATGGGCGCCCTTCTCTTTTGAAAATGAGATGGATAGTAACATAGTAGATGATGGCAGAGAAAGAGCTGAACGGTCCATCCAGTCTGCCCAAGAAGATAAACTCATATGTGCTACTTTTTGTGTATACCTGACCTTGATTTATATCTGCCATTTTCAGGGCACAGACCATAGAAGTCTGCCCAGCACTAGCCCCGCCTCCCAACCACTAGCCCCGCCTCCCACCACCGGCTCTGCCACTCAGGGGCGTAGCTACATGGGGCCACGGGGGCATGGGCCCCCACAGATTAGGCCCTGGCCCCCTCTACATTTGACCCTCCCAGCCGCCGACCCCCCCACCCCACCACCGCATCAGGTACCTTGTTTGCTGGTGGGGGTCCCCAATCCCCGCCAGCTGAAGAGTCTTCTTCAGTGCCGGTCGACTCCGGTGCCTTCATTGTGTGATAATCTGTTTCTGACGCCTTACGTCTTGAACGGGGCTACATACAGGACATACATGGTGCAGGATGTCAGGAGTTCGAAACAGCAAAAGCGCCAGAGTCGACCGGCGCTGAAGAAGACTCTTCGGCTGGTGGGGGTTGGGGACCTCCACCAGCAAACAAGGTACCTGGCGGCAGCGGCGACGGGGGAGGGTTTTTGTGGTGGCAGCAACAGGGGAGGGTTTTTGTGGCGGCGGCGGGGGAGGCAGCTAAATAGTGCCCCCCCCCCCCCACTTTGGGCCCTGGCCTCCTCTCCCACCGAGGGCTGGCTACGCCCCTGCTGCCACCCAATCGCCGCTAAGCTTCTGAGGATCTGTTCCTTTCCAAACATGATTCCTTTATGTTTATCCCACGCATTTTTGAATTCCGTTACTGTTTTCATCTCCACCACCTCCCGCGGGAGGGCATTCCAAGCGTCAGTCGTTGTCAGACAGAGGGCAGGAAGGAGGTGCGGTCAGAGGCTCTGAGGAAAGGGAGCCAGGCCTGGTCCCTTCCCCAGCTATGCGGAGGGGGCCTGGGGAGAGAGGCCCAGGAAACTCCCAGGCTATGGGGCCTACAAGGCCGAAGGATCTGAAGGCCCGGCGGAGTAGCTCTCAGCCAGCCCCTCCTCCAGCACGAAGGGAGCGTAGTCCCCTGGACCGTAAAGCTTCCAGGGCCAGGGAGGATTGTGGATCTGGTGCCTCCTCCATGACCCAGCGGCGTCCAGGTAAGGAGCCTGAAGATCATGGGGGAGGAAGGAGGAAGGTTGAGGCCCTAAAGGTGCAGACCCAGAAGGAGCAAGGACAAGAAGGAATGGAGGTGGGGCAGGAGGCCCAGTTGGGATTTGAGGCAGCCGGCAGTGAAGAAGAGTGGTCAGAAGAAGGGGAGGAGGCCGGTGAGTGGGAGAATATGGACCCAGGACAGTGTGCCAGAGAAACGGTGGAGCGGGTGAGGCACATCAAGTCTCTGGAGAAGGAAATAGAGGAGCTGGGGAAACGGTTGAAAATGACTAAGCCATGAGTAGGCTGGCCCCAGCAGAGCATGGTCAAAAGTATAAGACTGAAGAAAAGCGCTTAACAAAGTTGCTGAAACAGAAGGAAAAAAGAATTGCTTGTTTAAAAACAGGCTCTGCAAATCCCTTGAGGGAGGTTTATGAGAATCAAGAGAGGATGCAGGCTGGTACATCTAAAACTATGAGCCAGGAGGTTTTTTCCCCAGCACAGGAATCTACCAGTTTAAGCTCAGGAACATTGTTTCACAAAAGGCAGTTGGTAACAGAGATTGTACAAAGTCCAAACAGTCAAAGTACATTGCAAACTATGAAAGCCCTGATGAGCCCAAGGGAAGAGGGAGTACTCAGGTTGGATACAGTTCCAGGAGAAGGGGGAGGGGCGGATTGTTTGGCCTCAGGTATTCCGGTAGAACAGAAAGGAAAAGACACAAAGTTACAACACTTTCATATTATTGAAACGGATGGAGACAGGTTTTCCACCCAGGACACTTTTTCAGTACCCACTAGTGGGGAAGAAGAACAGGGTGTGGAAAAAAGTATTGAACTTACCTGTGTGGAGAGATTGCAAGAGAAGCAAAAGCCAGCAGGCTTCCAACTGCAGGAGCACTCCAAAGGTGCTCTGATTGAGGCAGCAGTTTCTGGTAATCAATTATCATCAGCTGTGCAGCTTGGCTCAGAGCAGGTCTGCCCGCGAGGTCAGGACGGACAGGAGGAAGAATCAGGAGAGGTCTCTGTTCAATCTGCAGTCAAGTTTGCAGGGGACCTGCTAGGGTATGGTGCCCAGGACATAGAGAATCAGCAGGAGAAAGAGGAACTGGAACAGGAGTTGCATGGAATGGAGCAGGACATTGGACCAATTGCTCAGACCAGAGTAAGCTCTGAAAGTGCACTAATTTTTAAAGCTCCTGATATCCCAGTTGAAGGTCTGGGTTTGAACTGGTTGAGGGGGGGCTGTGTGCGAGGGGAGGGTGGGGGGCGGGGGGAGGGTTTTGGTCAAGAGAGGGGTATGCTTTCTTGTCGGAAGGTGGGGGAGGGGGATGTGGGGAGCCGGGATTCGGAGGAAGGGAAGAAGGGTATGGGAGAAGTGAGGGGGGCGGGGGAGGGGCAGGGTGCTCTTTCCTTTGCGGCGGTGGTGAGGGGTGAGGGGGGAGGGGAGATGGGGGGGCGGCCAGTGTCTGTGGAGGGATCAAGGGGGAAAGGGGGGGAAGGGAGAGGGGCGGGGCAAATCCCCAAACGAAGGAATGTGGTGCAGATTAGATGGGTGGGGGAGGGGGCTATGCCTTCTCGGGAGACGGTTTTGAGGATGGTCATGGGTCTGGGGTTTGTGCCGGAGGACTTCTATGCCTGTATTCACCCAGTTAATTTGCCTGAGTACGATGTTAGCTTTCTAACGCAGAGGGGTATGGAAATCTTTTGGGAGAGGTATGAGGGGGTGAAAGGAAGGGGGGATTGGAGCAATTATGTGGTTATTCCTATTAGTAGACCTGACTTGGTGCAAGTCACTGTATTGGTACGAAATGAGTCCATTTCAGGGGCAGACCTGGCCTACTGGTTACAGCGGCATGCGGATTTGAGAACCCCGTTATCCAAACTCCCGGATCCAAGTAGGGTGTGGGCAGGGGGGTGGGGGGCTTGGGTTAAGCTAAGACAGGAAGGGCAAGTGGTCAAGCACATTCCTTCTGCGGCTTTTATTGGCCGGGACAGGATTCTCTGTTTTTACAAGGGACAGCCACGGCAGTGTTTCCGTTGCGGATCCTTTCGCCATTATAGTATGTCTTGCCCAGTACAACAGTGTGTAAAGTGCGGGAGTAAGGAGCACTATACAGAAAATTGTTCCTCTATCCGTTGCAATTTGTGCGGGGGTCTGGGGCATGCCTTTAGAGACTGCCCGAGGGCGCGTCATAATAGGAGGGATGAGGGCAGGGGGAATATGATTCGGGGAGAGGGGCAGGATCTAGGTCAGGGTTCTGGGGGTCTGGGGGTTGGGAGGGCTTGGGAGGAAGGGGGAGGAGAGGGAGGTTTGGGGGTACAGGGGAGGGGTGGTTTGCAGGGGGAAGAGGAGGGTTTACGGTTAGAGGAGGGCGGGGGTCTAGAGACTAGAGGGGGACAGGAGGAGGAGGGAAAGGGAGAGTGGGTTCAAGTGTCAAAATTAAAGAAACGGAAGGTTTCAAAGGGAAAGGGTTTGACATTACAGGGGTTGCCTGGGGTGGGGCAGGGGGGTAATCGATTTCAGATTTTGGAAGAAGAGGATGGGGGGGCAGAGATACAGGGGAAGGGGGATGATGGGGAGAAGGGACCTCAGGAAGAGGGAGGAGGGGAGAGGAGTCGGGGAAAGGATAAGGGGGAAAGGAGTCAAGGTAGGAAGGGAAGGGGTACCCATGACGAGGAGGGGGGGATGGAAGTGGAAGATGTTGAGGTTGGGGAGGAGGAGGGGGTTCCGGTAGGGAAGGGAGGGGGGGGGTAAGAGGAGGATGGGGCAGGGGGTGGTTAGCCAGGAGCAAGCTCAAGGGGACGGTAGTGTAGAGGTAGGAAAGGAGGGGGAGGGGGTGCAGAGGGGAGAGGTTCAAGAGGGGAAGGTTGCAGGGGGGGATTCCGTAGGGTTTAAAAAGAAGAAAGGGAGGAAGAAAGGTATGAGGGAGGGGGGAGGGGAAGGTTGGGATCAGGATACAAGGATACGGGACTGGGCGGCAGAGATAGGGGATAATGGAGAGGAGGATTACATTCTGGGTAGCAGGTTGCCACAGAGAGTAGATAGTATGCAAAGGAAGGAGGAGAGTGAGGAGTTGCATGAGTCCTAATGGGGGGTATGGCAGGGCTTCTTCTGACGTTCGCCACCCTAAATGTGGCGAGTGTGGCTTCCCAGAGAGCTCAGTGTTTGGCCTATGAGTGCTTTTCTCAGGTTAAGGCCGATTGTTTTCTGATTCAGGAAACGCGTTTGCAGAACCTGGAGCAGCTGAGGAGGGCGCGCAGGGATTGGAGATGGGGACCCTCGGTGTGGGGGCTGGCAGGGGAAAGATATGGGGGAGTGGGGATTTTATTTAAGACACATAAGGTGGAAATTCAGCGTGTGATGGAACTCGGGGTGGGGAGGTGTTTAGTGGTAGACGTATTATGGCAGGGTATGGCGTTGCGAATTATTAATCTTTATGGGCCGCAGACTAGGAAGGAGCGCAGTTTGTTATTAGGGAAGATCAGGCCTTACTTGTTTACTGCACGCCAGGTAATTTGGGGGGGAGATTTCAATTTAATTCTTAGGAAACAGGATAGTGGGGGTACTAAGGTACAGGTGACATATGATGGGGTGCGCTTGCTCGGGATCATGAAAGAGGGGGGGCTGATAGATGTTCACATAGAACATTTCCCAGATGAGGATGGATTCACGTTTAGCAGGGGGAGATGTAGGAGCCGAATTGATCGGTTTTTGGTTCGTAGAGGGGTATGCCAGCGGGGGCCTCGCCTGCTGGACGTGGATTTTTCCGACCATAAACTGCTTCTTGTGGAAGTAGGGGGGTCGGCGGCTCATAGGATAGGTAGGGGGTTGTGGAGGATGAATTTAAGATGGGTCCAGGATGAGGAGGCTCAAAAGAAATATTTGAATTTTTTAGAAGACCAGTTATCCTTACGGGGGATCTTTCCCTCCAGAGGAGAATGGTGGGAGGTGGTGAAAAAACGGACGCGTTTCCTTTTCATGGGACAGGCACGGAGGAGGGGAAGGGAAAGGACACGTTTGGGGATGGCCTTGAAGCAAAGGAAGGATTATTTGATTTCCAAGGGAGGGAGGAAAGAGGATATCCAAGAATTACAGTCTCTGTTAGAGAAGACTCAATACGATCGGTATTCCTCTTTAGTTTATGAGAGGGACTTTGGTAAATTGATTAGCCCAGATCCCTTCGTTTGTTGTAGGGAAAGAAGAGAGCATAGGGTGGTGGAGGGTTTTAGGGATACTAGGGGGGTGATGCAGGATTCCAAAGAGGGAATATTGAAGGTGGTGGAAGAGCACTTCAGGGGTTTTTTTTTCGGATCAGCACTTGGATGGGGGGAGGATGGATCAGTATGTGGAAGGGACTCCGGGGGTGGGGAATTGGGGGTCTCATCTCCAGGCCCTTTCGTGCCCCTGGACACTGCAGGAGGTTGAGGAGGCTATAGGGGCCCTGAGAAAGAGGACATCTCCGGGGCCGGACGGGCTGCCGGCAGAATTCTATCATACGTTTCGCAGGCGCCTGGCTCCGATTTTATTGGATCTCTGGGAAGAGGCACGTCAGAGGGGGTCTCTTCCAAAATCCTTGTTGGAGTCTGCATTGATTTTGTTAAGTAAGGGCAAAGATCCGCAGCTGTTAACTAACTGGAGGCCTATTGCGCTACTAAACTGTGATCGTAAGATCTTTGCGCAGATGCTCTTCAAGCGTATGCGGCAATTCTCGGGGGACTTGTTGGCAGCCTCACAGGCTTGTGGGGTGCCGGGTAGAGGGGTTCTGGAGGCTGCGGCATGGGTGAGGGAAGGTTTAGAGCGGAGTCGGGAGGAGGGGACAGGGTGGCTGATGGTGGCGCTTGACCAAGAAAAAGCCTTTGACAGGGTCCAATGGGGATTTCTCTGGCGGGTTTTAGAGTATTACGGGTTCCCTAGGGATTGGGTGGCACAATTACGGTTGTTATATTCTCATGCACATGCATTTCCATTGATCAATGGGTGGAAAGGGGGGGAATTTGAGCTGACGGCAGGGGTTCGGCAGGGGTGCCCTTTAAGCCCTTTGCTGTATGCATTTTCTATAGACCCTTTTATTAGGCGTCTGGAGCAGGGTGGGGTGGGAGGATTGAGGGGGGTGGAGGTAAGCACGGGAGAACAGTTGCGGGTGGTGGCATACGCAGACGATATTACTGTGTGGGTGGCAAACAAAGCAGAAGGGGATAAACTTTTGGAGTTCATCCACGATTTCGCAGGGGATACAGGGTCACGGGTGAATATCCACAAATGCAACAATTTGTGGTTGGGGCCAGTAGGGGAGCAGTTTGAATTAGGAGGGGGTTTCCCGGGGGTGGTGGATAGAATGAGGGTTTTGGGGATTTACTTTGAGATAGGAGATTATGCTAAATTCAACTGGGACCGTTGTCTTCAGGAAGCAAAGGGGCGGGTGGACAGGTGGAAGAGGTGGAAAATGTCCATGGAAGATCGGGTGAAACTCATCAAGACCCATTTGGTGCCCCTCTTTTTGTTCATCAGCTACATTTGTTTGGTACCTGAAAAGTGCTATGCCTCGTTGTATAGCATTTTCTTCCAGCTGCTGTGGGGCAATCGGTTGAATCCAGTCAAACGAAACACCACATATCTATCTAGGAAGGAGGGGGGGGTAGGGATGATCAATCCGGTTTTGTTTTTTAGTTCTTTGTTTGTGCACTTTAATCTAGGGAGAGCGGTGGGTCAGGCTCCTCCAGGGTGGGCGAGTAGTGTGCTGGGGTGGTGGGAGAGGGTTTGGGTGGGGTGGAGGAGAGGGGAGAGGGTAGGGGTATTGCGGAAAGGGGCTCCGGAAAGGGTAGGGTACTATAAAACGTTAGTAAAATTAGTTCGGGTCTGGGGGATTCTAGTGGGGGAGATTAGGGATGGGAAGAGAGGAATCTGGGTGGAGAGAGTGCGCTCCCAGATGTTCTCTTCCCCTCTGGTACTTAGGGATGCTCCCAGGGAAGTGCTGAGGCAAGGGCTACGGAATATCAATTCGGAGAGGATTCCGGCTAAATATCGGGACATTGCCTGGCTGTCCCTACACGGCAAATTATATGTCAGAGAGAATCTGAGAGATAGGAAGATCCAGGACAGGAATTGTCCAAGGGGGGAATGTGTGGGGAAGTTAGAAACCATGGACCACTTTTTGAAGGACTGTCCCTTTTCCGGGGGGTGGGTGACAGGGTTTCTGCTCTCCTCCAGATCCCCACGTTCCGTTCCTATACGTATGCGGACTGGGTGTATGGATATCGATTCAAGAGAGGTCAGCTGGATCCGGGGACGGGGTTCTTGATTTCGCTCATTCTCCGGTTCTGTCTTTGGATGGCTCGTTGCCGGGTATCCCTGCACCAAGAAGATCGATCCATTGAACAGGTCAGTTGGGATGTGGTGCGGGCTGTACAGCAAGTGGCGCAATGGGAAAGAGTGGAGAGGGATTCACAGATGGTGTCCTTGTGGTGGAAGCATGTGAGGTTAAAGGCCTTATGAATATAGTTACTGTGATGTTGTGTTGGTTGTAATTTTAGGGGGGGAATAAGGGGGGGAAAAGGGAGGGGGAGGGGTGTATATATGTATAGGGGAAGAAGGGATTGTTTTGGTGATAGAATGGTTTGTGTGAGGCATGTGAATATTAGTATTTATATGATTTCTGTATTTTTGTTATTCGTTGCTGTAAATAAAGAAATCTCCAAGTATCCATCACTCTCTCCGTGAAAAAATACTTCCTGACATTTTTCTTGAGTCTGCCCCCCTTCAATCTCATTTCATGTCCTCTAGTTCTACCACCTTCCCATCTCCGGAAAAGGTTTGTTTGCGGATTAATACCTTTCAAATATTTGAACATCTGTATCATATCACCCCTGTTTCTCCTTTCCTCCAGGATATACATGTAAAAATAATATGTTGAAATGTGCATAAACAGATCATTTTACATTAAAAATTTATTTCTGAAGACATTATTAGAAGGATTGTTAGACACGTTTACCAAGGTTAGTTCCTACATCACCTACCATGCATATACTGTACATACATTTATGGTTTTGATACATTTTCAGCCTCATGCATTTGCTTCTAATAGATGCATATTTTTAAGACCATAATTTGTATACCTTTCTAAATAATGTTGCGCATTTGCTTGTCCTTTTTTTACCCTTTTTGTAAATGTATTCTAATTGATTGTTCAACCCTATAATGTTTATATTTGTCATTACTTTTGTTATTGTTTTAATGTATACTCAAGATGTTTATATTTGTCATTATCTGTGTTTGTGCAGACTCCTGTAGTAGGCAGTTTCAGTGCTGAAACATGGTACCGTGTTGAGTCATCCTTTATTAAATTTTACGATCTACGTTGATCGTCTTTGGTCTGTTTTTGAAGAGCCTGATTCTGTTACCACTCTTCTCCTTTTCCTGTGATTTCTCATGGGACATTGTTGTTCTTTCCACTTTCGTGGTTTTACTGCTTAAAAGTAACTATTCTTGAAAGATAAATTTACTAAGACCAAACAATCTGGTGCCTTGGCTGGAAGATTCTTTCTGCACTAGGGTCCAAGGAACCTGTGTAATGAAAAATGATCTAAAAATAATTGAAACTCAGGACAAGATGGCCGCTGAGCGTACCTGCTATCAGCCACCATTTCTACAGCTCTCTGACTTCCTATCAAGATGCCGAAGCGAAGGGGCAAGTCCGCCTCCTATGCTCCGCAGCAATCGGCTCCCACTTCGCAGGATATTCGGTCCTTTTTGCAGACGTCTGTAGCTTCATCTACCGCAGTGTTTGGAGTGCCGGGAGGCAGCCCGCTGATACGCGCCAGTGCGAATGGAGGCATGGCAGCGTCTCCTGGGCTAGAGCTTACGCTCAGCCCCGACACAAGGGAACCACCCCCTCAGCCGTTGGGCTGTAGCACTCCGTCAGAGACGACTTTAAACGGGTCCCCCAGAAGCGGAAAGACCAGTTCCAGTCGGGAGGCAGACCATCGATTGGCTGGAGAGCAAGAAGCCTTGATGGCTACACCGATTTTTACAACGAATGCGGTGGGGAATGCTGCTAGCATGAATCCGGTAGGACCACCACTTTTTTCTTTCGATATGCACAAGCCAGCAGAAGTTACTCTGGACTCTTTGTGGACTCTGATTATAGATCTAGGGAAATCAATTACTCCACAGATAAATAGACTAAACCAGGAAATGTTAAAACAAGAGGAAAAAATAAACTACAAGGACTTAAAAATAGGTAAACTGGAACAGATAGAAGAACAAAAAGATCTGGATATGAAAAGATTGCTTACTCAGCAGGAGGCTATGATTAAAGACTTGACCTCATTAAGAAGAAAGGCTGAATCTCTTGAGAACAATGCTAGAAGCAATAATTTACGTTTGTTAAACTTTCCTAAACAAATTGTTATATCTGCTAGGGAAATGTTAAAAAAATATATAATGGAAATTTTGGGTGTAAGGGAGGAATTGATTCCTCCTTTCACCCAAGTGTACTATCTTCCAGTTAAAGAAAGGAGTGACCAAAAAATAGCAAGCCAAGAACAACCATTGAATGTCACTGATTTACTTAAACTAACAGATAATGAAAATGTAATTCCATCGACATTAATAGTTACAGTGGCATTGGCACCTGATAAACAGTGGTTAATGTCCAAGTACTTTAAGAATAAAGATAAAACATTCCTTGGTCAGAAAATACAAATATTTCCCGACATCTCCAGAGACACGCAAAAACGTAGGAAGTCTTTTCTTTTAATGAAACCAGCTGTAACTCAGCTGGGTGCAACATTTTACTTGCGATACCCTTGCAAGTGTGTGGTGAGGTACCAGGCAAATAAGTATGTTTTTTTTGATCCAATTCAGTTGACAGCATTCTTTACCTCAAGGCAAAATAGGGGTACTTAAAACATCTTATCCCTTTAATATGTAATTAACACTGTGGAATGATGGCTGTTATCATCTAGTGCTTTATCTTTGAAATTTATGTTTATAAATAATTCCATTTCTTAAAATCTTGTCCCAATATGTGGACTTGAGCAAGAAATTTCAAATAATTACTTCTCTGTTATGTATTCTCTTTGAACTGATTGAAATGTATTGCTTTTTCAAACAAGCATTTGCTTGATTATAAATGTATAAATTTTCATAAATAAATAAATTAAAAAAAAATAATTGAAACTCTATATCGAAAGCAAGAATAAGTATGTTATCCAAATTCCCCATGTACACATACAGTGCCACAATCAAAGGCTTGCAGGCATTTTAACAGCATCAACAAATACACAGAAGGTGCTAAAATATGAAAACAAACATCCACAGACATCAGCCTCCATCCTTAAATTAAGAAGTATTCTGAAAACTAGAAGGAATGAAAGAGAAACTACCTCCAGGAATGGAAACCACAGAATTACACAAGAAGATAAAACAGGCTAATTAAAGGTAAGGTTCCAAACATAAATTGTCTATACATAGTACACCCTATGAACTCCAGAAGGAAGCTGTCTTTGATAAAATGCAAGCAGTAAATTAGCATTAGCAGTAAATTGAGAGATTGAGATCATACTCCACATATACTGGCTTGGAAGCGAGGTTCATTAGTGTCATATTAAGAGCAAAATGTAACCCATTTGGAGACAATAGTGCCACATCAAAAGGACCACATGATTCACTCCTGCCTTTACCACGTTATATGTGGATCTACTCTCCCTATTCATTTGGAATTCAGAGCTACAGCATTACATATGCAATGGGTTATATCAGCCCTGGATCCGCCAGTGGGCTGTAATCCCGACCCTGCCCCTTGAGAGGGGACTACACTTCAGCCTTAGAGAAGTTCTCCTTGCTTGGAGAAAAACTCCTTGGCTGTGTTTAACCTTATACCTATGACTCCTTATCAGACAGGCTGCAAGATGCAAGGCTAAACTTTCAGATATTTATTCTCTGGATAAAATAATTTGGACTAAAGAACACAGGAAGAGATACACCATTAGCCAATCATACATTTATCATAGAAGCTTATTTACTTCAAATAGGAAAATAGACATCTATTTGCTGCTTTGCCAATTACAATTTCTAAGTAGTACATACAAAAAGTCTTTTTCCTTTTTTGTTCCTGTGGAGGAATTTACCAGCCTGGAGCAAAATGCAGTGCTAGCAAGATTCCTGTTTCTGATGTAATAAACCATTCCTTTTATACCTTTGTCTAACTATGTGTATGTGATAATTTTCAGTCTGCTGCCTCAGTTGATGGCCCCCCTTATCTAAAAACAACATTTGATTTACTTGTTCCAGCAAAACCAGTCTCATGACCTCCAGTCATAATTTTTTGACTGGATTGGTTAACCTCCTTCTTCAACCCTCCCTATTGCTGTGCTTGCAAGCAGAATATTAAGGTAAGATTATACTGGAATACTGTCTGACCTTACCTTGCTGTTTTACGGAGTTGGACAAACTCTGCTCCACAGAAAAAAAAAAGGCAAGCATCTTAAGAGTTACACAGAGGCATATTTTCAAAGCACTTAGCCTCCCAAAGTTCCATAGAAACCTATGGAACTTAGCCTCCCAAAGTGCTTTGAAAATATGCCTAACAGTGGTCCACCATCTTATTGACCACAGATTTATATAGGTCTTTGACATGACACTATGGGGGCAATTCTAGAACTGGGAGCCCCTTTTTAGGTGCCCTGATGCTGGGCAGTGGGAGCCTATTCTATAACAGCATTTAGGCACCTAGATTCTAGAATACTAGTGTAACCTAGCACTGGTGCACCTAACATTTACATATACAGTGGGGGAAATAAGTATTTGATCCCTTGCTGATTTTGTAAGTTTGCCCACTGACAAAGACATGAGCAGCCCATAATTGAAGGGTAGGTTATTGGTAACAGTGAGAGATAGCACATCACAAATTAAATCCGGAAAATCACATTGTGGAAAGTATATGAATTTATTTGCATTCTGCAGAGGGAAATAAGTATTTGATCCCCCACCAACCAGTAAGAGATCTGGCCCCTACAGACCAGGTAGATGCTCCAAATCAACTCGTTACCTGCATGACAGACAGCTGTCGGCAATGGTCACCTGTATGAAAGACACCTGTCCACAGACTCAGTGAATCAGTCAGACTCTAACCTCTACAAAATGGCCAAGAGCAAGGAGCTGTCTAAGGATGTCAGGGACAAGATCATACACCTGCACAAGGCTGGAATGGGCTACAAAACCATCAGTAAGACGCTGGGCGAGAAGGAGACAACTGTTGGTGCCATAGTAAGAAAATGGAAGAAGTACAAAATGACTGTCAATCGACAAAGATCTGGGGCTCCACGCAAAATCTCACCTCGTGGGGTATCCTTGATCATGAGGAAGGTTAGAAATCAGCCTACAACTACAAGGGGGGAACTTGTCAATGATCTCAAGGCAGCTGGGACCACTGTCACCACGAAAACCATTGGTAACACATTACGACATAACGGATTGCAATCCTGCAGTGCCCGCAAGGTCCCCCTGCTCCGGAAGGCACATGTGACGGCCCGTCTGAAGTTTGCCAGTGAACACCTGGATGATGCCGAGAGTGATTGGGAGAAGGTGCTGTGGTCAGATGAGACAAAAATTGAGCTCTTGGCATGAACTCAACTCGCCGTGTTTGGAGGAAGAGAAATGCTGCCTATGACCCAAAGAACACCATCCCCACTGTCAAGCATGGAGGCGGAAATGTTATGTTTTGGGGGTGTTTCTCTGCTAAGGGCACAGGACTACTTCACCGCATCAATGGGAGAATGGATGGGGCCATGTACCGTACAATTCTGAGTGACAACCTCCTTCCCTCCGCCAGGGCCTTAAAAATGGGTCGTGGCTGGGTCTTCCAGCACGACAATGACCCAAAACATACAGCCAAGGCAACAAAGGAGTGGCTCAGGAAGAAGCACATTAGGGTCATGGAGTGGCCTAGCCAGTCACCAGACCTTAATCCCATTGAAAACTTATGGAGGGAGCTGAAGCTGCGAGTTGCCAAGCGACAGCCCAGAACTCTTAATGATTTAGAGATGATCTGCAAAGAGGAGTGGACCAAAATTCCTCCTGACATGTGTGCAAACCTCATCATCAACTACAGAAGACGTCTGACCGCTGTGCTTGCCAACAAGGGTTTTGCCACCAAGTATTAGGTCTTGTTTGCCAGAGGGATCAAATACTTATTTCCCTCTGCAGAATGCAAATAAATTCATATACTTTCCACAATGTGATTTTCCGGATTTAATTTGTGATGTGCTATCTCTCACTGTTACCAATAACCTACCCTTCAATTATGGGCTGCTCATGTCTTTGTCAGTGGGCAAACTTACAAAATCAGCAAGGGATCAAATACTTATTTCCCCCACTGTATGCAGTTAAACCAGCTATAGATCTGACAAAACTGTGGCTCTGTAAATGTGGAAACGGTCTGCAGTATTCTGTAAGTTGATTGTGTAACATAACCACATAATTGATGATGGCAGATAAAGACCTGAATGGCTACATCCAGTCTGCCCTACATTCACCCTCATTATCGATCATGATTAAACCAAAAATGAATGTGGTATAAAAATATTTGATCCTTGTCTTTCTTTGCCATTTTTGGGACATAGACCATAGAAGTCTGCCCAGCACTGTCCTTACATTCCAACTACTGGAGATGCTGTCAAAGCCATAGAAGTCTGCCCAGCAATGGCCTTACTTTTTTTACAGTTTCCAAACAATGGGAAATTTAAACCACAAAATCCTTGTGCACATCTGTAAACCTTATTAACTAGCACAGTTAAAAAGTAACAAAACCTCAAAACAATAAAAAGATATTTTTATGATGCAAGTGTATTCAATCAGGCAATCAACTGTCACACCTAAATAAGTGTTTTTTTGAAAAATACATTTTGAATTCCATCACCATTTTAGTCTCCACCACCTCCCTCAGGGGGGCATACCAGGCATCAACCGCCTCTCTGTGAAAAATAATTTCTTGACATTAGTCCTAAGTCTACCACCCTTTAACCTCAGTTCATGTCCTTTAGTTTTACCGTTTCCTCACTGGAATAGGTTTGTTTCTATATTAATATTTTTCAAGTATTTACAGTAAACATCTGTATCACATTTCTCTTATCCCTCCTTACCTTTAGGGTATACACATTCAATTTATTCATTCTCTTTTTATATGTCTTTTGATGCAAACCCCATACCATTTTCGTCACCTTCTTCTGAATTGCTTACAACCTTTTATATCCTTAGCAAGATAAGGCCTTCAAAACTGAACATAATACTCCAATTGGGGCCTTACCAATGACTCATACAGGGGCATCAGCACCTCCTTTCTTCTACTGGTTATGCCTCTCTCTGTACAGCCTAGCATCCTTCTGGCTACAGCCATCGCCTTGTCACACTGTTTCATTGCCTTGAGATCCTCGGACACTATCACTTCAGAGTCTGTCTCCCTATCTTTGCATATCTTACCTTTTCTCTTGCTGAAATATAAATGTTTTATGTTCTGTATCTTTCTTCTTCTGTTTTTGACTCTTGTTTTTGGAGTTTTCTGCTGGATAGCTGTCCAGACTTATCTGCCTGTGCAGGCTATTTCCTCTGTGCAATATGTAAACTCCATCTTGGAGGAAATGTCTCTGTAAACCACTACTAGATATGGAGATTGACAAAAGCCACCACTTATTCTTGGGAGTGAGGAATGCATCTACTCTTTGAGATCCTACAGGGGTACTTATGACCTGGATTGGCCACTGTTAGATAAAGGATACCAGGTTCAATGGATCTTTGGTCTGACCCAGTATGGCGCATTTTATGTTCTTATCCTACAAACCAGACTGGTTATGGGGTCCCAAAAGATGGATTCTGGGGCTTAAGAAATTGCACGTTTAAGTTTCTTTAGGATATGCTATGCCATTCGGACATCTGGTCTGTGAAATTAAATCATCATACGGGTCATAGTAAATGTGGCCAGTCTTCGTTTTGTGCTATTAGGGATGAGACAACTAGGTTTTGGGATAATATGCACAATAGATGGATACAAATCAATTGTTCAACCAATTGTAATTCTAAAGCGGTATGCCCTTGTGGCCAGAGATATATCAGTCAAACATAACTTATGTTAAAAACTCGTTTGACAGAACACAAACACACTATTAATTTGAAGAAGTTGCACATGCCTCTAGCTAAACATTGTGATTTGCAACAACACTCTTTTGACCAACTACATTGTGTTGTGATTGATCAATTACCGAACAATGGACGTCATGGTGATGTGTCTCATTGCCTCCATCAGAAAGAACAAAAATGGATTTTTAAACTGCAAACGATGTCGCCAAGTGGTTTAAACAGCCCAATGGAATGGGAGGCTTTTTACTGATAATGTGGTTAGCTTATTGGCAGGCATCGGATGTTGTCATCAAATGTTGGTGGGGCTATGGGTCGGCATCTTATTTAGTCAGGAGCCATTTTGTGCGTATTACATTTCATGTTTAAGACTGGTGAAGTTACAAGACCTTCCCCCTGAAACAGGATCAAAAAAGGGGATCCCTCTGCTGGGGTATTAAAGATGGATGGCCACCCTTGAGGATTATAGTTAGTCAACGTTCACCTGGATTCGACTTTAGTGGTTTTGTTACAGGGCTTGAAGCTAAGTGTCTCTTGTTTTTCCTTTTTCATGTGGTGCACCCATACTGTTTAAATTTTTGTCGATTTAGTTCTCCCAGTGTACTATATATTCTATGGGTAGTGATCTTTACCATTGTAGAATATCCTCCGTTTTGTTTTTTTTTTGCCACAGTGTCTTTTCTCCTTTTAGGAGTTTTTCAGACTTGGGTTGGTTTTGGAGGAATGTAGGAAACCCATGATGATGAGTCCATTTAAGGACTGACCATCTCTGTAGGCACCCTGGACTCTTGAGGTTTCATTTTGTTAAATTTAATATAGCGGAATTGGAGGTTCCAAGATGGCGCTCTGACCGGACGCACCTGAGTTTGCTGCTGAAGTAACTCCGTTGTTTAGCATCTTCGCTACCTCTGTAGCCTCGTCCTTTACGATGGGGAAACGGAGGGGGAAAGTCAAGGAGCATTCCTCGGTTCCTGAGGCACCTTTGGCGTGGCGGCAGATGACCCTGCAGTTCCCGAGGCAACAACAGGGACCTCGGGGAACTTCGACCCTATCTGCAGCTCTCGACGCGTCGGCGTCGATCGAGAGCGCTAACGGGGCTTCCCTGAGCCCTGTGGAGCGCATTGCTCCGCCTCAGCCCGGAAGGGAGTTGCTGACAGCCCAAGCAGAGACGGAGACCGAAGGGGTTCAACCTAATCTGCTCGAGGGAAGGTCTGCAGCGACAGAGAATGAATTCCAACCAAGAGAAGCACTAATTCAATCAGCACTACAGGTATTTCCTCAGGACATTGTTACTAGATTGTCTCAAGTTGGGGCTCAAACTCAATCCCCGCCTGGAGCTAGTGGCGTGGTTAGACCAGCAATTGTGACACTAGAGTCACTATGGGACATGGTCTACAACATTCAAACCTCTATGCAAACTACATTAAAAGAAATACTGACAATATAAAAACTCTTTCTGAAGCTGCGCTACTCCAAGCACAGGTGTCTGCACAGCAATCCTCGAAATTGGAAAATATGAATACTAAATTGCAAGAAATGGGAACTTTAGAGACTGCATTGGTTAAGGATAACAATTTTCTGCATAAACGAATGGAGTATTTGGAGAATCAGGCTAGGAGACTTAACCTTAGGTTTCTTAATTTCCCTAAATCTCCTTTAATTCCACCTGTTGAAATGGTCAAAAAATATATGGTGGACATTCTTGGAATGGATAAGGATTCGTTACCCCCCATAACACGGGCCTATTACATCTGGAACCCAAAGGGGGGCGATGGAAATCCCCCAGTGGAGGGGGATGGAATGAATCTGACTTCATTCCTCGAGAGCTCACTGGAAATTATTACTCAGAGGTCTACTATGCTGGTCACTTTTGTTTTGGAGCCTGATCGCAATGCTATATTAAGACTTTCCTTAAGACATTTAGAAAACCTGTTTATGGGATCAAAGATCCGTATTTTTCCAGATCTCTCAAAGCCTACACAAACTAGACGCAGGGCCTTTTTGGAACAGCGTCCTAGAGCGTTGGCACTGGGAATAAATTTTGTATTACGATTTCCTTGTACATGTAATTTACTGCTTGAGGGTAAACAGTTTCAATTTGTAGAACCTAAACAGTTAAAAGAATTTCTTGATGCTAGAGTAGATATGAATGTTGTATGCCCTCCATAAATAGCAGGCTAGGGTCATTAACCCGAGGTAGCAACTGGTAGATTATTTTTCTTAAATACCTTATGTTACTTACATTTCTGGACTCTTGGAACCAAATTTTTCTTAATTTGTGGACGAATAGGCCTTAAGATTTACCTTTATATGGATTTCCTGATTGTAATGCCGATTGCATATTCACAATTTGTAGTGAAATAATGAAATATACTAATAAATAAATAAATTAAAAAAAAATAAATTTTAATATAGCGATGGAAAGCTTCCTACCCAATAGAATTTTATGACAGCATTTCTGATTATTTAGTTTCATATATTGTAGCTCTCTAGCTCTTTAAGGTTTATATTTTGAACATTTTAAAGTTAACATTTAATTATTATTTTATTTATGGGTTCTTGCTCACAAATCTCAAGGTTAGCATAGTATAAAAATTCCCTATGTGGATATGCATGTATTTACAAGTGTTTTTCATGTCCCCCCCCCCCCCTCCACGTGAAGGGGGGGAGCAGTTGACTTTTTGGACAGCATATGATACTGCAATAATTTTGCATAAAATGGGCCAGATTCTATAAATCATGCTCAAAAATGGGCGCTGGAAAAGATTGACACTAAGAGCGATTCTATAAAGGGCATGTGCTTTTTACAGAATCATGCTTAGCACTGATTCTCACGCCCAAACTTTACACGCCAGACTTATGAATGCTGAAACCAGATGTAAATGGTGACACCTACATTGGGTGTGCTGATCCAGTATTCTATAACTACGTGTACAAACTTTTGGAACTCCTCCCCCTTGACATGCCCATGGCCACACTTCCTTTTGAAATATGTGCTATGAGAGTTAGATGCGTATGCTAGATGCACACACAAATTCTAATGGGAGCCAATAACAGCTCACTAGCCAATTAATTTGCACACGTATCTCGGGCATGCGCCCAAATTTAGGCACACAAATCTGGGTGCCATAAATAGAATCCAGGGGAATGCTTCCATTTATCATTTATTTTTATCATTCCCACCTTAGTAATTCCCTTATCCCTTATTTCTCTTGTTTGTCCTGGTTATATTGTAAGCTCTTTCGAGCACAGACTGTCTCTTCATGTCCAGTGTACAGCGTTGTGTACGTCTAGCAGCGCTATAGAAATGATAAGTAGTAGTAATGATAAACAGTAGTAGTAGTAGCAGCATTTGATAGTTCTACATATGCAAAGTAACACTCAGATGGTAGAAGGTGAAAAAGTACTAGTTTTGCAGAAAAATGTTCCAACATATCTTGAAGTGAAACAGTTCAAATACTATCTTCCAATGTGGTAGAACTCAAGATAGAAAATGTGTCAGGTAAACCAGCAAAATGATTGAGTGGTGCTGTATAACATAAGCAAACTCTATGACCGCTATATGCATTTTAAACTTGTTTTATTTTTGCAGGAGGTTTGCAAAAACCCAGTATCAGTTTATTTCCATCCTACATGGCATACAAGAAGAAGGACAATGTAGAAATTAAGTGTTCACTTCCAAACCTTCACATGAACATAACTGTTTACTTCAAAGCTAAGAATTTAATCATAGTTGAAAAGCTGCCAGCAGGCAGCAGCATGGCAGTCTATACAATGAGGAATCTGGAGCCGTGGAATGAAGGAGAATATGGTTGTTACTATGATGTGGAGTATCCAGGACATACACTAAGGTCTCCGGATAGTGAGATGATGCACATCTTTGTGGGTGAGTTTCCTCTGCAGAGAGCTTAGTGCTAGTAATTGTCTGGATCAAAATTCATGCACAAGTAGGGTAATGTTTTTATACAGTAATTTTAATAACAATAATTGTGATGCAAACATGATAATTATGTTCATCATAATGAGGACAGCTGTCTGAAAATTATCCTTCCCCAATGTGGCTAAAAGTCCATGTATTATTCCACAATGAGAAAGTGTTCACAAGATCCTGTTTAGGACAGGGTAGGAAAAATATGTAGCAGGCTGCCAAAATGCTATGTAATTGAAGTCACAGACAGAACATTCTCCAAGGACAAGCAGGATATAATCAGCCACGTATATGGATTAATGTCATCCCGATGGCTGTAGCCCAGACCCTTTCCCCCAAAGCCTAGGGAAAAACAGAAATACTATCTGGGCATGTGCAAATGTTCCCTCCCTAACAACCAATGCCCCTCCTCAGTCTATTTCATCAGCATGGCAAGGCAGCAATCTCTCTCTTATCATTTTGTGTGTGTGTGTGTGTGGGGGGGGGGGGGGGGGGGGGTTAGTTTAGATCTTTTGTTTTTCCCTAACCAAATAGTGCCCAAGAAGATAATTGAGGCATCCTGTGGCTCAATTATAGTCCCCAGGGGTGGTCTGCCCTGAAACTCAAGTGCTTCCCTGTGTCAGCACTATTTTCAGAGGCTTTTGGAAGCAGTTTATCTCCACATAAGGAAGATGTTTGACATCCTGGGGACTTGGTGTCAGTCACCCGTTTGTCCAGCCTTCAATCTTAATTGCTTACCAGATTCCTGCAGCACTGCAGGGCTGGCGCAATGTGGTAAGCATGGCAGGAGGGTGCCAACCTCTGAAGGGCACCACAAGCCATGCTTACTGGCAGCTGCAGCTCCCTGTCCCAGCCCTCTTAGCTGCTAGTTCATGCCCCAACCGCAGCCCCCAGTCTCCACCTGCCCACCCTCAGCTCCCTCAACAACCCCCTTCTCATTTCTGCTGCCCGGCGCCCTGCATTTAAAATCTTTTGAACTGGCAGTGCAGCACCAGAATCTGTAACCAGCTGCTGCGTCCAGTTAAAACTTGAAGGTACAGAAGAAAAGCAGAAAAAAAAAGGTTAAAATAAATCCTTACCTGAGACATGTGCCCTCTGCTTCCAACAAAAATCCCTTTGACCCAGCACAGGAGCCTTGGGGGAGGGGTATCTGGAAACCAGATCAGAGGGAGGGGATCAGCAGGCAGCCTGAGGAGGAAGCTGTATCTGCTGAGAGCTGCTATTACTAAGAAGATGTGAAAATCAGAATGTTCTTTTTTACCAATAGTTGGTGTATTGGTGTTCTAGGGCCCCATGCAATATTCGTAGTGCTGCCTTGTTTGCTTCCCAGGTGGGAGAAGCACTACCCTAATCAGTACACCCATCCCAGGAAAAGGGTGTGGCTGCAAACACTCTAGCAGATTTAACAGCCACTATTAGAAGAGAGTGCCAATCAGTCTCAAGTGCAGGACAAGACAGGCTGAGAATCCCTGGGTTAAGAATAGTCCCAGAAGGAAGAAATGGGCTGAGAATCCATGGGTTATGAATATGTCCATAAGGAGTGAGGATAGGCTAAGGCTCCATTGGCTACTATTGGGTCCATCTTTTGACACAAATCGGGAGATAGGCGCCTTTCTCCCAGGGTTGCCCAAATAGGCATAATCGAAAGCCGATTTTGGGCGCCCTCAACTGCTTTCCGTCGCGGGGATGACCAAAGTTCTCAGGGGCGTGTCAGAAGCATAGTGAAGGTGGGACTGGGGCATGCTTAACACATGTGTCACGGTTGTGCCCATGTGTCATGCTCTATCTCTTGCCACCTGGTGGCTAGACCTGGGGGCTGCAATGGACTGTCTGGTTGTTGTCACCCGTTTCAGATTTCAGCCCAGTCCGGTTCGGATCTTCCGGGCTGCCAGACTTGCTTGCTTGGATCGAACCTTCTCAGCACCCATAGTTGCCTGGTGATTGCTGCAGTGAGCCTCAGCTGCTGCTGGGCTTATTAGCCATTTGGAGACTCTCTGCTGTTGCCTTTGCATCGTCTAAGGTCCTGGTATGTTGGTGCTTGTTGCACTTCAGTCTGAGTTTGATTCCTTGTTCTAGTTCCCTGCCTGATTCTGTTTAGTCTTTGTGTAGCTTAGCTTGTACTGTCCTAGTCTTGATTCTTAGTTGTTTTTCTGTGTCTAGTTCTGAGTTCTCTGTGTTTCTTGATTAATGGCTGCCTGACAGCTTTCAGTTCTGTCTTTTATTTGTCAGTGTTTGTGTTCTTGTTTAGTGGCTGCGCTGGCAGCTTTTAGTTCTACTCTGTTGTGTGTTGCCTGTTGGTATCCTGCCCCTGACCTGCCCTGCCGGCCGCCTGCACCCAGGGGCTCAACTCCTGGGGAAAAGCGGCTAAGCGCAGGTGAAGATTAGGGCTCCTGCTCTGTCTGTTCCAGCTGGTTTTGCCTCTGCTGCAGTGGCATTCCTAGGGGCGCTGACACCTGGAGCAGATCGCCAATGTGCCCCACCCCCCGGGTGCAGCGCCCCCCCGTGCAGCGCAACCCCCCCCAGCGAAGGGACACCCCCAACCCTGGTGAAAGACGCCCCTCGGGTGCACGCCGCTTGGGGGATGCCACGCGCCGGTCAGCGTCATTCGTTTCCATGCTCCCTCTGCCCCAGAACAGGTTACTTCCGCGGCAGAGGGAGCATGGAAACGAACAACGCTGACCGGCGCGCAGCACCCCCCCAGCGGCGTGCACCCAGGGCAGACCGCCCCCACCGCCCCCCCTTGGTACGCCACTGCTCTGCTGCGACCCCAGTCCAGGGTTCCAGTCCTGTTCTGCCCTGTCCCTGGTTTGAGGGTGGTTTTGCCTGCCACTGCCGCTCCTCGGCAGTGGCCCAAGGGCTCACAAACCCAGTTTCCTGCTTTTGAAAACATGACAACATGGGCGTCCTCAGCTGATAATGGAAAAAAGAAGGGCATCCCTGACGAAAACTTGGCCGGCTTTACTTAGTCCTTTTTTTTTTTACGACCAAGCCACAAAAATGTGCCCTAAATGACCAGATGACCACCGGTGGGAATCAGGTATGACCTCCCCTTACTTCCCCAGTGGTCACTAACCCCCTCCCACCCTAAAAAAATGTTAAAATATTTTTCCAGCCTCTATGCCAGCCTCAAATATCATACCCAGCTCCATGACAGCAGTATGCAGGTCCCTGGAGCAGTTTTAGTGGGTACTGCAGTGCACTTCAGGCAGGCGGACCCAGGCCCATCCCCCCCTACCTGTTAAACTTGTGGTGGTAAATGTGAGCCCTCCAAAACTCACCAGAAACCCACTGTACCCATATCTAGGTGCCCCTTTCATCCCTAAGGGCTATGGTAGTGGTGTACAGTTGTGGGGAGTGGGTTTTGGGGGGCTCAGCACACAAAGTAAGGGAGCTGTGCACCCGGGAGCTTTTTCTGAAGTCCACTGCAGTGCCCCCTAGAGTGCCCGGTTGGTGTCCTGGCATGTGAGGGGGACCAGTGCACTACAAATGCTGGCTCCTCCCACGACCAAAGGGCTTAGATTTGGTTGTTTCTGAGATGGGCGTCCTCGGGTTCCATTATCGCCAAAAATCGGGGACGACCATCTCTAGGGACGACAATCTCTAAGGTCGACCTAAATGTGGAGATTTGGGTGTTCCTGACCGTATTATCGAAACAAAAGATGGCCGCCCATCTTGTTTCGATAATATGGGTTTCTCCGCCCCTTCGCTGGGACGTTTTGCGAGGACGCCCTCAGGAAAACCTGGGCACCCTGTTCGATTATACCGCTCCACAGGTCCCTAAAGGAATAAAATCCCAGAGTCCGGTTAAAGCCATGCTCTATAGGCTAAGAGACGGTCTGGAAGAAAGAGCATAGGAAACTTGTACCTGGTTGCCTGGCTAGGGGTGAGAGTTTCCCTGGTTGTGTGCAAGAGGGCAACAAGTTACCCTAGTTGTGTAAAAGGAGATTAGAGTTACACTGGTTGTGTAAAAGGAAGACAAGATGGATTGACAATCCCTGAGTTAAGAATAGCCCAGAATGAGGAAATGGGGTGAGAATCCTTGGGTTATGAATACGTCCATATGGAGTGAAGATAGGCTGAAGTTTCATGGGCTACTGTGGGTCCTTAAAGGAATTGTGTGATATAAGATTGTAACAAGAAATAAAGGTTTAATTGTATATTATGTAATTGTGCTGGGAAGCCAAAGGATATTTGTTACATTTCTAGTGTCTGAAAGAGGAAGAGAGCAGCATTGTTTAGCTGAATGAGATTTGTGACATCCAGAATACATTTTTTGTTTATTTTAAAACCTTGTGAAGCTTTGGTTATTGGTTAAGCAGTTGCCTAGGCCAGGGAGGGTGTCTGATACCCCAGGGGTTAAAGAAGTGGGCAGGTAGCTCAGCCCTAGTAGAAAGGGGAGTCCCTCAGAGCCAGTCTTCTCCACTAAAGCAAGTAGGCTCTACTCAAGCTTTCCCTAGCCCCACTGGAAGAGTTAGGACTAGGACAAACACCCACTAGGGCACCCCCAGTGTGACAGCAGACAGAAAAGAGAGAAAGGGGAAATATGTCTGAAACATATATGAGTGAACAGAAAACAGGAGGAAAGTGGAGAAAGGAAAAATGGCCTGCTTCATAAGAACATAAGAATAGCCATACTGGGTCAGAACAATGATCCATGTAGCCCAGAATCTTGCTTCCAACTGTGACCAACTCAGGTTCCAAATTCCTGGCAGAAACCCAAATAGTCCAGAAAACAGTACATAGAGGGTCCAAAGTACAAAAAAGTCTGGAAAAACACAGAAGCACCAAGAGCCTTCGGAAATGGGACACGATTTTTTATTAAGAACTGTCAATATTCCAAGATAGACCCGACACGGGCCGTGTTTCGGCACTTAGCGCCTGCGTTAGGGGTCCGTATGATTCGAGGAAAGTTATACTCGATATGAACAAGATACGAAGGGACTTGACATTTAAGACATATCGAATACAACTTTCCTCGAATCATACGGACCCCTGACGCAGGCGCTATGCGTTGAAACACGGCCCGTGTCGGGTCTATCTTGGAATATTAACAGTTGTTAATAAAGAATCATGTCCCATTTCCGAAGGCTCTTGGTGCTTCTGTGTTTTTCAGAAACCCAAATAGTAGCAACATTCCAAGCTACCAATCCCAAGGCAAGCAGTGGCTTCCCCATGTCTATCTCATTAACAGACTATGGGCTTTTCTTCTAGAAACTTGTTGAAACTTTTTTAAACCCAGATACGCTAACTGCTGTTACCACATCCTCTGGCAACAAATTCTAGACCCTAACTATTCTTTGAAAGAATATTTCCTCCTATTTGTTTTAAAAGTATTCCTATGTAATTTCTTTGTGTGTCCCCTGGTCTTTGTACTTTTTGAAAGAGTGAAAAATCAATTCACTTTTACCTGTTCTACTCAACTCAGGATTTTGTAGACCTCAATCATATCTCCCCTCAGCCATCTCTTTTTCAAGCTGAAGAGGCTTAATCTCTTTAGCCTTTCCTCATATGGGAGGAGGTCCATCCCCTTTACCATTTTGGTCACTCTTCTTTGAACCTTTTCCAATTCCACTATATCTTTTTTGGCATATTGCGACCAGAATTGAATATTCTTGATCTTATTTTGCATCCCTTTTCTAATAATTCCTAGCATTCTGCTTGCTTTTTTGGCTGCCACCATATACTGGGCAGAATATTTCAGCATATCATCTACAATGACACCTTTTCTTGAGTGCTGACCCTAAGGTGGACCCCAGCATCAAGTAACTATGATTTGAATTATTCTTCCTAACATGCATCACTTTGCATTTGTCCACATTAAATTTCATCTGCTATTTGGATGCCCAGTCTTCCAGTATGCTAAGGTCTTCCAGGGGGGTACTCTGTATTGAAGCAATCCTAAGGTCTTCCAGTATCCTAAGGTCTTCCTGCAATCTTTCACAATCCATATGTGTTTAACAACTTTGAATAGTTTTGTGTCATCTGCAAATTTAATCACCTCACTTGTCATTCTGATTCCAGATCATATATAAATATGTTAAATAGCACTGGTTCCAGCACAAATCTCTATGTAGAACTCTGTAGCAGTCCCACTTGTTCTTTTTTTACCAACAGTTGGTGTATTAGTGTTCTAGGGACCTGTTCAATATTTGTAGTGCTGCCTTGTTTGAGTCATAGGAATCAGTGCTACGGTTCTTTGGTAGGTTTGCTATATGTATGTTGAGTTTGGATTTTTTTCAAGTTATGGGGTTTTTCACAATGTGCCTAGTGGTGGAGAGATTTATGTTGCTATTACTAAGATGATGTGAGAATCAGAATTTTCTTGTGTGTGTGTGTGTGTGTGTGTGGTAACTTTCATGGAGGTGTTCTAGTTATGATCTGCACCTGTTGGTAGGAAATAGGGTTTTTATGGATGCAGAACATGTTTACATTTAATACATAAGAATTGACATACTGTATTAGACCAAAGGTCCATGAGAGTCATCTATGTACTGTGTCACAGATGTGAGCATCGTCCATCAGGTGTGAGAAGGGTAGATAGTGGGGTTCCACAGGGGTCTGTGTTGGGACCGCTGCTTTTTAACATATTTATAAATGATCTTGATATGGGAATAACTAGTGAGGTAATTAAATTTGCTGGCGACACAAAGTTATTCAAAGTTGTTAAATCGCAAGAGGTTTGTGAAAAATTACAAGAGGAACTTTTGAGACTGGGAGACTGGGCATCCAAATGGCAGATGATGTTTAATGTGAGCAAGTGCAAAGTGATGCATGTGGGAGAGAGGAACCTGAACTATAGCCAAGTGATGCAAGGTTCCACGTTAGGAGTCACTGACCAGGAAAAGGATCTAGGAGTCATTGTTGACAATACTTTGAAACCCTCTGCTCAGTGTGCTGCGGCAGCAAGGAAAGCAAATAGAATGTTAGGTATTATTAGGAAAGGAATGGAAAAGAAAAACGAGGATATTTGTATTGCTCCTTGGTGTGACCATACCTCGAATACTGTGTGCAATTCTGGTCACCGCATCTCAAAAAAGATATAGTGGAATTAGAAAAGGTGCAGAGGAGGGCAACGAAAATGATATAGGGGATAGGATGACTTTCCTATGAGGAAAGGCTGAAATGGCTTGGGCTCTTCAGCTTGGAGAAAAGATGGCTGAGGGGAGATATGATAGAGGTATATAAAATACTGAGTGGATTGGTACTGGTAGACGTGCATCGCTTGTTTACTCTTTCCAAAATTACTAGGACTAGAAGGTACGCAATGAAGCTATAAAGTAGTAAATTTAAAACATATCTGAGAAAATATTTCTTCACTCAACATGTAATTAAACTCTGGAATTCGTTGCCATAGAATTTGGTAAAAGCAGTTAGCTTAGTGGGATTTAAAAAAGGTTTGGATAGCTTCTTAAAAGAAAAGTACATAAGCCATTATTAAAATGGACTTGGGGAAAATCCACTGCATATTTCTAGGATAAGCGGCATAAAATATATTGTACTGTTTTGAGATCTTGCCAGGTACTCGTAACCTGGATTGGCCACTTTTGGAAACAGGATGTTAGGCTTGATGGACCTTCGGTCTGTCCCAGTATGGCAACGCTTATGTACTTATGTAACCATTATTATCCCTTTCAGCTGTCTTTGATCTTTCTCCAGCCCATTCTTCAGTGAACACTAAGCAAAAGTATTTAGCATTTTTTAAATTTGTTTTCCTCTTTTCTTTCAATCTTACAGTCCCATGTCTACATATCCTCCTTTCACTGACAGACTGAATACAGTCTTATCACTTTGCTCACAGCTGTCAAATTACCCAGTTTCAGGAGGGAGACGTTTTGGCCATTCTTGGTTTTAAACTTACATCCCAAAGTTATTTGTAGTCCCTGATTCTACCCATTGAAATCAGTGCTGCCAGTGTCAAAATGCGTGTGGATGAGGTTGGCAGAAATCCAAGACTGGCCTAAAATATCCCTCCTGGAACTGGGTAACTTGGAACCTTTGCTTGCTTTTACCACTATTACCTTTTTGTTCTTTGCCATCTTTACTTTCCCTGTTTTTCTCTCTTTCCTCAGGTATCCTTCATTGCTGTCCTTTTTCTGAGATTCCTTGTTTTTTAAATGCTAAAAGTTTGCCTTTACAACATCACTTAATTCCACTGAAAACCACATTGCTCTCATTTTTCTCTTATTTATATTCCTATCAAAGATTTAGATTTCTAGGCTTTACTAAGAGAGTTATAATAATGTTTATAAGAATGGTACTGGGAATAAAAGGTCAATGCTAGACCAGACATGAGGATATTTAAACATCAGACTATAGATGGGATTATATACCGGTACCCAAAGATGCTGTCAAAAAAAGAAGAACAAAGGTCTGTCATGGAATGCCTAACAC
This sequence comes from Microcaecilia unicolor, assembly GCF_901765095.1. Classification (NCBI taxonomy): domain Eukaryota; kingdom Metazoa; phylum Chordata; class Amphibia; order Gymnophiona; family Siphonopidae; genus Microcaecilia; species Microcaecilia unicolor. Next base: position 115,361,890 of record NC_044036.1, read on the forward strand.
CCACCTGGGGCTAACCCTGTAGCCACCTAGAGGGTCTATCCCTAGCACTGTTCAGGCCTGCCTACACCTGTGCTCGTGCTCTACACTAGCCAACCCCACCCCATCACACTGGGTTTCTCTTGCTTCTGGGCGAGTCTCCCACTCTCTTGTTCCCTGGTGATTTCTAGGACACTGGGGCCACACTCCCAGGGGTCCCACAGTTCCTAGAAAGCACTCACAGACCCAAAACACAAACCACTAGGATTCTTAGTCCAAGACATCAGTGCTAATAAACTAATGGGTTTATTATCATAGAAATAGAAGAGTGAATGATATAAAACAGGTGGGAAAACAACAAGCAATAACAGGTAACTAAATAAATATCAATATTAAAACTATCTAAATACTTTGTCACTACCTGGGTAGCACCTGGGGAGTTTCAGGGAAAATAACTGCTCACAGTCCTTCAATAGGACCTCAGGGCAGTGATATTTACCCTCTGCACTCCCTGTCTGAAACTGGGGAAAATCCAGTACCTCCTGGCTGGATTTGAACTCCAGGGCCAATCAGAGACCAGAGCACCAACTTTGAAAGTATCTGGCCAATAGCACTGCAGGTTGCCTTTCCACAGGGCTAAACTGAAAAGAAAACAGCTTTAAAACACAGAACAAATACCACCTGCTGGCCAAACAAGAGAAATATACTGCATGAAAATATTATTACAGTTCACAGGCTTGAAAACCCCCTGTTTCGCCACAGATGCCATTACTGTTATGAGCCTGGGGCCTGAGAAAAAAATGTGACTGACACTGAATACAAAGCTCTGAGTTGTTTCTCTTAGAAGATGTGATATTGTCAGACACATTTCTAAGCTGGGGAGTATTTGGGAAGTGTAGAACATTTATGCTTATTTTATTATTTTAAGCAAGGAACCAAGCAGATCTGAGCTGCTGCACACATTGAACAGATGTCTCATGGTAAACTAACAATGCCACAAGGCTCCTGGTTCCTGGTCAATAAGGGAGTACTCTATATTGAAGCAATACAGTTTGCTTGAGACTTATTTTTAGGTCTGAGTCCACTTTTTCTGGTGCAATTCAACACCAGTTTTAACTATGCATCAAATTCTTTTAGTCTGACAGCAGAAGTTAAAACATCATTTACATGTATTTTGATGGATAGTCCTGTAGAATACTTCTAGTATTGATGAGAATACACATGAGATTTTAAGATAACAGTGAAATCCAAATGGAGAATTAATGGCTTCTTTTACAAAGCGGCGCTACAGATTAGCATGCGCTGAATGCAAAGAAGCCCATTCAATTCCCATGGGCTTCTTTGCCTTCAACACATGCTAATTAGTAGTGCTGCTTTGTAAAAGGAGCCCTAAAGCATTGGAGCTGACTCTGTGGGATCTGTGGGTGCTTGAGCACCCCCAATATTGAGAAAATTCCTTGTATGTGTCCAGGGAGGGGTAATTTCAATTGGGCTTAGCACCCCCAATAATTTTGAAAAGTTGGCTCCTATGCCCTAAAGTAGTAGAATTTTGACAGTCTAATGTCAAAAACGTGTCTGACTATGAATGGTAGCACTTTTCCTCAATATTTTCACTCGTCTTTTAGGGTCAATGTGTAAGTAAAGTGCTTGATGACATTGTTCAACTATGAATAATAAGTGACCCAAATGCCCTGGGCTCTTCCACTTCTTCGATGGCTTCCAGATTAATCAGGTCCCATCCTTTAGAAACCCATCTTTTGGTGCTGCTGGATGTATGGTTTTATTAACTGTTTTACAACAGCAAAATAAAAATGGTACCTTCTGAATTAGAAAGTGGTCATTACACAGATTGATTCAAGTGATATCAAGATGAACCAGAATACTAGTGAGGACCGATACCAGCTGTAAATATTAGTTTGTCTTTTGTATAGATCATCTGAAGTGGGCACTGACAGGTGGCATGTACCACTGCTCAGGAAGATTGGAAGTGAATCATAATGACCAATGGGGGACAGTGTGTGCTCGTGGCTGGGATATACGGGATGCTCATGTCCTATGCCGAGAACAGAACTGTGGATATCCTATACTTACGGAAGAGTGGAGTTGGCGTAGCCAAGGAAATGGTCCCATTTGGCTTCATGAAATTAATTGCAATGGTACTGAGTCTCATCTGAATGAATGCAAATCAAAACCCTTTGGGACAAATGACTGTCACCATGGAGAAGATGTCAATGTCTTCTGCTCAGGTAATTCCATTTTCTGTTCTATACATAAAAGATGTATTCTCTTTGTATACATATCTATTTGTATGTCAATATTTCTCTTAGATACCAATTCTACACGTATTTTATTTGAGACTCAATTGATTTAAATGTAATTAGTTTGTGTCTTTGTTTTGCATTTTGATTCATATTTAATTGTTTGCTAATATGCGTTTTCTCTATAATATATGTGTTCTGTACTGTTTTTAGGGACTCCTGAGGCAGGCCGGTGTGGCTGAAACATGACTCGTGTCGAGTCCAGATTTTAGTAATAAACTTTTGCTGTGAACTGTTTGAGTCCAGTAGAGGTTTCTTCGTCATCTATTTTTGTCTCCTTCGTTGTGACTTATTTTGTTTTGGCTTTACCTGTACGAAGGTTTGTGTTCTTCTGTACTTGTCAATCCCTGACAGACCAATCAGAAGTGAGTCCCAGTCATTCCCCTGCCTGTCTCAGTAGAATCATAGCACTAAGCTGGGCGCAGGCTGGGGCCACATAAGAAATCCGGAAGGCCTTTGGGTTTTTGAGCTGTGGCTTTATTTCATCTTACTTTCTGCTTTCTTTCCTTTACCAGTCTTGGAGTAAATTAATTTCACTTTCACTCAAAGAAAAGACTCCAGTCCAGAGAGTTATGCAAATAACCAAACCTTTATTGAATATTCTGCAACAGGCAGTTCAAATCCTCTAGAAACAAATAGTCAATTTGTAATCCAGACGATAGCAAATCCAAACTATAAATCCAGAGCATAAATATTGGTATGGTGTATCTTCTTAAAAGTAATTTATAATCTTACAGTATGTACATATTTACAGTTTCTCCTGTCCATACCCATCCCTTCTGGGTGAAACAATCTAAGTCTGTGCCTGCAGCAAGCAAATCTTCTTTTCTATCAGACCTTCCTGTCTGTCCACACTCTTCCAAAGAATTACCTCACTGGGCTACCATCTTTAACTCCGAATAGTTCTTCACTGTTCCTGCTCCCAGGCTGGGATCCCCTATTTCCCACCTGGAGCACTCCTTCTTTCACATGGTTAATGCTGGAATTTGCAAAACCAACTTCTTTGGCCAACCTTAGTTTCTAGAACCCATGCAGGACTCCCTCTCTCCTCCAACGGTTCCAGCAGGGGTACAAGCAACCAAAGACCTTGTGCACTCCACATTTATTAACTCCCAACTCCTCCCACACTATCACTTAATGAACAAAAACATTTCTGTCTGCAACTCACACAGGAACCCACCCCCTTGAACTGGAACCTTTACCACCCACAACTCCAGAATCCTTCCCTCAGAGACTTTGGAGAGTTCTCTCATGATGACACTTAGAGGGGCATAATCGAAAGAGGCGCACAAGTTTTCCTGAGGATGTCCTAGCAGGACAGGGGCGGGGAAACCCGTATTATCGAAACAAAATCGGCGTCCATCTTTCATTTCGATAATACGGTCGGGGACTCCCAAATCGCAAAATTTAGGTCGACATTAGAGATGGTCGTCCCCAATTTTCGGCGATAATGGAAACCGAGGACGCCCATCTCAGAAACGACCAAATCCAAGCCATTTGGTCATGGGAGGAGCCAGCATTCGTAGTGCACTGGTCCCCCTGACATGCCAAGACACCAACCATGCACCCTAGGGGGCACTGCAGTGGTCGTCAGAAATTGTTTCCAGGTGCATAGCTCCCTTACCTTGTGTGCTGAGCCCCCCAAACCCACTCTCCACAACTGTACACCACTACCATAGCCCTAAGGGGTGAAAGGGGCACCTACATGTGGGTACAGTGGGTTTCTGGTGGGTTTTGAAGGGCTCACATTTACTACCACAAGTGTAACAGGTGGGGGGGATGGGCATGGGTCCACCTGCCTGAAGTGCACTGCACCCACTAAAACTGCTCCAGTGACCTGCATACTGCTGTCATGGAGCTGGGTATGATATTTGAGGCTGGCATACAGGCTGGAAAAAATATTTAAAAAGTTTTTTTTTAGGGTGGGAGGGGTGACCACTGGGGGGGGGGTAAGGGGAGGTCATCCCCGATTCCCTCCGGTGGTCATCTGGTCAGTTTGGGCACATTTTTGAGGCTTGGTCGTAACAAAATGGACTAAGTAAAGTCGCCCAAGTGCTCGTCAGGGACGCTCTTCTTTCTTCCATTATCGGTCGAGGACGCCCATGTGTTAGGCACACCCCAGTCCCGCCTTTGCTACGCTTCCGACACGTCCCTGGGAACTTTGGTCATCCCTGCGATGGAAAGCAGTTGAGGGCGCCCAAAATCGGCTTTCGATTATGCCGATTTGGGCGACCCTGGGAGAAGAAGGCCCATCTCCCGATTTGTGTCGAAAGATGGGCGCCCTTCTCTTTTGAAAATAAGCCTGTTCGTAATCCCCATTATAATCTTACCCAACCACCAGCTCTGCCTCCCAACCACCGGCTCTGGCACAGACCGTACAAGTCTGTCCAGCACTACCCCCGCCTCCCAACCACCAGTCCCGCTTCCCATATATGGTCTGTGCCAGAGCCGGTGGTGGGAAGCGGGACTGGGAGGCGGGGATAGTGCTGGACAGACTTGTACGGTCTGTGCCAGAGCCGGTGGTTGGGAGGCAGGACTGGTGGTTGGGAGGTGAGGATAGTGCTGGGCAGACTTATACGGTCTGTGCCAGAGCCGGTGGTTGGGAGGAGGGGCTGGTGGTTGGGAGGCGGGGATAGTGCTGGGCAGACTTATACGGTCTGTGCCCTGAAGAGCACAGGTACAAATCAAAGTAGGGTATACACAAAAAGCAACAAATATGAGTTATCTTGTTGGGCAGACTGGATGGACAGTGCAGGTCTTTTTCTGCCATCATCTACTATGTTACTATGTTACATCTTATTTATTTATTGGGATTTATTAATCGCCTTTATGAAGAGATTCACCCAAGGTGGTGTAAAGCAATTAATTTGATCTCCTTCACTGCAAGAAGTCATACACATAGATCTGTTGACTGTCTTCTACTGAATTTTCCTTTGTTTAAAAATACCTCTATGAAAAAATATTTGGAAATTTCCCTCTTTTTTCAAACAGTACTACTTATCATATCTTTTTTCAAACAGTACAGGTCTGGAACAATCTACCATTACACATAAAGCTTCAAATATTTTATCTGTTGTTTAGGAAGGATCTGAAAACATATCTTTTTAAAAAAATATACGAGTTGAATATTTTTTATTTTATCCTGACTCTTTAAATTGTTACTTCTCTACCCATTGTAAGCCGCTTTAAATCTGACACTAGGGATTAAGCAGGCTAAAAGTAACCAGATTAGATTAAATTAGCATGCCCAAATTAGATTTAAACACCCTGTTTACTAAGCAGTGCTAAGAGCACATTAGCATTTTTAGTGCACGTTAAATGCTAAAAACACCCATTAGGATCTATGGGTGTCTCTAGCATTTAAAGGTGGCTAATTATAGGCACGCGCTAAAAACGCTAGCGCATCTTAGAAAACAGGGCCCATAGTCATTTGGGTGCACAGCTTATAGTATTCTGCGACATGCGTGCTGAACCTGCCCATGCTCCTCCCAAGGGAACGCCCGCTTTGCAGTGACATACAAGAACAATTAGGCGCCCATTATGGAATAGGGCCTAAGTGCATTTTCATGTGGAACTGCCATTTTGGTGCTCAGCTGCCATTTTTCACCCATTTCCACAACTACAGTTAGGTGCCCTATATAGAATTCCCCCCAAGTGTGCACGAAATTCTATATAGAATACTAGAATTTATGCATAAGTGCTAGTTTGGCGCTAAGCTATATTCTATAATCTTAGGAGATAACTCACTTAGCATGTAAACATAAGGGGGCATTTGTTAATGCCTAATAACTATTATATTAGCTCTTAGATAATTTGATCTAGCACTCCTTATGTTATCCATTTAGAAGTAAACTTGGTAAAAGTGGTATAAAAAAAACTGTAACTGTTACTGTATGGTAGGGGCCCACAAATGTATGTTTGCCTTCTGGTCCTGGCAGTGGGACAGTGGCACCAACGACGATGAAGTAATGGCTCTGACTGCGGGACAGTGGCCCCCTGTGGTTAAAATGTAAAATCCATCCTTTGAAGTCTGTTGGCACCAACATCTAATGGTTTGATATATTATTACACTTTGTTTAATTATATTATTCTTTCCAAATCAATAGCGTGTTTGGTTACTGCACCGTTCAAGCCACCCCATCCTCTTTGTCTTCCAAGTTGAAGACACTCACAGAAACAATACAGCTACTTACACTCATTTTCCACATTTGTTTGTTTCTCAGCTCATTTCTTGTACAGAGTCTGCAACAAGGTATACTGTTCCTCAGATTTACTAATATTTCATTGAACTGTAAGGTATATTATTCTTCGAAATATCCATCAACTTTAACTTCACCTGAATCTGTACATATCTCTTGGGTCAATGACTCCTGATATTTAACTCCGCAATGGTCAATATCTTTTATCTGCTATTATTGACCCTGTATGATGTACCATTTTATATTTTGCAGAGCTGAGGCTTTTGGATGGACCCAATCACTGTGCTGGAAGAGTGGAGATGCTAACTGAGAACTATACATGGGTAGCTGTGTGCAATGAGAACTGGGATCTTCAGGATGCACAGGTGCTGTGCCTACAACTGGGTTGTGGACCTGCCTTGGCCACAGCAGGATCCTCTATGTTTGGACATGGATCCAGTCCCATCTTGATGACTGATTTGAACTGCACAGGGTCAGAAACTCACCTGAAACAATGTCCATTTGTTTCTTTAGTAAACAGTACAAGGAACTGTAGCAATGCAGACGTTGCTGGTGTCATATGCTCAGGTAATTATATCATGGATTTAAACCTGGTTACCTTCTGGATAGAATCCAGGTGCTCTGGGATTGTATTTATTATTATTTATAGCATTTATACCCCGCTCTTTCCCGCTCGATAGCAGGTTCAGTGCGGCTTACAAGGTATGGGACAAAGTATCACAGAGATAATACAAAGTATGGTACAGAGTTTCACAAAGATATCCCAGTTATAGAGAGTAGGACAGTAGGACAAGACGTGGGGGAGAGGATTGGAGTATGGGTGGTGCTAATGGTGTGGATTAGGCTCGAGATTTAAGTTGGGTTGTTGGGGTAGGCTTGTTTGAAGAGGTAAGTTTTCAGCAGCTTTCGGAAGGGTAAATGTTCATTGGTTGTTCGGATGTGTCGAGGTATTGCGTTCCAGAGTTTGCTGCCTATAACGGAGAAGTTAGATGCGTAGTAGATTTTATATTTGAGGCCTTTGCAATTGGGAAGATGAAGATTGAGATATGTTAGAGAAGATTTGGACCCGTTCCTGGCTGGTAGGTCGATCAAGGCGGCCATGTAGCTTGGAGATTCGCCATGGAGGGTCTTGTGGATCATTGTGTGGGCTTTAAAGTTTATGCGTTCCTTGATAGGGAGCCAGTGAAGTTTTTCACATAGTGGTGTTGCACTTTCAAATCGTGATTTGCTAAAAATGAGTCTGGCTGCTGTGTTTTGGGCGGTTTGGAGTTTTTTCATGATTTGGTTTTGCAGCCGATGTAGATGCTGCTACAGTAGTCAGCATGGGTTAGTACAGGGGATTGTACTAGATTGTGGAAGGTTTTCTGTGGGAGGAATGGTTTTACTCTTTTCAGTACCCACATCATGTTGAACATCTTCTTCGTCGTGGCTTTTGCATGAGTTTCCAAAGTTAGGTAGGTGGTTGTCTAATGTTACTCCTAAGATTTTTAGATTGTCAGATATTTGGATTGTAACGTCGGAGGTGGTTGGGAGCTGAGTGGTGTGTTGTGATGAAAGGATTAGGCATTGAGTTTTTTCTTTGTTCATTTTCATCTTGAAAGCATTGGCCCAGGATGTTAGGATGTTCATGGCAGTGATTATTTTCTCCGAGATTTCTATAAGGTTGGATTGGAAAGGGATGAATATTGTGACATCATCAGCGTAGATGAAGGGGTTAAGGCCGGATTTGGATAGGGATTTGGCCAGAGGAATCATCATAAGATTGAAGAGGATCGGGGATAGAGGTGAGCCTTGGGGGACTCCGCATTTTGATGACCACGTAGGTGATATTGATGATGTTGATTTGACCTGATATGATCTGGTGGTGATAAAACTTTTTATCCATTTAATGATGTTTCTGCCAATCCCTAGTTTGTCCAGTAATTTTGTGAGAATATTATGGTCTACCATGTCAAATGCACTGGATAAGTCGAACTGCAGAAGAAGTATTTTGTTGCCAATTGAAATTTCCTGTTTGAACCTGGATTTCAGGGTGAGCAATACTATTTCTGTGCTGTGTGCAGGTCTAAAACCCGATTGTGATTCATGTAATATGGAGAACTTTTGAGTGAATTCATTGAGTTGGGAGGTCACTCCCTTTTCCATCAGTTTGATTAGAAGAGGGATGGAGGCCACAGGTCGATAGTTAGTGATGTCATTCACTGGTTTCTTGCGGTTTTGGTGTAAGTAGAATACTACCGTGTTCGGTGGGGAAGGAGCCTTGTTGAAGTAGGAAATTTAAGTGGGTGGTGAGTTCTGTAATGAATCGTTCTGGGGCATTTTTCATGAGATAATTGGGGCATGGGTCCAGGTGGCAGTGGGACTTGGAGAGTTTGGATAGTGCTGAGGAGATTTCCTTAGTGCTGAGTGGGGTGAAATTTGTCCAGTAGCTATCTGCTGGGATCTCTTCAGAGTCGGGGTCCAGTTCATCAAGGAAAGTGTCAATATTGGAATCATCATGGGGAATTGTGTTGCACAGATTGGTGATTTTGGCATTGAAGTATTTGGCCAGCTGGTCGGCAGATGGACAATTAGAGGGTGAAGTTGTTACTGGGTTTTGCATTGTTTTTTTATGTCTGTTCCGGTGGCTGTGATTTGTTTTGTTTAGTATGTTCTTTTGGCACGTTTAATTTCATTCTTGTATTTCTTTTGTGTTTGTTTGCACGTATTCAGGATGAGAACATCTTTTGATTTGCTCCAAGTTTTTTCTAGTTTTCTGGTTTCTTTCTTTAGTTTTTTCAGTTCTTCATTGAACCATGGAGAGGGTTTTTTCTTTGTGTGTAGGGTTTTGGAGTGTAGTGGAGCAATTTCATCTAGCATGAGTTTGCAGGTGGTGGACTTTGGTCCTGGGGAACTGAGGAACTGAGTTTGATTCCCACCTCAGGCACAGGCAGCTCCTTGTAACTCTGGGCAAGTCACTTAATCCTCCATTGCCCCATGTAAGCCGCATTGAACCTGCCATGAGTGGGAAAGCGAGGGGTACAAATGTAATAAAATCTATGTTCCCAATCTGCAAGGAAGTGGTTTGTGTTTGGGTCTATTGTCCAATTGTTGTCATAGATGAGTTGCCAGAAGGTATCTTTTTCGATTCGTCCTCTGGTTTTAATTGTTGTGGGTTCCTGTGGTTTGGGTTGGTCTTTTTTCCGCCATTGTACAGATAGGGTTGCTTTGTGGTGGTCGGACCAGGGTGAGGCGACCCAGTGGATGTCTGATAGGAGGAAGTTTTGATCTGTAGATTGTTTTGATGGGGAGAAATGAAAAAATAGACTTTTACTTCAGCAGATTTAGCCCATACGCAGCAGAGTTTTAGAAGTGTTAACTCCCATTTTTTTGTTCTCTCTCTCTCTCTCTCACACAGACTCTTGAATAAAAAAAGATTCAATTACTCTCTCTTCTTTAACTTCCAAACAAAAATGATGTTTACTTACAGTTTCTTCAGATAACTATTTACATCATACTTGCAGTAGACATGGTAAAACTACTGAATACAAAATTCTGTCAGTTGGTTATCATACAGCTTGAAGAGAGATTGCTAACACCATCTTATGCTGACACAGACTGACTCACTCACAGAGCAACTAGAGTGACTCAGACACACCCACAAGACATTACACTATATCCAATGACATCATAGCTCATAGAATTGTTGACAGTTAATGCATGCAGCACTTGTCTTTCACATATTCCTACATACCCCTTCACATGCATTATTGTCCAACAATTCAATTCTTATATATTTATTTATATACATACAGTCCTAGCTTTTCTCGTAGATTTTCAAAATTTCTTACAGCTAGCGGTTTCGTCAAGATATCAGCAATCATTTGGTCAGTTTGTTTGTATTGCAAACTTATTACTCCTTGCCTTGACAATTCTCTGACATTATGGAATTTTGTTGCAATATGTTTTGTTCTAGACTGTACCCTGTCATTTATTGACAACCTTATACAGCTTTGATTGTCTTCAAAAATCTGTATCGGTCTCTGCTGTTCTATACCAAAATCTGTACACAGTTTTTCTATCCACATTAGTTCACGACATGCTTCAGACACAGCAACATATTCTGCTTCTGTGGATGATAAACTTACAATGGTTTGTTTATGACTTGCCCATGAAATAGATGTTTTTCCATACATAAACACATACCCACTTGTGGATTTGTAATCTGAATGATCTCCAGCCCAATCAGAATCACAGTAACAAATCAATTTCTGATTACTATTTACCGGAATCACCAATTTACAGTCAATTGTACCTTTCAAATATCTTACCACTCTTTTTACAGCAGTCCAGTCAGTCTTAGTAGGCTTGTTCACTCTTCTACTTAAAATTCCTACAGCATTAGCTATATCAACTCTGTAAGTGGTAGTTAGATACAAAAGTTTTCATATTGCAGATCTGTATAGAATGTTATCTGGTAATGGTTCACTTTCAGTTTCATCCCTCTGAAAATCTGTGGTCATAGGTGAACCTACTGAGTGTGCTTCCTGCATACCCATACTTTCAATAAGATCATTAATCTTTTGTTTCTGACTTATTAAATAAGAACCATCTTTCTGTTTTTCAATATTCATACCTAAATAGTATGACACATTTCCAAGTTCAGTTATTTCAACATTCTGATTTAAACACTTTACAATGTCTTTATACTCTTTTTCACTTTCACTTGCTATAAGCAAATCATCTACAAATGCTAAAATGTACACACAATGACCTTCCTTTTGTCTAGTATACAAGCATTTATCTGCTTCTCCTTGCTTAAAATCTAAATCAGTTAACATTTCATGCATTTTCTCATTCCAGCATTTTGCACTTTGCTTTAAACCGTATAAACCTTTGTTCAGTTTACACACTAAATGACTGTTATTTGTATCTATGAAACCTTCTGGTTGTTTCATATACAAGTCTTCAGATATATCTCCATGAAGAAATGCTGTTTTAACATCTATGTGTTTCACTTGCAGCTATGCTTAGGAGAGTTCTGATTGTTGTGTGTTTCACTACTGGTGCAAATACTTCATCATAATCTTCACCATATTTTTGAAGATAACCTTTTGCTACCAGTCTGGCTTTATATCTTTCTACTTGTCCTTGTGCATTTCTTTTCAACTTAAATACCCACTTGCATCCTATGGCCTTTTTGCCATGGGGTAATTTAGTTAAGTTCCATGTTTTGTTTTTATGCAATGCGTCGATTTCATCTTGTGCAGCTTTTTTCCATTCTTCTGCTTCTTTTTCAGACATTTGATCAATTTCATCCCAAGTTAAAGGTTCTTGTGCATCATCAGAAGTTGTTAAATAAGATAGTCTTTGGGGTGGATTACCTCGATTTTCTCTGGATGAGCGTCTGACATTTTGTTGGTCTGACCTCTCCGTGTCATCTGAGATTGAGATTCTATCTCCAATCATTTCCCCTTCATCAGTGGTACTGTCTTCAGTATAAACACTTTCTGTATCTATTTCATTTTCCTGTTCCTCATTAGAATCAGAAAAATTATTATCAGACAATTCTGGTATGTTAGTGTTTATAATCACCGGGATATTGATTATTGGTTTCTTTTCATATTCTGGATGATAAGGTTCATTTGGAATTTTCCAGTCTTTATCAATTTTTTTATTTTCATCAAAATATGTGATGTGTTTTACACCAACAAATCCAGTGTTTAGATTCAGAATTCTATAACCTTTGTGACCTGAATCATAGCCCACTAGAATTCCTTTTTCTGTTGTGGAATCCAGCTTATGTCTCTTCTGTTTCGGCACATGAGCATATGCTGTACTTCCAAATATTCTTATATGTGACAGATTTGGCTTTTTACTATGCCACATTTCATGTGGGGTGCGATCAGTCCCTTTTGTAGGTAGTCTGTTCTGTAGGTATACTGCTGTGAGAATTGCTTCTCCCCATAATCTCTTTGGAAGATTACTATCAGATTGCATACATCTTGTCATTTCTACAAGCGATCTGAACTTTCTTTCAGCTACAGAATTTTGTTCTGGTGTATATGCAACTGTCTTTATGTGCTGAATACCTTCTTGTTCTAGAAATGTTTGTATGGTATGTGAAGTAAACTCACCACCGTTGTCAGTCTGTAGAATCTTTGGTTTTTTATCAAATTTATTGCTTACCAAGGCTACAAACTTTTTTAACATATCAGCAACTTGATTCTTTTCTTTTAATAGATAGGCCATACAGTATCTAGAGAAATCATCCACAAATATTAATGCATATTTGTTATTCCCTAGTGATGGAATATTAAATGGTCCACATAAGTCACTATGTATCAAGTCCAGTATTTTACTACTTCTTTTTCCTTTATATGATGGAAATGAGGGTCTTACCCCCTTTTGAGTAATACAATCTATGCATTTTTCCATCTTACCATTACTGGCACTTATTTTTATGCCTGTTGCAAGTTGCTTACTTTGCAGCTCCAAGATCACCTTTGGATCTCTGTGTCCCATTCGACGATGCCAGGTCTCAAGATTACATTCTGTATTCTTCTTTGTTTTTATAAGATGTGATGATTCACCTGTAATGTTTAACTTATAGACATTGTTATTCATATAACCTTCAGCATAAATTTCATTACCATCAGAAATTGTACATTTACTATTTTCAAAATGAATTGAAAAACCTTTCTTGTCTAATGCTGATACACTGAGCATATTACAAACTGCTCGTGGAACATATAAGACATCTTTTACAAGAGTTTTTTTGACTCCATCTGATACTATGCATTTTAAATGTCCATTTCCTTTTGCTTTGATCATTGTTGAGCCAGCATTTGCTGTGTGAAGACTACCATCTTCTGGTCTCATATCTGTGAAAAATTCTTTATTATTGGTTATATGTTTTGTGCTGCCAGAATCTAATATCCAACTATTTTTATCTGAAGTGTTCTTCATTATATTAAAAGATATTTCTGTCATTATACAGCTCTTATTCTTACTGTTGTCATGGTCATAATTTCTTCTTTGACCATGCTTATTCTCCATTGGCTTAAATGAGCTAGAAGGGGTGTGGTTTTTCTTGTTACAGTATTTTGATACATATCCCTCTTTACCACATGAATAGCAAATCAGCTTGTTTCTGGGCAGGCTTTTTTTTCATTATAGCTCCGCCTCCTACTATGCATCGCTGAGAAAAATGTTTCATTCTGGTTAATCTCTCTTGGTGAACAGATCTCCTCTGTTATAATACATTCTTGTCTAAGCTTAGAGACAGCCTGTTCAAAAGATTGTCCTTCAATTGCTTCATTCACTGTCCTGAATACTTCAAAACTTTTAGACAGAGATGTAAACATAAAAGCTCTTTTTAAAGCATCGCAGATAGGTATACCCGATAATTCTAGCTTCTTAAATAATGACATTAAATGTGTTATATGATCATTACATTTTTTCTTGTCATTCAACTTCAATTGAATTATTTCTGATAACCATATAGGCTGTTGTTTTGTATATGAAGTACCATACATGGTTTTCAATTTTTGCAATATTTCTTTTGAGGTGTCTGTTCCATCAATCAATATTGCCTGTTTCTCTGTCAGAGCTTCATATAGCATACTTCTGACATAACAGTCTGCAGTATTCCATTCTTCAAAATTGTCAGCATTTCTTACTTGATCCAAACATATATTTAGCTTCTTTGCTTCAATAATACATTTAAATCTCATCTCCCACTGAATATAGTTATATTCATTCAGTTGGGGCACTTTGAGAGAACATAGTAATGGTGCAGCTGCCATCTTGTCTTTTGGGTGGAGAGATAAAAAAAATTTCTTAATGTTTTTTTTTTATTTTATTTTAGTGGTCTGGGCCCATAACCCAATATGATGGGGAGAAATGAAAAAATAGACTTTTACTTCAGCAGATTTAGCCCATACGCAGCAGAGCTTTAGAAGTGTTAACTCCCATTTTTTTTGTTCTCTCTCTCTCTCTCACACAGACTCTTGAATAAAAAAAGATTCAATTACTCTCTCTTCTTTAACTTCCAAACAAAAATGATGTTTACTTACAGTTTCTTCAGATAACTATTTACATCATACTTGCAGTAGACATGGTAAAACTACTGAATACATAATTCTGTCAGTTGGTTATCATACAGCTTGAAGAGAGATTGCTAACACCATCTTATGCTGACACAGACTGACTCACTCACAGAGCAACTAGAGTGACTCAGACACACCCAGAAGACATTACACTATATCCAATGGCATCATAGCTCATAGAATTGTTGACAGTTAATGCATGCAGCGCTTGTCTTTCACATATTCCTACATGTTTGAGTGTGTTGATATCAAGTGAGTGCCTTTGTTATGGGTTGGTACTATTGGAGGGAGGTTGAAATCACATAGTTGGAGGAAGTCTATACAATCCCGGGTGTGGGTAGAGTTGGAGTCTTCTAAATGGAGGTTTAGGTCCCCTAGTAGTAGTATGTTGGAGTTGTTGACGCATGCATTTGATATGAAGTCCATGAATGTGGTTTGGCTATGGTTCCAGTTATTGGAGGGTCTGTAGAGCAGTATGCAGGTTAAGTGTTCGCATAGTATGGGGCTATATAGTTTTATAGAGGCAATTTCGAGTTGATTTGAGATGGACTGTAAGGTGGGTTCTGCGGAGAAGTTTGATCTGTAGATGAGTGCAATTCCTCCTCCTCTTTTGTCTTTCCTAGGCCAGTGTGCTATTTTGTAGCCCGGAGGGCATAGTTCGTTTATGATAGGATCTACTGATTGACGGATCCAAGTTTCCGTGATGAAAAGTAGATCCAGGTTATCTGATTTGATCCAGTCTGTGATGATTTCACTTTTATTTACCACTGATCTTGCATTAATGTATCCTATTCGGACAGTTAGAAATGGATCAGTGGTATGTGGAGATGGGCTAATTTTGGTGAGTTGTCTTGTTTTTTGTGTGGGGGTTTATTTCTGTTTTCAAGGATGGTATCCTGCATGGTGGAAGGTTTCTAAGGATGTTGTTGGTTTGTAATGCAGTGGGTGTTGTGTGGGTGTTTAGGTGGTATTTGAGGAATGATGACATTGTGAATTCAGTTGAAGAGGTTGTGAGAGTTGCGTGCGTTATATTGAATGATAGGATGGTGATTGATAGTATCAGGATAATCATGCTGGTGAAATATTTAGGTTGGATGGTGAGTGATTGTGAGTGGTGGGGTAAACATATCAGTATGTCAGCATACATACAATTGAAAGATAGTATAGTAACTAAAAGATAATGAGATAACTATATTATAGAACTACTATATTATGTTAACAAGGCATTCTCAGCAAGTGCTGTTAACTATAAGATATCTAAATAGCTATAATTATAGAGTTTTGCTGTGATTGTCTATTCGGGAAGCATTTAAGCATATAAAGCATTTAGCATTTGAAGGAAGTCATTCAGCATGTTCCAAAGCATATATAAAGCATTTAAAGCATATAAAGCATTTGTGCATTTAAAGGAAGTCTTTCAGCATGCTCCAAAGCATAAATAAAGCATTCAAAGCATATAAAGCATTTAATCATTTAAAGGAAGTCTTTCAACATGCTACAAAGTATATAGAGCAATTAAGGCATTTAGATGAAGCTTTTAGAGCATTTAAAGAAAGTCTTTCAGCATGTTACAAAGCAGAGGTTCGGGATATAGCAGTTAAATCACGGGTTCGGGTAGAGGTTAACGCTCCATATTTCTGGGGCTATGTAGGGCAGAGGGAAAGGCAAGATTTCAAGGGCCTACCACTAGATTTTCTTTTCTCATTCATTTTCCGAATTTCAACCAGCCCACGTACTTTCAAGAAACACCAGCCTCCAGTCTGATTAACTGTTCATTCCTTATCATATCTCCAGACCATTCCCAAGTAGGTATATGCTCTCCTACCAGCAGAAAGAGACTGAAAACTACTGAGTGATGTCACTCTGTAAGGTCCTGTGCAACCCTGAGCTAGCCAGTATTTCTGTCTCCCAGCAAATGGTAGGTGAGTACCTGCGTAGCTCTGTTCTGCTTAGGCCATGACTGGGTGTGCCAACTTTGGCCCCACATTAAAAAAAAACCCAAATCTCTAGAAGGACAATAGACTGGTGTGAAAACCCTCCCAAAAACAAACAAAAGAGGAGAACCCAGAGTAAGTTCCAGCAGCTTTTGGGGGCCTTGTCTAGCCTTGGTCTTTGAGCCCTAGGGGTCAGGATGTTACACAACAGCAGTAGCATATATCAACAGCCAGGAGGGCGTCAAGAGTTGATCACTAGTGTGGGAAATGGCCCTGTTTATGGAGTGCACAATTTAATATCTGGGGTGCATGTTGGCAAGCGAGGGTATCTCATCCCCCGATATTAGTATTTAGTTCATCTCTACCTGTTCATAGAGTGGCCAGAATGAAATCTTCTCTTATTCTCCGCAGTACATATAGCAGGGATCAAAATGAGGAGATGGTGTGGACTATCTCAGCAGGATCTTGCCAGATCCCAGAGATTGGTCTCTGTCAAAGACCACCTTTCAGATTAATTGTCCTTCGTTGGGGGCTCCCAGTATTGGATCTAATTGGCCACAGCGGCAAATGCATGGGTGTCAAGGTTCTTCAGCTGCAGGAAATAACTTGTCTGTGGGTACAGACACATTAGTTTAGCTGTGGCCTTATCTGGAAATCCTGCATGTGTTGTTGTTGCAGACAAAATTCCACTGGAGATTTATAACATCAGTGCTACAATGTTCTCTATCTAAGCCCATTAATGTGTATTCTCTAAAGATGTTTTGTAGTACTTCAGTAGGATCAATAAATAATCTATTGAAACCAATAATGGTTTTAACATATCCGATTCATAGTCACTCTGATTCATCAAAACTACAGTGTCCCCTTCATCCAGTGGCGTAGCCAAGGGTGGGCCCGGATGGGCCCAGGCCCACCCACTTTGAGCTGAGGCCACCTAGTAGCAGCACACCTATGATGTGGCTGGCAGGGATCCCCAAGCCCCACCAGCCAAAAACTCCCAACAACTGTCCCTCCTGCATACCTTGTAAATAGAAGATCTTGGCCTGCAGCAGCGACTGACACATACAGTTTACACCAGCCAAACAGCCTTCCCTTTGATGTATTCCTGCCTATGCGGAAACAGGAAGTTGCATCAGACAAAAGGCTGTGGAGCCAACGTGAGCAGTGCGTATTAGTTTCTGTTCGCTGCCGGTGAAAATCTGCTATTTAAAAAGTATGCAGGGAAGGGGGGATGTTTGAGAGACCATATTGCATGCAGGCGAGAGAGGGAGAGACCAAATCACTCGTGGGACAGGGTGGAGTTCTGCCCACCTATCTTGGACCCAGGCCCACCCAAAATTGGGTGTCTGGCTACGCCCCTGCCTTCATCTGCTTTTTGAATAATGATGTCTTTATTAGAGTGCAAAGATTTTGCTGCATTCTGTTCTTCTAGAGTACAAATAAACGTATGGAAGATGTACTTTTTAGTTAAACTTTCAAAATCCTTAAGAACTAAACAAGTGGATAATGGTGAGCCAGTCGATATTGTGTATCTGTATCTTCAAAAGACATTTGACAAAGTACCTAATGACAGACTCCTGAGGAAATTAGAAAATCATGTAGTGTTCTATTGCGGATTAAAAACTGGTTAAGATAGAAAACAGGGAGTAGGGTTAAATGGTCAGTATTCTCAATGGAGAGGACCAGATAGTGGAGTTCTGCAGGGATCTCTGCTGGGACTGCTGCTTTTAAAAATATTTTTAAATGATCTAGGGATGAGAATAACTAGTGAGGTAATTACATTTGCTGATGACACAAAGTTATTCAAAGTTTTTAAATTGCTAGAGGATTGTGAAAAATTGTAAGAGGACCTTAAGAGACTGGAAGACTGGGAGGGGCATAATAGAACGAGGGCACCCATCTCTAAGGGTGGCCATCTCCGGGGACGGCACCGGGAAGGGGCAGAGCCAACCGTATTATCGAATAAGATGGGCGGCCATCTTTCATTTCGATAATACAGTCGGGGCTGGCCAAATCTCAACATTTAGGTCAACCTTAGAGATGGTCGACCTAAATGTTGAGATCGCTGGACTTAGAGATGGCCGGCCTCGGTTTTCGCCAATAATGGAAACCGAGCCTGGCCATCTCAAAACCGACCAAATCTAAGCCATTTGGTTGTGGGAGGAGCCAGCATTTGTAGTGCACTGATCCCCCTCAAATGCCAGGGCACCAACCAGGCACCCTAGGGGGGGCACTGCAGTGGACTTCAGAAATTCCTCCCAGGTGCATAGCTCCCTTACCTTGGGTTTCGGGTGGGTTTTGGAGGGTTCCCATTTACCACCAGAAGTGTAACAGGTAGGGGGGGATGGGCCTGGGTCCGCCTGCCTGAAGTGCACTGCAGTAACCACTAAAAACTGCTCCATGGACCTGCATAGTGTTGTGATGGAGCTGGGTATGATATTTGAGGCTGGCATAGAGGCTGGAAAAAAATGTTTTTTAATACTTTTTTAGGGTGGGAGGGGGTTGGTGACCACTGGGGGAGTAATGGGAGGTCATTTCCGATTCCCTCCATTGGTCATCTGGTCAGTTTGGGCACCTTATTGAGGCTTGGTCCTGAAAATAAATGGATCAAGTAAAGTCGGCCAAATGATAGTCAGGGCTGCCCTTCTTTTTTCTATTATCGGCCGAGGGCTCCCATGTGTTAACCACGCCTATTCCTACCTTCGCTACGCTCCCGACACACCCCCTTAAACCTTGGCCGCTCCTGCGACGGACTGCAGTCGAGGGCGGCCAAAATCGGCTTTCGATTATGCTGATTTGGCCTCACCTGAGAGAAGGGCGCCCATCTCCCGATTTGTGTCGGAAGATGGGCGCCCTTCTCTTTCGAAAATAAGCAGGTGGGTATCCAAATGGTAGATGACATTTAATGTGAGCAAGTGCAAAGTGATGCATGTTAGAAAGAGTAACCCAAACTATAGTTACGTGATGCAAGGTTCCACATTAGGAATTGCGGCCCAGGAAAAGGATCTTGGTGTCATCATTGATAATACTTTGAAACCTTCTGCTCAGTGTGCAGCAATGGCTAAAAAAGCAAATAGAATGTTAGGTATTATTAGGAAAGGAATGGAAAACAAAAATTTGATTGTTATAATGCCTTTGTATCTCTCCATGGTGTGACCACACCTCAAATACTGTGTGCAATTCTGGTCATTGCATCGCAAAAAAAATGTAGCGGAATTAGATAAGGTACAGAGAAAGGGACAAAAATGATAAAGGAGATTTTATGACTTTCTTATGAGGAAAGACGTCTCTTCAGCTTGGAGAAGAGACGGCTGAGGGGAGATATGATAGAGGTCTATAAAATAATGAGTGGAGTGGAACAGGAAGAGGTGAATCGATTTTTTACTCTTTCCAAAAAACCTAGGACTAGGGGGCATGCAATGAAGATACTAAGTAGTAAATTTAAAACAAACTAGAGAAAATATTTCTTCACTCAATGTGTAATTAAACTCTGGAATTTGTTGCCAGAGAATGTGATAAAAGCGGTTAGCTTAGCAGGGTTTAAAAAAGGTTTGGCTACTTTCCTAAAAGAAAAGTCCATAAGCCATAATTAAGTTGGACTTGGGAAAATCCACTGCTTATTTCTAAGATAAGTAGCATAAAATCTGTTTTACTGTTCTGGGATTTTGCCAGGTACTTGAGACCTGGATTGGTCACTGTTGGAAACAGGATACTGGGCTTGATGGACCTTCAGTCTGTCCTAGTATGGCGATGCTTATGTAATGTTCTTAAGTACATAACAGGATCAGTCTCAGAGGCACCCATTTTGATCTATTTTTAACAACAGAAAGTCAAAGTGATAGTTCTAGAATATGCTGTAAAGTAATCCTATAATTGTAAGGTGGTCTGAAAAATTCTTTTGAGATCCACTTGTTTATGAAAATTTCTCATGCGCTTAGAGGGTAGAAAGATTAAACTTTTTTGCCAAACTTGTAATTCAACTTCAGTAGATAAATATTTTGAAATGTTGATCACTACTGTCTTTTCCCTCTCTATAAGTTGCTGTTCTCCTTTCACCTCTTCCTTTCAAAGTTTTTTTTGTGTGATCGTCCTTCTAAAAAACCATTGTTTGAACTTGAGTGGGACTCATCTGCAGAATCGGTGGAGGCATTATATGCAACTCTTTTTTCCCCCTCTCTTCCTCTGTCAGATTTAACCAAAGATACACAGAATGCTTCTTATAACCCTCTTCATCTTGATTAAACTTCCTAATTTTGCATTGTAATTCTCTGCAAAATTGATCAAAAATGTTTATAGTGTCATTGTGCTGTTTGTCAAACTCTACAAATGACAGTCAATTTGAAATCATTTATTTTGACATCAATCTCTGTATGTGCTCCCTACATGGTCGTTGATAGGCCGAGTGGTCCAATGAATCATAGTAACATAGTAACATAGTAGATGACGGCAGAAAAAGACCTGCACGGTCCATCCAGTCTGCCCACGATAAACTCATATGTGTATACCTTACCTTGATTTGTACCTGTCTTTTTCAGGGCACAGACCGTATAAATCTGTGCAGCAGTATTTCCCGCCTCCCAACCACCAGTCCCGCCTCCCATCACTGGCTCCGGCACAGACCCTGTATAAAAGTCTGCCCTCCCCCATCCTAGCCTCTCAACCACCAACCCCTCTTCCCCCTGCCACCCAATTTCAACTAAGCTTCTGTGGATCCATTCCTTCTGCACAGAATTCCTTTATGCCTGTCCCACGCATGCTTGAATTCCGTTACCGTTTTCATCTCCACCACCTCCCGCGGGAGGGCATTCCAAGTGTTTACCACCCTCTCCGTGAAGAAATACTTCCTGACATCTTTCCTGAGTCTGCCCCCCTTCAATCTCATTTCGTGTCCTCTCGTTCCACCGTCTTCCCATCTCTGGAAAAGATTCGTTTGCGGATTAATACCTTTCAAATATTTGAACGTCTGTATCATATCACCCCTGTTCCTCCTTTCCTCCAGAGTATACATGTTCAGGTCAGCAAGTCTCTCTTCATACGTCTTGGAACGCAACTCCCATACCATCCTCGTAGCTTTTCTTTGTACCGCTTCCATTTTTTAACATCCTTCGCAAGGTACGGCCTCCAAAACTGAACACAATACTCCAGGTGGGGCCTCACCAACGTCTTATACAGGGGCATTAAAACCTCCTTTTTTCTGCTGGTCACACCTCTCTCTATACAGCCTAGCAACCTTCTCGCTACGGCCACCGCCTTGTCGCACTGTTTCATCGCCTTCAGGTCCTCAGATACTATCACCCCAAGATCCCTCTCCCCGTCCGTGTCTATCAGGCTCTCCCCACCTAACACATACGCCTCCCTTGGATTTCTACTCTCTAAGTGCATCACTTTGCATTTCTTCGCATTGAATTTTAATTGCCAAACGTTAGACCATTTTTCCAGCTTCTTCAGATCTTTTTTCATGTTTTCCACTCCCTCCGGGGTGTCCACTCTGTTGCAGATCTTGGTGTCATCCGCAAAAAGGCAAACTTTACCTTGTAACCCTTCGGCAATGTCACTCACAAATATATTGAACAGAATGGGCCCCAGCACCGATCCCTGAGGCACTCCACTACTCACCTTTCCCTCCTCCGAGCGAACTCCATTCACTACCACCCTCTGGCGTCTGCCCGTCAACCAGTTCCTAATCCAGTTCACCACTTCGGGTCCTATCTTCAGCCCTTCTAGTTTATTCAAGAGCCTCCTGTGGGGAACCGTGTAAAAAGCCTTGCTGAAATCTAAGTAGATGACGTCCATAGCACGTCCTTGATTTAATTCTCCCGTCACCCAGTCAAAGAATTCAATGAGATTCGTTTGGCACGACTTCCCTTTTGTGAAACCATGTTGTCTCGGATCTTGCAACTTATTGGATTCCAGGAAATTCACTATCCTTTCCTTCAGCATGGCTTCCATTACTTTTCCAATAACCGAAGTGAGGCTTACCGGCCTGTAATTTCCAGCTTCTTCCCTATCCCCACTTTTGTGAAGAGGGACCACCTCCGCCGTTCTCCAATCCCTCGGAACCTCTCCCGTCTCCAAGGATTTATTAAACAAATCTTTAAGAGGACCCGCCAGAACCTCTCTGAGTTCCCTCAGTATTCTGGGGTGGATCCCGTCCGGCCCCATGGCTTTGTCCACTTTTAGCTTTCCAAGTTGTTCATATACACTCTCTTCCGTGAACGGTGCTCTATGCAGTTCGTTTTCAGGTGTACTTTTGCCAGTCCCTCTTGGTCCTTCCCCAGGATTTTCTTCAGTAAAAACAGAACAAAAGTATCTATCAAGGCATATCAGAGTCTTGCAGTTCTGGTAGCACTGGATTGGCTAAGGAGGCCTTGGTACAGGGATCTTATAAGGTTAAAGGTCGTGGATCCTCAGCCATTGCTGCTGTTGGATGGTCTGTTTCAGATGTGGCTCAGTTCTCACTTATGGTACGGCTCTAGAGTAAGCATGGTTGCTTGGCCAGGGTATCAAAACCTTATTGAGTTCTGGGAAGTATACCACATCCTTGACTATGTTAGGGTGTAGCAGATCTTTGAGGATTGGTATGACGTAAAGGTGGTCTCTCCACTTCAAGCATTGCTAGGTGAGATCTTGGACTTTTTTTTAGGGTGTCCTCCCTTCGAGTACAATTGGTGACAATCGCTTCCTTCCATGGGTCAGTTCAGTGCATCTTGATGTTTCACAGTTTTTCAATAGTGTTAAGCATCTTCAACTAACTTCTGTAGGATTGTTCCCCCTTTGGATTTGAACATGATGTTATCAGCCTTAATCAACGCACTCTTTGAGCCTCTGACAGCAGTGATGATTAAGGATCTTTCCTTAAAGGTGATCTATTTGGTGGCTATCACCTCAGCTTGACCCATTTTGGAATTACATCCTCTTTTCTGTTGGGAGCAGTTCTTTCTCATCTCCTGGAAGAAAATGGTCCTTCATCCAGTGCTTTCCTTTCTGACGAAGGTGATTTCCCCTTTTCACCTCAACAAAACTATTACTTTGTCTGTTTTTGCTTGAGAGGAAGCTGCAGAACCTCATCATTTAGACTTGCAGAGGGCTCTACTCTGTTATTTGCAGAACATGGAAAAATTTAGGAAGTCCGACAGGCTACTTGTGGTGTTTGGTGGTGTTAGGCCTGTACCGTAACAGGAAGTGAGTCCCTGTGCCGAACAGCATTTGGTGGACGAACAATCCTGGTCTTACCTGAGGAAGCACGGCAGGGACCCTGGCGGAGGCCCAGTCCAGGCAGGACTCCAGGCAAGTAGCAGGCCAACTAAGCCACGGTCCAGGAACAGACGAGGATCCAGAGGCAGGCAAGCAAAATCACAGTCCAGGTCCAAGCAATGGTTCAAAGGCAGGTGGCAGGCAAACTCACAGTCCAGGTCCAAGCAAGGGTTCAAAGGTAGGCAGCAAGCAAAATCACAGTCCAGGTCCAAGCAAGGGTTCAAAGACAGGAAACAGCAAATGAGAAGAATCACAACGCCCAGTATTCCACATGAGTAGAAGCCGAA
Organism: Microcaecilia unicolor; assembly: GCF_901765095.1. NCBI lineage: Eukaryota > Metazoa > Chordata > Amphibia > Gymnophiona > Siphonopidae > Microcaecilia > Microcaecilia unicolor. Next base: position 115,385,948 of record NC_044036.1, read on the forward strand.
GCAACAAGTGCTGCAAGGTGCTGCTTCTAAATAGCCCCCTCCCATCAGCGGAACCAGAAACAGCTGTCAGGGGGTGGAGCACTCAGCCAGCCCAAGAAATCCCGGATTGACCGGCCAACAGAAGGAGGCGGCGTCAAGCAGATAGTGGCCAACCCAGGTGTCGGAGGGAGTGTCTTCAGCGCTTCTGGACTCCGTGCCCGGAAGAGACTCTCTTCTTCGGGGACGCCAGCACTGCCAACATGGCCGGCATTCCCCAACAGCCACTGAACAACAGCGGCAAACCGGTGCAGCCCAAGCAGCTGGCAGAGCCCCTCTGGAGCGCCGAGGACGACTGGCGACGGACCGACCCTCCAGGCCAGTGCCTCCTCCCGCGGACCCGAGCGAGGCACCACCGTAGAGAGAGCGTCACTGGTGAGGGACGCAACAGCTGGCCAGATAGATTAAGGAGGCAATTATTTTTTGGTTTACCTGCTCAAGGGCAGACCATTACCAAAAGAGTTGAAAGCACATTCTATCAGAGCTCAAGCCTCCTCATGGGCTGAGCATTACCTAATACATTTGCAGGACATTTGTAGGGTGGCAACTTGGTTGATCCTACATTCCTTTGTGAATCATTATCGTCCTGATGTGCAGGCAAAGCAAGAGATAGCCTTTGGGCTAAGGTGCTGGCATAGGGGTTGTTAGCGTCCCACCCTTGTTGATGATATGATCTGCTAGCAGCTGCTGGCAGTATTACTTAATTCTTTTGCATTTTCTTATGACATGTATGAATAAGCATCAGAGAAACACATACAAGAATCAGATACAATACCTTTATTGTAATGCAGGAAATGTAATCAGGCACATGGACAGCTCACTCTGCAATCTCTGGTCAGCAACAGGACAGGTTACAGTTCACATAGTCTTTTGCTAAGTTCGTGCAGAGGCTGCAGATTCTAGACAAGGCAAGCAGGCATGGAAGGTCACACCATCAGAGATCTGCAGAATGTATCTGTCATTTGTGAAGATGCCTCTAACCTCAACAACCAAAAACTAGTACAATTATTCTTTCCCCTGCTTGAGGGGTGCTGACTGGAGCACCCAATCAGAATTTGTGCTTGTACAAAAAGGAAAAAAATCAACTTTATTACAGGTACAAGATGAGGGTGAGCAACAGAGATAAATTTTTGCTCTCACAATGATATGTCTCCTCCTCCCAAGCACCACTGATAAGAGTGGTATGATTGTGTGTCATCCTGAGAAAGCTCTTCAGTACAAAAATATGTTGAGAGAGTGAAAAAAAACCCCTCAAAAAAAGTCATCCTGTTAGTTTAGGAAGATTATACTATATTAACTGTTGGTATGGGCTTGTGAACCTAACTTTTACTAAACCTTGTGAGCCCAACTTCCACTAAAATAGGCAAGACAGTTCCATCCTGCATCACTCCACCTCTTGGAAGTTGAGCTAGCAAAATGCTCATACAGCATATTGTGCATCTAAAGTACAAGTATAACATGAGTAAAATAATCATGCCTAAGACTAGGCTAATAAACAAAACTAAAGCTAGGCAATTCTATAACGTTACTTTTCTAATCTATGTAACTTCTGCAAGCATTAGAGTTACTAGAACAATATAACTTTTTGCATACATTTTCCTACAACATCTCTGGTTAAAATGAGTATCATATTCATAATGTCAGCATAAGCATTTACTCTGTTGCAATGGTACTAATACTGAATATCATAAATTATTACCCAGCTCTCCAAAATTTCAATAGCTTCTTTTGCATTCAAAGGTATTTATCACATTGTATAGGATCCTTCAGATTCCCCTGTCACCACCATACAGGCTAGTATTGTGAGCCAGGCACTTTCATGGTGGGCAAGTATTCCTCATTTGATCCACAAAATTTAATATCACTTAAACCAACTTTTTTATCATATTTTTTCTTTTACTTAAACATAAGCACTTAGCTTTAATATGTAGTGTCACTATGGACTCCTTCAAAATACTTTAATAGAACTGCTCATTCATCTCGGAGATATCATACCGACATGAATTCACGTTTCGCAACTAGTGCTGTATCAAGGTGTATCTCATTTCACACACCCAGCCAGAGACTGTGTGAGCTGAAGACGAGGGCTGTGAACATGGAGAGTGAGACAGAATAAAACGTTGGCTGGGTGTGTGAAATGAGATGCACCTTGATACAGCACTAGTTGCGAAACGTGAATTCATGTCGGTATGATACCTCCGAGATGAATGAGCAGTTCTATTAAAGTATTTTGAAGAAGGAGTCCATAGCGACGCTACATATTAAAGCTAAGTGCTTATGTTTAAGTAAAAGAAAAAATATGATAAAAAAGTTGGTTTAAGTGATATTAAATTTTGTGGATCAAATGAGGAATACCTGCCCACCATGAAAGTGCCTGGCTCACAATACTAGCCTGCACGGTGGTGACAGGGGAATCTGAAGGATCCTATACAATGTGATAAATACCTTTGAATGCAAAAGAAGCTATTGAAATTTTTGAGAGCTGGGTAATAATTTATGATATACAGTGATACCCCCTCTACTGAAACAGTAATACCATATTTTGTGGACTAATACTGAATAAGCATTATTCAGATTATCTTCTTTGCCATGCTTGGCCTCATCACATTGCTGTGGGAGAAGTAACAGTTTTAGTCTTTAGTTCAGTTCAGGATGCCAGTCTTGCAAAGAAAAGTTTTTCTGATTGCACATGTGGTTGCCGTGGAGAGTTGATCTGATGCCACAACTGATTATTTATCCATATCTCCAAAGCCTGGATTTCAGGTTCTGATGAAGGTAAATACATACATTTCAAATATGGTATGGCTTCTCCAAGTGGAAAATTGACAACCACTTGTGAGATTGTTGCATCCCAGCCTTTCAGAGTGTGTAAAGGCATGTTCCAGCATAGGCCTTCCTTGCTGAGTCTTTTCAGGCATTCAGTCAGTTTTGTTGCTCTTGGCAGGCAGGCAGGCAGTGTAGGAGATCCAGATGATCTCAGGATAAGTGGCCTGTTCATTGAAATAACTTCCATCATTGGAGTGAACATCTCTTGGTGATCCATATGTTGTGCTTAGCTTAATCATGGTTTCCACAGTGCTCTTCCAGTCACATGTGACCTCAGGAAACATTTTGTCATGGATTCAAAGAAAGTGAGCCCTTGGGCCACTGCTGGAGTCTGGCTAGCAGCAGGTGAATCACCCAGGCTAGAAATGAAGCTTGAAAACTGGACTGGAGCTGGAAAGCAAGGCTGAAACTCTGGAATTTGAAAGCAGGACTTGGCTGGAGCAGAAACCAGGAACAGAGCAGGACTTGACTGGAGCAGGAACCAGGAACAGAGCAGGACTTGACTGGAGCAAGAACCAAGAACAGAACAGGACTGAAGCTTGGAAGCAGGACTGGAGTTAGAAAGGAAGGCAGGAACTAGAAAGCAGAATTGGAGCTCAATAGCAAGGCGGGAACAAACAGAGGCAAAGCTGGGATCAAGGTAGGAACAAGTTGAAGCAAGACTGAAGACAAAACAGGAACAAGCTGAGGCAAGGTAAGAGGCACGGCAGAAAACAGGAATAGAGACAAAGCAGGAACAAGCTAGAAACACAGTAGGAAACAAGGCCAGAACAGGCTAGAAGTGCAACAATCACACACCGGCTAGAAAACACCTGGAGATCTCTGTTGCAAAGACAAAGTCTGAATGTCCCATTGTTCCTTAAGAAAGCCCTCACTGATGATGTCATTTCTTCAGGAATGAGGCTTGAAGCACACTGAAACACCAGAGTGAGGCTTAGATACTAGGACATCAGAGTGAGGCTTGGATGACTCAAGAGTGAGGTTCGGAACCGGGAACATCAGAGTAGGGCTAGAATAATCTGTGAAATCTGGCTTGAGAAATGGGGAAAAAGGAGTCCGGAGAAGCTGCAGAACCTGACCACCAGAGGAAGAGATGAGTCTGGACACAGTAGCACAGTCGCAGCCGTGACACATTGCATTTGATCTAGAGTATGGATCCATAGCTGTTGCATCACATGGCTTTTTGTTGTCTTATGGCAGAGTCCCAATGTAGTATGTGTACCAGACTTCAGTTGCTTATGTGCCTTGCTGAGCATAGCCTCTTGGTTCAGGAGTCACTGGTCACCTCTTCACTGTTGCACAGACATTACTATCTTGTACTGTTACTTCTTATTTTGCACGTGTTCTGGTGATGGACTTGTCTTGTTGTATCGCCCACTGGTTAGAGCCTGACAGAACACAAATGAAAAGGAGCCCTCGCAATCACAAATCGTGTCCAGTATAGTGAAGGTGACAAAAAAAGGAGCAACTAGATGATATCCAAAGAAAGTGAGTTTATTAAAGCATCCAAATGCTCAACATGAGTCATGTTTCAGCCACACTGGCCTGCCTCAGAAGTCTTCAGTTAGAATGTGTTGTTCTGAGCTAGTAACTTGACTTAGAATAAGGAGCAACAATTGGTATTTATTTGAATAAACAGCAGGTTTAGAGACATCCTACTGAAGACTCCTGAGGCAGGCCAGAGTGACCGAAACATGACCCATGTTGAGTCTTTGGATGCTTTAATAAACTCCTTTTATTTTTGGACATCATCTAGTTGCCCCTTTTTTGTCACCTTTGCTGTGTTGAACACCACAAGTGCCTGACAGAAACCAGGATCTTCAGTTTCTGCCAAAACCAAATCTACAATCAAAATTGGTTGCTTGGTTTCAGCTGAAACTGAAGATGAAAATGAAACTGACCATGCCACCCCCTCTATCAAAAAGAGCCCCCTTCCAACCCCTCAAATGGGTGTCTGAGCATATTAAGTATCTAGGGGTATGGATCAGTGGCGTAGCCAAGGGTGGGCCTGGGTGGGCCCAGGCCCACCCACTTTGGGCTCAGGCCCACCCAGTAGCCACACACCTATGATGTGGCTGGCAGGAATTCCCAAGCCCCACCAGCTGAAAACTCCCAACAACTGTTCCTCCTGCATACCTTGTAAATAGCAGATCTTCACCTGCAGCAAGCAATGACTCATATACACTGCTCGCAGTCGTACCAACCCCACAGCCTTCCCTCTGATGTATTCCTGCGTATGCAGAAACAGGAAGTTGCATCAGTGGGAAGGCTGTGGGGCCAACATGAGCGGTGTGTATTAGTTGCTGCTCACTGCCAGTGAAAATCTGCTATTTAAAAGGTATGCGGGAGAGGGGGGATGTTTGAGAGACCATATGGCATGCAGGTGATCGAAGAAGAGACCAAATCACCTGTGGGACGGGGCGGGGTTCTTCTGCCCACCCATCTTGGACCCAGGCCCACCCAAAATTGGGTGTCTAGCTACGCCCCTGGTATGGATACTCAGAGACCTCACTTAGTTATATGCGCTTAATGTCAAACCCATATTGGAGGACTCAAGCAAATTATTGAATAATTGGCTACATCTCCTGTTGTCTTTGGGACTCTACAATTTATAAAAATGGTATTACTACCTAAATAGTTTTATCTTTTTTCAAAATCTGCCTTTGAAACTTACCAGGAAAGGCTTACAATTGTGGAATACAATGTTGTCCAGATCTGGATTGGAAAAAAATCCTCAAATGAAATTGCCATTATTACAGGTGCCCAAGCAGGAGGGTGGTTTAGGCCTCCCAGATTTTAGAAGTTACAACATGACTTTTTTTTTTTTTGTTACATTTGTACCCCACGATTTCCCACTCATGGCAGGCTCAATGCGGCTTACATGTTTTGTCATATTGAACTGGAACAACAAATAGTGAGACCCTACACCTTAGCTTATGTTTTACGCCCTGAGGGTAGGAAATTACCACCTGATGTTCAGCACCATATGCTAATCAGTTCCATATGGTGGTCCTGAAAAGAAGTACAGAAAGCACTTTGCAGTTGCAGTGCATTGCTCACCCTACTTATCCATTTTGGGCAGTAAAGATTTTCCTCCTGGTCTAGAGGTATGGACAATTGAAGAGGATTAGAAATAGCCTATCAGTGCATTGTAAGCCACTTGGAGCCTGCAAAACTGTGGGGAAAATGTGGGGTATAAATGTACAAATAAATAAAATAAAACGTGGGACAACTGAAAGATCAGAATGCCTTAAAAGTCTGAGCAGGGAACTCATGATGATAGCTTTGTTATTTACAAATGGAACACTCAGATTAAATCTTTTTTTGTCCCATTGCACTGAAATCTGAGGTAAGAGAGATTTTGATCATTTTTGGCCTTAGAAGGGTATAATTAAAGGTCTCATTGGCAACTGTTATATAGAATATTTGAAAAGCATAAGGTAAACCCCTTTGTACATACAATTTGAAAATGGGTGCACGACACCACAGAAGAATATTCACAGGGGGTATTCCGGAACTAACTTAGGAAACACTGCACTATGGGACTTTTTGGAGGGAGTGCTAGATGAAGTTGATTTGTTACAAAGTGCACAAATAAAAATGCATTATAAGATTTTACACTGGTTATATATGCATCCAAATTGGGATGTACATGCATACAGTTTAGGAACACCCCGGAATGCCCCCAAAATGCACCAAGCCACATCCCCAAATAGTTACACATGTTAGGATTTATGCGTCAATCGTTATAGAATAAGATATGTGCATAAATCCTAATTAGGGCCAATTAGTGCTGATAATTGGTGGTTATCAGCAATTATCAGCACTGATTGGCTCGTTATTCAATTAAGTTATGCACATTAAATTGGATGCGTGCCCAATTTAATGCACGTAACTCTAGGTGCCATATATAGAATTTGGATATTGGTGGCAAAATAATGTATTTTACTTCACTGGATAAAGAAAAATCCACCCATATGGATGTTGTGTAGGAATCAAATGTCCCAATTGCTACATACCTTCCATCCTCTTTACCTTCAGGAGAGTTCAATATTTTAGGGACTCCTTCTACCCAAGGGTTTTCCCCTGCATCAGCTTCCTCTCACCCAAGGAATCTCAGCCTGCTTCAGTACTTTAGGGACCTCCCTGCCCAATGATTTTCAGTCTGCAAATACTTCTCTCCTTCTCTCTCCTGAACTGAACTGAACTCCTGAGACTCCTTCCCACCTGCCTAATTAATCCCTGGCTTCTGCCTTCACAACCAATCATTCTCCACTCATTAGCTTCTCTACACACCCATACCAGCTGAGTTGAGCATGAGCCTAATGAGGAGCTCCTGCACACAGGGTTTCCTATCTCTCTTTCCCCCTAGTGGCAGCCAATCTACACCTCCTATTAGCATACACCCATGTCCTCCCTTCTTGCAGCTAGGAGTCCAGTCCGGGTTTTCCATCTCACCTCCTGGCTCCTTGCCTGCAATGCCTTCTGGGACTTGTAGTTCAGACTGAAGCTGCCTTAACCCAACTATCCTGGAGGTGACTTTTTCACATACCCCCCCCCCCCCCCCCCACTTAAGAAATTGTGAGTCTCTTTGGGACCTTCCCAGGGATTCGCAATTCTAGACAGAACCCTTCGTCCTTTCTTTTTACGCCTCCCTAGGCCTCGGCGTCTAATTTCTTCGCCCACTTTCCTGACCCATGGGTACACCCCCTTTACCACTGGGCTTCTGGTGTACTTTCCTCAGGCCTAATCCCCTTATCACCTCAGGGGAACTCCTAGTCCTACCCCTCTCATGGCTACAACCCTGGGCTGTACTTCTTCGCCTACTAGGCCCTGATTGGTATTTGTGGGTTGTGTATAGGGTCCTAAGTCTCCTTTTCCCTGGGACTTTTATGTTTCAATTTGTTTATTAAATTTTTACATTTTAACAAGAATATACTTGTTATTGAAATACAGCCATAAAATTTATACAGAAATAATAACATTCCTTAAGAAAACTTCTTACAGAAGTAAATCTACTTCAAAAATAGTATAATTTCTTAATTAATTATGATAATTATTGCTTCCTTAGACCTCATTTTTGAAGGAGACGAAAAGAGTTATGGGGAAAATATAACAATAATTCACAAAAAATAATTAGGTGGCGTAATATTCCCTTATAGTTTTACAATTGTTTAGAATCTAGAAAAGATTTAAGAGCTTCTGGTGAAAAAAATGTATATTTAACCTGACCCAGTCTCACAAGGCACTTGCATGGATAGGCCAGGAAAAACATCCCTCCTATCTCAACAGTTCTTGATTTCAATGCCAAAAAGGCTTTCCTCCTCTGCTGAGTTGATTTTGTAACATCAGGAAAAATCTGTACCTTAATACCCCCAAAACAGGTTTTTAAATTCTTAAAATACTGTTTCATTATGTTATTCAAGTCCTGTTCAAATATTAAAGACACTATCAATGTAGACCTTTCTGTTGTCTCATCAAGTGTTTGTTCAAGTATAGCTGAAATGTTTCCAAGATCTATATTCATAAGTTGAGCTTCTTGAGTTTTCCCAATCTCTCCTTTAGGAGTAGGAATATAATATAACTTATTAACAGGCGGTATAGCTTCCAGAGGCATTTTCAACACCTCGTTCAAATATCTCTTAAATAGATCTAGAGGAGTAATCCCTAGGAGTTTGGGAAAATTCAGTAAACGTAGATTTAGCCTTCTATTAAAGTTTTCAACTTGTTCCATTCGTCTCCGAAGTTCAACATTATCTTTCACCACATTTATTTTAAATTCTTGTAAAGAGTTTACATTCTTTTGAATAACAGTCAGTTTTTCAGCTGTTTCTTCTTTTAGCAGGTCTACCTTTGCATTTAACTCACCAAATCTCTTATTAAAGTTACTGACTTCACCCGATGTTTGTTGTAAAGTCATATCCATTCTGTTCAGCTTTACCCAAATCATTTCAAGATTTACCTCCTGCGTTTTCCTTGAGGTTCCTACGACCTCTGCTCCCAGCGTCTTCTGTGGAACTTCCCGACCCTCACCGTGGATCTCACCCAATACACTTCCGGTAGGGCGTTGATCCACATCGGTACTCGCCATCGATGCTGGGCAGGGAGGTTTACAAGTAGATGGTGGAGAAAGAGATACATCCTCTCCCAGCGGGACCTCCACTTCCCCAAGGAGCCCCGCTATGGGATCCACATCTCTGCTTGTTTGGGAAATCGGGCTGAAAAAACGCTCTAGTCCCATCCGAGGCAATGAAGGAGTCGAGGTAGGTGGGGGAACTATCCTCGTCAACCCCTTCCTTTTAGTATGGGGCATATTGTCCGCAAGAGTTTTCTCCCGGGCTGGTTCTCAGAGCGACCTTTCGGCGCTGCCTGTTACGCCGCCATCTTGAATCGTCTCCAATCTTCCCTGGGACTTTTAAGTGTATCCTATCCCTTTTGGTATAGGATAACCACTCTTGGTACAAGGCTTCCCCCAGCCTCTGGGTGATCTAGCCTCCCCCTGGCACCCTCCCTGAGCCGGCGTCCCCTGCCTAGGAGCTCTTTCCTCACCTGACTCTAGCGTGCGGTGTCTGGGCCCTAGGATCAACCTTTTCTTCTGAGGCCTGAGCCTTTCCCTCCATTGGGCAGCCTCTTCCCTTTTCTGCTTGCCCTTCCGGGGTTTCTCAAATTCCTTAACCTTTACACTACCTCTTTCTCAAGTTTTAACAGTGCCCTTCTGACTCTCCCTATCCTGATCCTTACTCGGGGATAGGAGTTTACTTACTTTAACCCCTCCTGGGTCCTTCTTTCCCTCAAGCTTTTTCTGGAGGTTCACAATGCAGGCCTGGGCTTCCTGAAGCTTGTTTAGTCTTCTCTGCCCATCCTGGAAGAAGACATCGACCGCTAGGGTCAACACCCTGCACCTCTCCTCCAGGGTCAGCTTTCTGCCCTTTCTGTGGTTTCCCTGGCTTGCTGTCTCTCTATCGCCCACTCAGCTGCCCCCTGAGCTTGAACCTGTTGCAACTCCTTTATCTGAGTTTCCAACTCAAGGTTCCTCTGAGTAAGGTATCTTACCCTTTCCTGGGCTGCCTGCATCTCCACCAATAACCCCTCTATCCTTTGGGTGTATCCCTTGTGCAGGTCTTCTATCTGGATTACCTTCTCCCTATTAAGCTCATTCAGGTCCCTGGACTCAGCTTGGGTCCGCTGCAATGCCACAGTTAACTGAGCCACCACTCCAGTATATCCCTGCTGCACTTCCCTCAGCTGGCTTTCCTGTTGGCCCTTTAATTCTCCCAGCCAAGCCTTTACCTGGGTTAAACTCCCCCTCAGCACTCCTATGGCTGTTTGCTGTAGTTTACCCATCTCCTTAACACTTTCCTGCCTTTTGGCCAACTCCACTTCCTTCTGCTTCACCTCCTGCTTGGCTTCTTCTAATTCTACCTTTACAGAGGTGACAAACTTATTTTCCCTTTGCTTCTGGAGTAGTATCAAGGCTTGCTATTCCCTTATACTTTCCCTTAGGGCCTCTTGCTCTTTATGCCACTCCTGGTGAGCATTCTGGAAATCAACTTTAACTAGGTTTACCCTCTGCTCCTGGTCTTGTTGCAACTGGTCTGTGAGGTCCCTCATCTTCTGCTCATGTGTGGACTGCAGCTTTGCTAATTGGGTCTCATTTTTGGCTTGGGTCCCTTCCAGGGTAGCTGTAAGATGGACTACTTCTGCTTCCTTTTCTTCCCTTAGCCTACCTTCTGTGCACAGCTGAGCCCTAACCGTGGCTAGCAGTGCCTCACAGCCTTCCTTCTGCTTAAGGGACTCTGCCAGTTTGGCCTCTAAGGCATGCACTGAAGCAGCCATTTCTTTCTTACAAGCTGCTTCAAATAAGACCCATCTTTGCTCATTCTCCCTTAGACTATTCTCCATTACCTTATGGGACTCCTCTTGCTGCTGTTGTATATGGCCCACTAAAGTTACCATCAGTCCTTTGTTTAGTTCCAGGACCTCCCTCAGACATTGCTCCGGCTGCCTATAGGCTTCCCCTGGTTTACATAGGGCCTGTAATGCCCCTTCTACCTGCCATATACTTTCTCCAAGGGATTTTAACAGCGGGTTCTCATTCTCCCCTTGGGCTTCCTCCTGGAGTTTCCTACCAAACTCAAGGCCATCTTTGGGAAATTCAATTAATCCCATTTCCCAGTATTTCTCCCTTGGGGCAACTCTCCCTGGTTCACCACCACATGGAAATAGTGCCAGTTTTTCACCGTAGCATGGGCAGCCTACTCTTTCTTCAGCTGTCTCACCCCCCTGCTCACAGTGTACCTTGCCTTCCCCTACACAATCAGGACTACTTTTTATCCTGTCACCTGGGAAGTTCTCACCTGGGCCTACACCCCCTTTCACTTTCCTAGAGGGTTTACCCTTCTTACCAGGACCACCATTATCCTGCAACTGGGGTTTTCCTTCCTTGTCCAGGCACCCATCCTCCCTCTTGGCACTTTTTAGGTTTGTGGTCTCCCCTCTCCCTGGGACATTGGGTGCTTTCCCTGCAGCGGGTTCCTCCTGACCCTCTTCCCTGCAGATACCTCTTTCCCCTTGGGTTCCTGGCCTAACCATGAAGTCTGCCCCTGAGGACTGGGCCACCTCCCGACTCTCATGGCCTTTGGGCTTCCTCGTGCCTGCCATGTCACTTAACCCCCACCAACTGACTGTAGGATTTCCCTCCTCCCAGTCTCCCAGTTCATCCTCTGAACTGCATACTGCCAGACACCACTCTCCAACATGGCCCATTTCCCCACATTGGTATCACTCTGGCTGAATCACTTCTCTTCTCCTTGGGGTCCTGTCTTCCCCAGACACCCTTTCAGGCTTAAACAATGTCCCAACAGTCCCTGAACACAGTCCCCCTCCAAGTCCCAGAACCTGGATCATGGTGTCCAACTCTGCCATGTTCATTCCTTCTGCTGGCGACTTGGGCTCTGGCTCCCCGGGCCTCCAGACGTCTCTCCCCGGTCTGAACCGTCTCCGCCTTCCAATGGCTCTGACGTCCTCCTCGACCATCTGTTGGGATGCAGCCTGTAACACGAGAAATATCCAAGTGCGGACTGTCTGTTTCCCTGGCCCTACACTTGCGCTACTTCTTGGAACTCGTACCAGAATTCACTCAGAACAAGCCTTTCTACAGTTTACTGGAACTGCCCTTCTCAGTTAGGATCCTCCCTCGCCTCCCCCCTAGGTACCCTTTACCTGGGTAGGTGAGTAATGCGCCTTTATCAGCGTTGGCCCCATCGACGGGCTTCATGAACCTCCTGGACACCACCACCTTCACCCTGTAAAGCCAAAAAAAGGAAAGAGACCCAAGTGCAATATCTTTACACTGGTCCCCCTTTCAAGCCAGCCCGGTCCACTCCTGGTCTTCCCCACTTCTCTTTATCCAGCCTTGGCCCCCCTAGGTACCTCTTACCTGAGGCATCCAGGATTTAAGCCTTTAGGCCACCACGACCAGACTCTCCGGCTTGCATGGATCCATGTTCGGTCCCATCTGGGGTGCCATTTGTAACCAGGCGCCTCTCTTGTGCAGCCAAGGATAGAACAATCTCCTCCAGCCACAGGCTCCCGGTACAATTAATAAATAGATGTCCACCAGTAACTTCAATCTTAAGGACTTTTATTCCATGCAGGTTTTTAGTACACAGTTCCAACAACAGCATAGCACATACCAGGATTCAATACAGGCTTCAGTCTGGGCTCTTTATCCAGTGCACAATAAACAGTAATTCAATTCCCAAGACAAACAGTTCTTTCAGTTCATCATCACAGGTCAGTCACCAAGCAGCATTTTCTACCTTCTATCCTCTTTACCTTCAGGAGAGTTCAATATTTTAGGGACTCCTTCTACCCAAGGGTTTCCCCCTGCATCAGCTTCACAGTGAATTCAATACTTTTGGGACTTCCTCTCACCTAAGGAATCTCAGCCTGCTTCAGTACTTTAGGGACCTCCCTGCCCAAGGATTTTCAGTCTGCAAATACTTCTCTCCTTCTCTCTCCTGAACTGAACTAAACTCCTGAGACTCCTTCCCACCTGCCTAATTAATCCCTGGCTTCTGCCTTCACAACCAATCATTCTCCACTCATTAGCTTCTCTACACACCCATACCAGCTGAGTTGAGCATGAGCCTAATGAGGAGCTCCTGCACACAGGGTTTCCTATCTCTCTTTCCCCCTAGTGGCAGCCAATCTACACCTCCTATTAGCTTACACCCATGTCCTCCCTTCTTGCAGCTAGGAGTCCAGTCCAGGTTTTCCATCTCACCTCCTGGCTCCTTGCCTGCAATGCCTTCTGGGACTTGTAGTTCAGACTGAAGCTGCCTTAACCCAACTATCCTGGAGGTGACTTTATCACAAGATGTGATTAATAAATGCACTATTAAACACTTTGAGCATGTTGACTGTTTAGTAGGCTCTAAATCCTAGTGCAGGCATTGATATTGTCACATTTGGATTATTGTAATGTTCTTTACTTAGGACTTTCTATAAAGTTAAATTCTAGATATGTAGTGTGTGATATATGTCATATTTCCAAACATAGGTGTTCCTGGATATTTTATGGATTGCAGAGAAGTTGAAATAATTCCAAAAATGGCAATTTGAAAGGGGGGTGGGGGGCACAGGATGGATGTTCTTACTTCAGGTATATGAAGTTCAAATGTTCCACTGTTTCTGATGTAGTTCTCTGTTATGAACCATCCAGACAACTATGATCTTACCCAATAAGGTTATCTTATTGTACCAAATGGGCTTAAACTTTGGGCCCAATACCCCAAATGATCACCGAGAAAAGGACTTCTCGGTGGTCATTTGGGGTATTGGGCCCCAAGTTGTGGAACAATCTTTTCTTTTTCTTTTTTTTTTTTAAAGAACTATGACAGATGCAGTCTTATGAGAAATTTAAATAGTATTTGAAAGCATGATTTTTAAAATGAATGTTTCTGATTGGGAAATGATGACTGGGGACAGAAGATTCCTGTCATTTCTGGTTTATGTTCTATGATTGGGAATTGATGGTATGGGATAGTGGATTTGTGTCCTATTTGGTTTATGGTGTAGGGATATAAAATGCTAAGTTGTAATTAAGGGATGAGAATGTGTGAATATTTTTAATTGTAACTCACTTTGAGCTAAGTTGGTGAGACATGTAATCAAATGATGTAAAGTACCAGTAAAATAAATTAAAGTTATATTCACTCAAATTACATTAATTATGACTCCGCAGAACTGGATTACTTGAAACACTTCTTATGAGAAACAAACCATGGTGGGAAGAAATGGAAAGGATATTTTTGTGAATGTTACACATTTATTTCTACAGATGTTTAGTTGGTGTTAGTGTGTTTCCCATAGATGCTAGGTTATAGCACATTTCCCAAATGAAGTGAGCTGTACAGTATAGTAGCAATCTATTCTCTCATAGCACTTGTATGTGCTATGTTTTTAACTATTCAAGTTTCATGGGAATATTTCACTATTCTAACTATGCCTTCCTTTTTAAAAAATTTGTGTGCAGTAGTGAAACTGGAGAAAGGGGGATCTCCATGCACTGGGAGAGTGGAGCTATTTCATGAAAATCAGTGGAAGCCAGTGTCCAGCCGTGGTTGGGATATATGGGATGCTCAGGTGGTTTGCAAGGAGATTGGCTGTGGCTTTGCAGTATCTACCAATAAAAAATCTGAGTTTGGAAGGAAAACCAGCATATTTTGGTTTGAAGATGTCAACTGTAATGGAACAGAGTCTCATCTTGCTGATTGCCCAGGAAGTTGGAATGAACATGTGGATGGCTTTGGAGATACAGCTGTAGCTGTGTGCTCAGGTAAGGTCCTAACAATTTTATATCTTCTGATACTGCAGCTTAGATTTGGAAAGGCATAAAAAAAGTCAAGAGAAATATAAGAAAAGCCAGCATAAACCAAACCATGGTCAATTAAAACCAAATTTTTGTTTTTGATAGTGGTTTATATTCTTATGACCTTCCAGGCCCAAGATAGCTGTGTTATAAATGCTGCTGTTCAGCCATTCCAAAAGCAAGATTGTAGCACCCCACGCTTTAGAAAAACTAATGGGCTTCCAATCTGTTACAGAGCTCAGTTCAAAATCCTCCAAAGACTTATTCTCCTGTCCATCTTTCTGATATTACTGCAGTTTACTTCACCTATAAACACATCTATCCCCACTGGCCAACTTATGTTTTTCCTTTCTGATTTACTAATTCTTTAGTGTAACTTGTATTTTCTGTCTGGTCTCCTAATTCTTTTACTGTTACAGTCTTTTTGTTGAATGATTTCTATATCTTCCTTGCTTTCATTTTTCTTTCTTCACAGGTCTCAAGATGCACATTTTTGTTTTGACTCTGAATGTTAAATACATTTCAATGAATAGAACTATAATTTTCTGTATAAAACATTTTGATTTAATAATCAGTATGAAAGAGGTTTTACAGATAAAAATGAATTGATTGCATTTTTTGGTAAAATTAAACAAGACTCTTAAAAGGGCTTAGTTAACCAAAATACCAGTTAATACAAAATACTTTGTAAGGCAGTGGTTTCCAGTGTAAGGCAGCATTCTCCTTGGCCAGCTAGGATCCAGAGCCACACTGTTGATGATCTCATCTCATGATGCATGCCTATAGGGAATGTTTACCAAAGCTTATGAATTTAAAGAATGCAGTGACTGCATTTGGTGTCTGTGTGACAGTGAAAGATAACTTTACAACCAACAGACTTATTTCATCCGCAATTCAATACAGTTGGGTTATTCAGTTCTTGTTTGTCTTTAAGTTTTCATAGTTCTACTATTTTATCCCTAACTAATTGCCATCTGTCAAATTAAACTGTGTTTCAAAAGATGTCCTTCCTGCAAGAAGATGTCTAATTTAGATATGCATTATTTTTGAGTTTGCTAAATAGGGAATGAGCACCAGGTACAAGATTATATTAAATGTGCTAAAATGTCACTGAGAGGTGAGAAAATGAGAGGGATAAAATTGAAAGAATATTTGCACGAAAAAGATACATTCCAGAAATTAATTCTGAATTGTCTACAGAATGTGATCCATTATCTAACCTCAGCATAAAAATGTCCTCTGGTCAGAATGTAAGGAAAGCAACTCAGAAACCAAATATTTAGAAAATCTGTTTGCTTCGATTCAGGCCCCCAGTACCTCTGGCTCTAAGGAGAATACTGCTGCAGGTACAAAGGTTTGTTTTCTGATGCAATCGCATCAGTAAGAAAGGGAGCCCTTACATCTTGAATTTCAGCTACTACCCAATAGAAAACTGAGGCAGAGCATAAGCTTTCTGCAAGCAATAATGATGTGGCACAGAGTTATCTTGTTTTGGACGCTCTTGGCTCCCATGTGGAATATGTTGTCAGCTCCGATAAAATGGAATCTATTGCCTTTGTTCATCCTGAGATTCCTTTGAAGCGGCATAGAATGGATCTTTCTATCGAGACTTTTCCTGGTAAAACTCCTGGTGCATCTGTCACAGACATACCATTTAAGAACTTACTTTTAGAAAACCATTTATCAGCGAGTCCTTCCCCCCCCCCCCCTCCAGAATATTTTTTAAAATGTCACACAGCAATTTTCTAATTTACTCCACAAGCCTCATCATGTTTTCAAGAAAATGTGGGAGAAATTTCTTAAGGAAAGATAGTAAACTTGTCAGTCCATGTGACTGAGTGGCCTCCACCTAACCAGGTCTTTTTTTCTGATGATGAATCTTCTACTGTTGATCCATTGCATCAGTAGTTTCCCCCCCCCCCCCCAATTTCCCTTTATATACTGTTTCTTTCACATCTTTGCGGGGGGGGGGGGGGGGAGGGGGGTCAGTGACTATTAGGGGAGCAAGGGAGCATCATGCCTTAATCTCTCCAGTAATCATCTCGTCACTTAGGGCACATTTTTGTGACTTAGGCATGATTGAAACAGGTCCTTCCCTGAACATTTTAGTTTTGTTCCATTATGGCACAGAAATGTCCAAGTTTTGTGAATGCCCAAATCCCACCCCCAACATGCCCCCTTGTGATTTGGGCACACTGCAGAGAAAAGCATCTCAAATCCAAGTTAGGAAAATCATGATTTGGGCGTTTTTTGTAGAAAAACATCCAAATGCATTTTATGCTGTTTTTGAGATGCTTTTCTCTTTTGAAAATGAGCTTCTAAGTATGTGTCATGGAAGACATTGTTGGTTACAATAACTTCTGCATTCAGAATGTCATGGCTCGGGTAGGTGAGCCCTTGGGCCTCAATCATATTTACGCTACCTACCCAACCTGAAGGCTAGGTGGGTCCCGGCAGGCGAGTCATGCCCTGTCTAAGAAAGACCAGACCAGAGAATGACTCTTAAAGATCCCTTGGAGATGCCCCAAGTTAGGGCAAAGAGTGGCTTTTAATAGAGCCCTTTCGGGCTGGCCTGATAGAGTCAAGGCCAGGGAGTAGCTGGAACCAGGTTAAAACCACAAACAGCAACAGGGCAGGAAAAAGACTGAAGGCATGGACTGGAACAAGGCTGCAACTCACTGTAGACCAGGCTAAGTGACTAATTGCAAAGGCACTGGTTGAGAGTTAGGAACTTCCTTATATACCACTAGACTAGTGGTCATCATCACTGGTGATGACATCAGTCAGCCCCCTCTTGCAGGGCTATAAAGGAAGTGCAGAGTTTCTAGGAAGTAAATGAGACTCTTTTGGCATGGAATGCTGCTGGAGACCATGGAAAACAGTTGATGAGCATGACATAGAATAAATAAGATTCAGGCTTTGGTTCATAACTCTCCGATACTCAGTTTCTCTATGATAAAGTAATTTAACATATTCATCCATAGTATCTTCCTAAGGTCATTTCTGAGTTTAACATTAATGAACCTATAGTGATGCCAGTTTTTAACTCGTCACCACATGATAATGATTACCAATGTCAACTTCTTACGTAGAAGGGCTTTACAAGAAACTATGGATATGTAAAGACCATCAGAGCTTTTCATTTCCTTTGATACAAAAAGAAAACATAGTTCTGTTAGTAAAAGAACTTTGTCATCTTGGATCTTTAATTGCATAGATTTTTGTTATCAGAAGGCAGAGGTAACTACAGAGGGTCATGTAACAACTCATAATTTGTGAGGAACTGCTACAACCAAAGCTCAGCTTCAAAATGCATCATTACAGCACACGTATTAAGCAGCAATGTAGTCATCAGTTCATACCTTTACTAGGCATTATTGTTTAAACAAACCTTTATCTTTAGGATGTAAGTTTGGTTCTTTCATTTTAGGAGATTTTACAGTTCATATTTAAATTTGATTGAAGCTGCTGTTTATCAGCTAAAAAAATATTTATTTTTGGATTTCAATTTGTCTCCTCCTCCAGTCTTTACAGGTTGAATATTTATAATAGGTATATGACGTTAATAATTTGCAACTCTTAATTAGTAAGTCATCGAGAGTGTAGTTGTGGATCCTAGCTTACCATGAAGAAAATCAAGTTTCATACCTGTAACAGATGTTCTCTGCAAATAGCAGGACCCTACAACCACACTAACCTCCTATCCCTTCCCTATTTCAAGTGTGCTTGCAACAGACTGCCTGTTGTGACGTTATCTTTCACTGTTGCAGGGACCCAATGTGCGGTCACTGCATTCTTAAAATTCATAAGTTTTGGTAAACATTCTTCATGAGCATGCATTGTGGGATGAGGTCATCAACAGTGTAGCAGACAGATCCTGATGTCTGTGGTTGATATATTATCTGGATTTTCAGAAGGCATTTGACAAAGCATCTCAGGAATGACTCCTGAGAAAATCAGAAAGTGATAGGATAGGATGCAGTATCCTGTTGTGGATTAAGAACTGGTTAAAAGATAGAAAACAGAGAATAGGATTGAATGGTGAATATCAATGGAGAAGGGTAAATAATGGGGTTTCCCAGGGGCCTGTGCTGGGACCACTGCTTTTTAACGTATTTATAAATGATCAGGAAATGGGAATAACGAATGAGGTGATTAAACTTGCTGATGGCACAGTTATTCAAAGTTGTTAAATCACAAGAGGACTGTGAAAAAGAGGACCTTATGAGACTGGGAGCCTGGGCATCCAAATGGCAGATGACATTTAATGTGATGCATGTAGGGAAGAGGAACTCAAGTATAGCTACATGAAACAAGGTTCAACATTAGGGGTAACTGTCCAGGGAGGATTTAGGTGTTGGCATTGATACCTTGAAAACTTCTGCTCAGTGTGCAGCAGCGGCTGAGAAAGCAAATAGAATGTTAGGAATTATTAGGAAAGGGATGGAAACAAAAATGAGAATATTATAATGCCTTTGTATTGCTCCATGGTGCAACAGCACCATAAATATTATGTGCAATTTTGGTCACCCCCATCTTAAACAGATATAGCAGAATTAGAAAAGGTACAGAGAAGAGTAACGAAAATGATAAAGGGGATGGGACAACTTTCCTATGAGGAAAGGCTAAAGTGGCTAGGGCTGTTCAGTTTAGAGAACACAGCTGAGGGGAGATATAATAGAGGTCTATAAAATACTGAGTGGAGTGGAACGGGTAGACCTAAACCACTTGTTTACTGTTTCCAAAGATACAAGGACTAGGGGGAACACAAAGATGCTACTAAGTATTTATTTATTTGTTGCATTTGTATCCCACATTTTCCCACCTCTTTGCAGGCTCAATGTGGCTTACAATACATCATGAGTAGTGGAAATGAGAAGAGAATAGGCAATTGGTATTACAGAAGGATTTGGGGTTACATGATAATGATAAAGCATAATAGTGAAATAACAAGAAAACATTTTAAGATAATTCTGGGTGCAAGTGGGGGATTTCACATGTGATGATCTTAGTGATATGTCTTGTTGAAGAAATGAGTCTTCAGTAGTTTGGGGAAGTTTAAAACAAATTAGAGAAAATGTTTCCACTCCGCATATAATTAAACTCTGGAATTCATTGCCAGAGAGTGTGGTAAAAACAGTTGTTGTTTTTTAAATTAGGATTTATTTTCCGCCTTTATAAAGGAATTCACTAAAGGAGGTGTACAGTAAGAATAAATCAAACATAAGCAATAGACAATTATAGAGGTAAAAATAGTCAAATAACAATACAAAGTATGGCATAGCATACTACTTACAAAGTCAACACAATACATAATAGAACACTTTAATTGACAGTGTAGGATATAAGAGAGTAAGAGGAGTTAGAAAATAATAGGAGTTAGGTTAGCAGGGTTTAAAAAAAGGTTTGCACAAGTTCCTAAAAAAAAAAAGTCCATTAACTATTATTTAGATGGATTTGGGAAACCACTGCTTATACCTGTGATAAGCAACATAAAATGTTTTACTCTTTTGGGATCTTGCCAGGTACTTGTGATCTGGATTGACCAGTGCTAAAAATGATGGGCTTGATGGACTTTCGGTCTGTCCCAGTATGGCAATGCTTATGTATTTATGTTCTTAACACCTGCTACATATATGAAACCTAAATTGTAGATCAAAGATCAAGAGCTGATGCCTTTAACTCAGAAGATGGCTACTTTTGAATCTCAGAAGTAGCACATTCATTACAGATTTGTAATCTACCTCTCTTGCTTCAGTATAAGAGCTTTCTTTCTTGACAGGTCACTTAGCAAACCCTACACTTACCCATTCGCCTGAACTCTTAGCATTTGAGAGAGGAGTGAACATCCAGCTAAACTGTACAATCCCTCATCTTTATGTGAATACTTCAGTCTACTTCTATAAAGCACAGAGAACAACTCCAATTGTGGTGAAGGCTCTATCAAGTTCAGAAAACAATGCAGTGTATGCTATGAATTATTTGGACACTTCTGATGAAGGCAGATATACCTGTGTGTATGAATTAGAGTCCTTGGGACAAGTCTTCAAGTCAAAAGAGAGCAAAGCGATATTCATTGCTATTGGTAAGTCATTGCTGAGATATACTTTATATCTTGTATTGTGGTCAGGACTTCACTCTTGTTAGTTGTCATGGAGGTGTAGGCTTGTGGTTTGAGCAGTAAGCTAAGAACTGGTTAACCAGAGTTCAGATCCTACATCTGCCATAGACACTCTATGTAACTTTGAACACATGGAGAGCCTCAGAGCCAGAATATAGTGCTATAATAGATGAAAGCAGATAAAGAACTGCATAGGCCATCAATTTATGAGTAATATTGTGGGATTGTTGGTTTAATAACTAACACTGAACTAAGGTCTCAACCACAAAATTCTATAGAAGTATTACTTAATGTTCAAGAAGTGGTTTGCATATATGTGGTAATAATCATTCATGTGAGATGGAGGAAAAAGCCTCTGTAACCCCGGTCAAAGAAACCTCTAGTTATGTGACATACAGGGTGGAGTTCTTCATCGGCTAAAAAACCCCTCCAGATTGTGCTGATGTTGAAATCTGTGAATTAGAACCATAATGGTGAGCCAACCTCCGATATGCCGGTAGCTGGTCTATTACTGAAAATCCATATAAAAGATATGTTATAACATTCACAAGATACATTGTAGCATTTCCTAGAATTAAACATTGAACACACTTACTGAAAAGTCTCTTAGCTTCTATCGCCGCTATTCAAGCAGTCTGCTCAAAATGGCGCCTGATTTTATAAATGCTCATTAATGCACAGAAAAGATCATTGGTTGAAATGTTTTAAAAGAATATCACCCTACATTGAGTGTTTTAAAAGAATGTGGCCCACTGGATCATGGTGTTGAGACCTTTAGGTTCCAAAGATTTTAACCTAAAGATCCAACGTTGCTCTGCTTGCAGGAGATGCTTAGCTTTATTTCCTCCTCTGATATCCGATCTAATTTGTTCAATTGCAAAGCAGTGAAACTGTGAAAATTCATGTTTGGGGACATTGCAATGCGTTGTTAGGGGGGAACCCAGTTGTTTATGTTTCAGGCATGATTTATGCTCTAATAACTGAACGTGCAAATGTCTGGTGGTTTTTTCCTACATAGAACTTCTGACAAGGACACTGCAATATATAAACAACATGGTCCGACCGACAGTTGGTATGGGAGTTAATCAAATATTTCTTTGAATCTACTGGGTTGGTGAATTCATCACATTCTGTAGTGATGCCACACGTGCTGCATTTGCCACACTTAAAGTGGCCTCTTGGTCCGGTAAAGTTCAATTTTAATTGCGCTGGGCTGAGTCTTTCTTTTAAATTTGTTCCTCTAGAGAACGCTATGTGTAAGTTGCTTTTTGCAAATGGAGGATGGGTCTGTACAGTATCCCAATTTTTTCTGATGATATTGTCCACCTCTTCACCACCCCGAGAAAATTTCAAAACAAATGTTTCAAAAGTGTCAGCATTCACACCAACTTGTCTGTCCATCAGTAAGTAATCTCTTTCATTGTGTTTAGCTCTAGTGTATGCTTTCCTAACGACTGCAGAAGGATATCACCCCTGTCCTCTAGATTGTGTATGAGAGTTTTTGCTTGTGACTTAAAGTCAATTTTTTCCATGCAGTTTCTTCTGTACCTCAAGAATTGAGAATATGGAAGACTGTTTTTTAAGGTTCTCGGGTGACAAGTGTCATACTACAAAAGTGTGTTTCTTTCTATTTGTTGTCTTTTTAAATATAGTCATCTTCCAATTGTCGCCATGTCTTTGTATATTGAGATCCAGAAAATGAATGTTATTGATGGAACTTTCATAAGTAAATTGTATTTCAATGCATCTGTTATTGAGCCATTCTATGAACTATGCTAGGCTTGAATCATCCCTTCTCCAGATCAAGAATACATCATCATTGTAGCATAACCATGTTTTTATGTTAGTTTTCTGTGGACACATTAATTGTAACCAACCTGTCTTCATAAGCAGTCATGAATAGGTTTGCCACTGATGGCGCAAATGTGGCACCCATTGCTATACCGGATGTCTGTAAATAAAACTGATCTTGGAACAAAAAGTGGTTTTCTTGAAGAGCCATAGTGACTAACTTCACTAAAAATTCTGAGGGTACTTCCATGGCTCATGGTATTTTATCCAGAATTTTTTGTATGACCAATAAGACTTCATCTTGAGGGATTGACATGTATAATGCCTTAATGTCTAGAGTCACCAATAAAATCATTTCATCTGCAGGAATTGCAATATCTTCCAGCATGTAGAGAAAGTGTTTGGTGTCTCTTATGTAGGAGGGGGTGATGGTGACCAGAGGCTTTAGAAAATGATCTACAAATGTAGAGAGTGGTTCTAATAACGATCCCCGGGAGGACAGGATGGATCGTCCGGGGGGATTTTGTAATCTTTTATGTATCTTGGGCAAGCAATATAATACAGGGGTAACGGAAAAATCTTTATTCAAAAATAAATATTCTTTTTTTGGTCAAAAACCCTTCTTTAAACCCTGCTGATGTGATATCTTTAATCAAACTATGAAGTATTTTAGTGGGATTTTCATCAAGTAATTTATAAACCCCCTCTTCTGCCAATTGGGACTCTGCTTCTTGAATGTAGTCAGTTCAGTTGAGTACAGTCACTGCGCCTCCTTTGTCTGCCTTTTTAATGACTATTTTGTCATTGATTCTTAATGATTTTATGGAGACTTGCTCTTATTTTGACAAGTTGTCCTTAAAATAAAACGTCTGACTGTTAGACAACACTTCTCGTGTGACTACTTCTTTGAAAATTCTAACTATGGGGTCTAAAGGAATGGGGTAACCCATATAGATTTCAAATGTACTCTAGACCTATAATATCCCATCTTGTTCTCATCAAAGAAGATCTTCAACTGCAATCTTCTAATGAACCTCTCCAGATCAATGTTGAACTGAAAAGCGTCAAAACTTTCAGCTGGAGTATAGGATAAACCTTTTGCCAAAAGGGCTTGATCTGAGGGAGTTAATTCATACCTGCACAAATTAATCACCACTGATTCCTTCCTCTTTGCGTCTGCGTCACAGGACAATTCTGATTGCCTCTCTGTGTGTTTGAAGGTCCTCCTCTTCGCCCTCTTCCTCTTCTGGTCCATCTGTCCCCTAAAAAAATCATCTTTTTTACTGCCATCTGAAGATCCACTGCTTGATGATGTGGAATCAGAACCTTGGTCTCGTTCTCTGGTCTCTTTTCCTGCCTTATACATCCAAGGGTAAATAGTGTTGTTTTGATAATCTCTTACATCTCATTCAAATTTTCTCATTTTTGCCTATTGGATGTCCTCACGAAAGTTAGTGAGCAACTCCTTGAATCTTTCATGTTCCTTCTCAAACTCGTTTAGTGATAGTTTGTCCTTTAGTTCTTTAAGCTGTGTATCCTGCAGGCGGATTTCCCAGATAATAAATTACCTGAAACAAGGTTTCCCAACAGAACTATCCGCAAGCAAAATATTCTGTTCTCTGTCTAGGGGAAGGGGGAAAACC